>NC_061061.1:8794174-9164993 GCF_021917145.1 Hypomesus transpacificus
TCTGTGTTTAGCATGATGTCATCAGAACTGGCCTGAACATGGCCAAGAGGTCACTTGATTGGTCAATTGATTCAGTGTTGTAATTTCTGACACTACTTCTCTGAATGATGCAAATACAAGGTCTGATAGGATGACATTTTGGAACCCATGATCCGAAAGGATTCATGCGTTGAGTCTGAAGCACCAATCCCTGAGAGCTTGTTGATTAGGGCCAACAATGGCAGGTTGAGTTGATTAGCCTTAAACATCTCTAGTTAAACCATTAAAACCCACTGCCTTTTCATACTCTACTCCTGCAGAAAGACATCCTATAGAAGCTGACTCACAGAATTTTCACCAAACCCATAAATGACATCAGTCAATCCACCATGGAAATCAATAGCAGGGTACCTGAGGTGACAGAGCTCTCTGCTAGACATCAGCTAGTTAGTGAGGGGTGCTTTAGAGAGTCTGATAGTGACGGGGCATTGGGATGAGTCAGCTGTCTTTGGTCTGCGAGCGGAAGTGACTGTGAAGCAAAGGTATGTCGTGTCTTATCCAGCACTAATAAATCCATGCAGGGCAATCTCCCCTAATAGGCTGGTTCGATTTATTGGGATATCTAAAGGGTGGAGCCTTCCAGCCTCGCCTGGAAGGACTGTGTATTGAAGGAGTAGAGGTTGTTATGGCTAGCTGCGTCAAAGCAGTGAGTCACCTTGATGTTCATTTCTGTACATGGTGACTAATTTGCTTTGGCGTTACCGGCTATTAATCTATTTATACATTATATGTAGGTGTCTTAAACACACACAGGGTCTCATGCTGTATTGAACACATTGCCCTGTATGTCATTTTGTTGGGGTGGGTTCTTGTTGGATTTGTATTGAGAGACCTTGCTTATTTCTGAGCTGTACCTGCTACCAAAGTCTTTTAATGAGCATGATACCAGTGTTAACATAGTGTCTGTAAATATAAACCCACTGCCCTTCCTGTAGTAGCAGCGTTAGCACTAGCATTAGCATCATCCACCAGCAGCACTAGCCTGTGTTCACATGCCGACAGAGTCAGAGCCAGGAGGCAGTCTCCATGGCAACCGCACAGAAGGACGTTCTGGGGAGGGAGAGAGAGAGAGAGAGGGGAGGGCTGAGCTGAGCTAACGACAGAACCCACCACTCACATGGCGCAGCTCTGATTGGCTGTCTGCCCCGGATTGCTCCTCCCCCTGGGTGATTCAACCTCCTGAGTCACCAGCAACCAGCTTGCTGCAAAACCCGTGACTGGGCTGCGCTCTCCTCCTCCTCCTCCTCCTCCTCCTCCCTCTCTCTTTCTCTCTCTCTCTCCCTTCACGCTGGGTACCAGGGGTAGGATGCTGTGTCCCGTGTTGCGTAGCGTCGAACAGCCAGCAAACTCTGGGATGGTTACGAACGGACAGGAAGCTGGGCTCATGACCTCGACCTCGGGACAGGAGGGGAAGCGCCTCTGGGCTGAAGGAGACTGAGGATGCAGAGACGCAAGCAGAGATTTGTGGAGGCTGACTACTATGAGCTGGACTGGTACTATGAGGAGTGCACTGACGGTGAGACGGTGGGGCTGTTTGGGAGCCAGCAGCTGCTCCAGTGGCAGGTTCACAGTCATATTCCTGCGTAGGAAATGGGAAGTCTGTACTTAAGGAGAGAGCTGCCTCTTCATTTATGTGAGAAGAGGTCAGGTATGTGTGCATGATCATGTGTGAGTGTGTGTGTGTGGGGGGGATGGTTATGAGGCTGTGAGTGACTGTGTGGAAGCCTGTGTGTCTGTCATCTTCTGTTCACTGTGTTGCATCAGTCCCATGCTGGGGGGCTAGGCACGGCGGTGATGGCTCGGTGTCATAACAGGTGTCATAACAGGTGTCAGAAGGTGCATACATTAAACATATAGGAATCTTAAAATGTTTTATATGAGGTCTAACTACACTAAGGGTACATAAACTAGCAATACTAAGTTGATTTCAAGTTTAAATCAAATATACAATAAAATATATATTTGTCGTAATTTAGAAATATAAAAATGCAAATATGACAAAAAATACAAATGTTACAAAAGATACAATCGTGTAATGCAGTGCAAAATGCAATGTGTTTGAGACATTAAAGTCACATACATACAAAGTTCGTCTCAGCTGAGGAAGGGCTGGGAGGAGCCAGCGTCACATCAGGGCAATAGTGTTACTATGGCTACATACAGTACCTAGCATGTGCATTGTTAAGTTGCTCTGGTGTTGATTGTCACCAAAGATGAATTATGGTACAACAAGAACATTGACGGTGCTCATGCTAACAGTACAATGGCACGGACTGACGGGAACTAGTTTGTGTGTGCATGTTTTCAACTGTCTAATTCTCTGGTTTCTTCAGAGAAAACGGCAACGGTTTGAAAGGGGCTGTTCGAAACTCTTAAACATGTCTAGTATATTGTCAAAAGAGTGAAAGGAAAATAAAAAACCCTCTGTCATGGTCCCAGCATTCACACTACCCTAGGTGTCTGTGACACAGGCGTTGAGCAGTCATGTGATGCTGTTCGGTTATATCACAATCTGGCCTTTAACATGATTTACTAGCTCAGTCAGTTTACTTAGTGCCAGTTTACATCCTTCTGTGGCTCCTATAGAGCTGTTGAGTTAATCTATGACTGAACATCAAATGCGTTTCACCTACGCTCAGCCAGGGGTGATGTAGAACGTGTTCAATCACTTTGATCGCATTTATAGGTTATATGTCCCAAAAAAAGGGGTGTGGCCTATTTCATCATGTGATCAGTTGTTGTGTAAGACTTGAGGAGGGCTTCCATCACCTGGTCCATCTCTCCTCATAGATTATGTAGCAAACAGGCCAATAAAAGTCGTGTTCTATTTTCATTCACTTATGTAACACATCATTACTGTGGATGTGCGTACTAGTGCAGTGTAGGAGCCGTGCGTGTGTGGATCAGTTCAATAGTAAGAGAGAAAAGGCTTGCCTTCTGTTCATTCTAAAATTAGACTGGAAGGAGGTTGCGTGATAATCGAGGTCATTGATATTTGTCAGGTTGTCGAGGGAGAAGGGACACCAGGGACACTTTGTAGACCAGAGTCTGGGAGAGACTGGGAGAGACTGGGAGAGACTGGGAGAGACTGGGAGAGACTAGGAGAGACTGGGAGAGACTGGGAGAGAAATGGGTAGATATAAAGAGAGACGGGCAGAGACTGGTGAGATGAGGAGAGACTGGAAGAAACAGGTAGATACAGGGAGAGATGAGGAGAGAATGGGAGAAACAGGGAGAGATTTACATTTACATTTAGTCATTTAGAGATGAGGAGAAACGGGGAGAGACGGTGAGATGAGGAAAGAGAGGGGAGAGATGAGGAGTGACAGAGAGGGATGATGACAGACAGGAAGCCATTGAGAGAGACAGGGAGAATGGGGACAGGAGGACCTGGGTGACTGGAGTAGATATGGTAGAGGACAACTAAAGCCAAAGGACCTTCATCCAAGAACTTCCATTGAAGGCAACTGGCCTCGTGTAATGGTTGGGCAGCAGTCCCAGTCCTCTGCTGGTCAGCAGGGCTGAGTGGCCATCAGAATACTGATCACCTTCCCAGAACAGACACCATTCATGAAGCTGGCACTGGACTCCCCCTGTCCCCCTAGAACAGAAGGCAACCTCCGAAAAACTCCACCCATCCCTCTGTTTTTCATAAATCACCAGTGTGAGTGTGTGTATGTGTGTGTATGAGGTATGAGTGTGCAGGGGCGGTCTTTGCTTTCAGCACTTGGGAACTTCAGAAGTCCTCACAAAGGAGTGGAAAGCAAAAGTGTGTGTCTGTGTGTGTGGAAGAGGGTGGGTGGTGTTTGGAGCTGAAGCCATTGTGCCTAGCTTGGGGGATGCTGTATTGTGTTTAGTGTAGTTTCCATAGGAATGTGACCTCATTCAGGATGCCCATACAAGCACTTGTATGTCCAGGGTTTACTGGAATGTACAATACAGTGAATCCAATTACAGCAATCATATGCCCTGGGATGATTAGAGGGAGCAGTTCTGAATTCTAACTTAGAACCATGTGAAATATCTGAGGTAACATCGATTTGTGAGTTTCAGTTGTTTCATTGGTCTTGTTTTTCAGGATGTTTGTCACAGTGTTATAGATGTCTTTATTTGGTGGTTTTTGGTTTGGTGGTGGTTTTATCTGTGTTTGGTTAGAGTAGGCTTGGCATGGTCAAACTTAGTCACCTGTAGGGTTCACTGTACTCACGCCCCACCCTGTAAATGGCACAGGTGGATTGTATTGATGTGTGCTGCACCTTGTAATGTTAGTGAGAGTAGCTGCTGGAAGGGACCATTTCAGCCTGAGCAGGGGGGGAGGGGAAAGGGCAGCAGATGTATTATAAAACGATTGAGGCTTGAGGATTAAAGATTATAAAATATGACAACATTACTTGCTCTATCTCAGCTCAGGTCTGCTATCGTATTATGTGAGGATAAAGTTATAAAACATTCTGAAATAATCAGGGAACTGCCCTGCACTCTGTGCTAGGATAGGCTGTGCCCTGGCCAACCGCAGGCCAGAGAGATACAGAGGGAGTGGCCCGATCAGTTGTCTGTTGGGGATTGTGTCACAAGTAGATGCAGTCTGGATATTTCCCTCTCTCACACACACACAGTCCTAGACACTCCCACACACACCTAGCTATGGCTTTGGACTTTCGAGAGCAGGCTCTTGCAGGGCGCTGCTAGCCCAGGCTAGGGATGGAACTACCCTTTGATAACTCCGAGGAGAGCCTGGAGTATGTCTGCTCACCTGGATCCTGTCACAGTGCGGAGGAGGGGGAGGGGGAGGATGAAGAGCAACTTATTTTGCGTGAAGGTAACTTTTTGTAGTTCAGTGCTTGGATGCTTCACTGCTCCATGTTTAAAGTAGCTACCGTGACTGGTTGCAGTTTTCTTTGTTGTTCATGGACCTTTATCTAGCTCAATTAGTTTGACATGGAATACAGTTGTGCCATAGTACAAATTTAGACTGAGTTTCCAATAAATGTTTCATCAAGGCTTTGGACTCTGCCACGGAAGTATGCAAGTTGCGAAGGCTGATGTCTACGAGAACTGGAATGTTTCAGAACAGATTAAGAAGCAATATAACAGAAGAGTTCCTTTTCAACCTTTGCTTGTGTTCTGTAAGACGCATTGTCCTGTGTGGCCACGGCAGGTGAACAGGTATGTGAGGGTAGAGTGTGTGCGTTTATGTTGGTTTGTTGAGAGTAAACATGTAATGCTGAAAGGCAGGACTCCTGTGTGCTAGTAGAAGCAGACAGGCAGGTATTCCATCCCACTGGAGACAGGCAACACTCAAGGCTCATTGCCAACCTCACCTTACTACTTCAATCGCCTTCTCTGTTCTCCACTAAAAATATATTTTATTGAAAGGTCTTGTTTATGGTGTGTGACGTAAAGCGTTCAAAGTATTATTTCTTTCTACACTTGTTGTTGTTCTCTGCAGTTGAACTCAACCAACCATTTAAGTTGATGGTAATTATGTATATCTACTGGACTCTCTTTGTCTGCCATGCGAGGGAGCCCTCAGAATGTGTGCCGGTCTTTGCAGCGGGTTGTAATCTTTTGCTTATCTTTAATGACTACTTTTAATGCGAAAACAGGACAGGGCGTCAAGTTGCCTCTGTGGCGCAGTCTCAGCCCTGCTGCTCTGTAGTCTGAAATGGATCAGCGGTGGGAAAGTTAAGATCCGTACAACCTAACACTCCTCTCTACTTTACCTGGGGTTAGGTGTCAGCACACGGAATCCAAAGCAACGTGTGTGTGTGTGTGTGTGTGGTAACTAGGTACTCCCCTGGGAGCAGGGAACAGCAAACTACCCACCAACACTCTGGCTGACTGGCTCTGATGTCTACTGTGCCGTACCACTGTATCTGCTCACACATATACTTGGAACTGTGACGTGTGTCATCTCTTGTGTGTAGTCCACCTCTAGTTGCTGGCGAATCACCCCTGGAGAGCAGGTCTACACCCTTGTTGTGATATGGTTACCTGGAGGGGTTATGAATAGCTGTGTAGGAAGACTTTCCTCCCACTGCTGTCTTCTGGCGGTAACGGTGGATGGTGTCATATCAAAGTACATGCCAGAGATGTTTGCCCGTGTGTAGATCTAATGTGTACCATGCAAACTCTCTTCTTGTGTTGGGTGCTCATGTAAATAGCAGCTTTGCATCCCCAGTCTCCTCCATTTACATGGTTTCCAACTGGGCTGCAGCAGGGACCAGGACCTCAGAAGAGAGGAACAACAAGGAAACAAATAGCCCCTCATTGCAGAGAGAAGGGAGAGCTGCCTGTCACCAGACTGAAATGTGGTTCCTTTATTCAAGGACTGTATGTCAAGATTGGGTTAGGCTTTGAGTTGCTGTATGGGGTTGCCTGGCCTGGTGTGTCGCTTGGTGTATGTGTGTGTTGAGGCCTTGGCAACCCAATCCCATTAGCACCCGCCCTCCCGTTTAAGAGATAAGACACTCTGGATGGAAAGATAAAGAGGTGGAGTTCACTTTTTGCTCTTTTGGTATTGCTGGGTATGAAATAAACAAAACAGCTCCATGTGGTTTCTTCCGATTAAGGAGAGTAGGAAATATTGATCAAGTTAGTCAAGGCAATTGCCACACTCCTCCATATTGAACAGTAAAACAGTAGTGGATAAGGTTCAGTATACAACTGCTCTTTTACTGGATGTGTCCTGTAGTCACTATGGTCCAAGTCACATCAACCATCATAGAAGATCCAGACTGCTCTCAGCTTTACTGATGGAGAGGTCTTTGTGGAGTGCAGCATCACTGTGGAATAGCTGGCCATGATTTGAGGAGAAGTGTTGACATACTGATGGCGGTAAATGTAAATGGTACTAAATGGTACTAAATGTAAATGTAAATTCATGATGGCAGTCAAGCTATGTTCGCCTATTTAGGTGACATCTCTGTTGCTCGCGCTCTCTCCCTCTTGCATCTTTGCATAAGTGACATCAATAAACAAATTATTGATGTAAAAGCCCTATTCATAACAGTGTAATTGTGTACCACTGGTTGACCTCAGGTTGTGGACTGTACACCATGCACTGTACACATTCCTTATACATTTCTTCCTCTCTCTCTCTCTCTCTCTCTCTCTCTCTCTCTCTCTCTCTCTCTCTCTCTCTCTCTCTCTCTCTCTCTCTCTCTCTCTCTCTCTCTCTCTCTCTCTCTCTCTCTCTCTCTCTCTCTCTCTCACCTGCAGTTCTATGTGCAGAAAGAGTGGGCCAGATGACGAAGACATACAATGACATAGACGCCGTCACTCGTTTGCTGGAAGAGGTAAGACACCACGCCACAGCGCCAACAGCACTCTCAAAGGTTCAAGGTCCGAGGTGAGGTGAATACCAGAGAGTCCGTGTTGTTTGTCGTGCTGTGTATAAGTCTCGCTATGAGTCTTTGAGCGCTGTCCTTCGCGGAGATCTTTGCACAGGACCGGTTGATATTCAAATCGCGCTTTGAAGATTATTGCTGAAATTCTTTGCCACTTTGCATGGGAAAGATATGACTCAAAGTTGAGAGCAGCTTAGGGAGCATTAAAGAACATAATAAACCGATAATAAATAGCTCTACCCCTCAGAAACCTTCTCTTTTAGTATGGTTCCTAGAAGGTGGATTTGCATGGTGCCCAAACTGACTTCTGCACATATCACTTAATCCTGGTTGTTAGGCTCGTCTAAATTTTCCATAAACCAATGGATTTATTGAGGGATCAACCTGGGTTTTTACCATCCCTTAAACCAGCCAATAACCTGCCCTTTGGATTTGCCTCTAACCAATCACGTGCCTCTTGGATCTCTTCCAACCAATAGTCTTTGTCTGTGTCCTCTGGCAGAAAGAGCGTGATCTGGAGCTAGCGGCCCGCATCGGCCAATCACTTCTCAAGAAAAACAAAACTCTCACTGAGAGAAATGAGTTACTGGAGGAGCAAGTGGAGCACATTCGGGAGGAGGTGGGTGTGCATCAATGTGTTTGGGTGTGAATGTCAGTATGTCTTTATCTGACTTAAAGAAACCAAATATGAACCTCTGTCTCTCTATCTGTTTCTCTATTTATGTCTGTTTCTCACTCGGCCTCTCTCTCTGTCTCTCTCTCTATTTCTATGTCTCTGTCTCTCAATTTCTGTCTCTTTCCTTTCTTTCTTTTATATATTTCTGTCTGCAGGTGTCTCAGCTTCGCCATGACTTGTCTATGAAGGATGAGCTGCTTCAGTTCTACACCAGCGCAGCAGAGGAGAGCGAAGGAGAGTCATCCACCTCTACTCCGTGAGTCCGGCTCTCTTACTGCATGCTCATGGGATATGTAGTTAATTCGTTTCAGAATCAGCCACCTTCACCCCTGTTAGTCCTGCGTGCCTACAATGTTCTCATGGGATCTGTAGTTCTTGGGAGCAGAAATGGACATCTACACAAGGCCTCACAAGTCCTCTTCTCTCACTGTGTGCTCATGGGAGGTGTAGTTCAATGGGTCTGTGGGAAGACTTGGTCACGCCTCTAGACACAGGGGGTTCTGTTACGCGGTGGAGAAACATTGATCCTCTCCGTCATCCATCCAAGTCACATGAATAATAGATACGCATGCTGTACAGCCCAGCTGTGCCTTTTGCGGACAACAAATACACACACACATGCACTCCCACACTGATGTGATGTGTGTCTCGTGTGTCTGACATGCTTCCTGTGTCTACTTGACAGCATTCGCCACCATGATGCCACCTTGTCTGTTCCAAACTTCTTCCCCTTGGACTCGCTGCAGAAGAAACTCAAAGACCTTGAGGAGGAGAACATTGTGCTACGTACTGAGGTACAGGCAGACAGGCAGGCAGGCAGGCAGGCAGGCAGGCAGGCAGGCAGGCAGGCAGGCAGGCAGGCAGGCAGGCAGGCAGGCAGGCAGGCAGGCAGGCAGGCAGACAGGGGAGAACAGTTTGTTGTGGACAGAGGGACGGTTCAGAGAACAATTTAGCTACAGAATTGTATCAGATCTACTTACATACAGCACAGTATTATGTGGAGTACACCTACCTACAGTATCAGTATCAGGCGATACATTTAATTCTGTCCATTTTGTATCGCAAGGTTCAATTGGCTCGAACCCTGCATCATCACAGCCTGTGTTTTTCTGTCCCTCCACCGTCAGGCAAACCACCTGGAGACAGAGACCATCTCGTACGAGGAGAAAGAGCAACAGCTGGTCAACGACTGTGTCAAAGAGCTGAGTGAGTTAGCTACACACACACATACACACGCATACATACTGTACACACACACACACCTCATGTCTCCTACCATGGTTGTCGAGGCAATGTTTGGCCTCGTCCCAGTACCAGTCCCAAAATGTGTGTGTGTGTTTATAAAAACGACACACAAAACTGAAAAAGACTTATACGTAAAGAAAAGCAATATCCTCATTGAGAGAAACCCTGACTTTGGCCCACGCCGGCTTATTCGCTCGCCCTCCAGAGGACGCCAACCTGCAGATGTCGTCGATGGCAGAGGAGCTGGCCAAGAAGACGGACGACGCGTCTCGCCAGCAGGAGGAGATCACGCACCTGCTCTCCCAGATCGTAGACCTGCAGAAGAAGGCCAAGTCGGTGAGTACCGGACCCAGACTGTCCATTTGAGAGGTGAACGGTGGGTTGGGGGGTGGGTAACGGTAATCTGCAACACTTTCATCATCCCCCAAATTGGGCTTTTGTCGGATGTTGGGTCCCTGAATGCTTTTAGGAGGGTCTGGTACTCCCACTCTCTTAGTTTGAATGCTGGCTGAATGGGACAGTGTCATGGAGGATGGAGTATGCCTACCATGTCCACCAGATGCTTTGATCCTGGGGGACTTTTAATGCTGTTTGTGCATTGACTGCAGAATGTGGTCCTAGTGGGAATTAAACCCAGAACCTTGGTTCCTAGAATGTCCTTGAAGTTAGTGAGGTGACGTATTCTGGTGTGTGAATCTCCCTTTTGACTGTGTGTGTGTGTGTCTGTGTGTGTGCAGTATGCAGTGGAGAATGAAGAACTCACACAGCACCTAGGAGCTGCCAAGGATGCCCAACGTCAGCTCACTGCTGAGGTAGACACACACACACACACACACACACACTGCCTTCCCCATTAATCACCCACGGGACAATAAGCGTTATTTAATGAGAACCCCTCTCACAATCAGCACCTCAGGGATGACTTCACGTTGCACTACAGGAGGCCAACTGCATCATTCACTTCACCACTGATGCTAACGGTGTGAAATAAGTCTGTAGCCTCACCTAAACGATTCTGTCTAACTGTAGCCACAAACACAGAGTACAAGACTTGGGAATATTTGTCTGCATCTCATGTCATTAGAACTAAATTAAGTCAAATTGAACTCCTGAAATAAATATCTCTGTGTTTTGGGAAACTTCCCTCTCTGTCACTTCCTGGGTCAGCTGCGAGAGCTGGAGGACAAGTACGCCGAGTGCATGGAGATGCTCCACGAGGCCCAGGAGGAGCTGAAGAACCTGCGGAACAAGACGCTGCCCCTCAGCACGCCGCGACGCTTCCACTCCCTTGGGC
Source organism: Hypomesus transpacificus (assembly GCF_021917145.1). NCBI lineage: Eukaryota > Metazoa > Chordata > Actinopteri > Osmeriformes > Osmeridae > Hypomesus > Hypomesus transpacificus. The sequence continues at coordinate 8,804,778 of NC_061061.1, forward strand.
TGTTCCCCATGGTGAGAGGGGCAGGGGGAGAGTGGGACCCTTCTTTAAAAATGCACCATGCCACTTCCAGTGTCAAGGGCTGTACCACATGTGGTGGGAAAGAAGAGTTAAGGAGGAGGAGGAGGAGGAGGAGGAGGAGGAGGAGGAGGAGGAGGAGGAGGAGGAGGAGGAGGAGGAGGAGGAGGAGGAGGAGGAGGAGGAGGAGGAGGAGGAGGAGGAGGAGGAGGAGGAGGAGGAGGAGGAGGAGGAGGAGGAGGAGGAGGAGGAGGAGGAGGAGGAGGAGGAGGAGGAGGAGGAGGAGGAGGAGGAGGAGGAGGAGGAGGAGGAGGAGGAGGAGGAGGAGGAGGAGGAGGAGGAGGAGGAGGAGGAGGAGGAGGAGGAGGAGGAGGAGGAGGAGGAGGAGGAGGAGGAGGAGGAGGAGGAGGAGGAGGAGGAGGAGGAGGAGGAGGAGGAGGAGGAGGAGGAGGAGGAGGAGGAGGAGGAGGAGGAGGAGGAGGAGGAGGAGGAGGAGGAGGAGGAGGAGGAGGAGGAGGAGGAGGAGGAGGAGGAGGAGGAGGAGGAGGAGGAGGAGGAGGAGGAGGAGGAGGAGGAGGAGGAGGAGGAGGAGGAGCTCTACTCCCCCTCTATTCTAGCCACGTCCAACCATAACCTACCTGGGGTTAGCACCGAGGTGGATCTGTAACACGAATACAGCACAGCAGTGACGTGGACCTTGTCCATGTCTAGGTGCATCATGCTCTCTAGATCTGATGCCAATAGTTCACTCAAGTCTGACACATCAATGTGCAGAATTGAGATGGGGAGCAAGAAGATATCCGTTCAGTAGATGAAACACAGAAAGAAAGGAAGAATCCAAAGGTCCAAGGTATTTGGAGGACAAGCATGGCGTTTCTAGGGCAACTCAAGCCTCCAGTTTGTTTGTGTTTGGTCTGTGAAGGATCAATAAAGTTGTGTTAGAGTCCCAAGGCTTTCTGGACAAATAGGCTTGAAAAGCCGGATTCAATTCATTCACCGAGTGCACTCTTATTCCGTCTGACCCTCTGCTTTGCCATCGCAGTCTGTCTCACGCACACCATCGCTCCCCACACATTAACCTGTCTGTCTGCCTACCTGTCTCTCTCTCCCAGGACTCTCTGGCAGCTGAGATCGAGGGGACTATGAGGAAGGAGCTACAGATGGATGACCCGGAAGTAGAGGAGCAAAAGTAGGTTCAGTAGCCTTCCACTTGCTGTTTGTGACTCTTTGTTTGTTGCAACAATGTGCAGATGACCTGGTCATGTTTGACTATACACTGCTGTTTTTTCCAGTGTCACTGAGCGTTATTCATTTATCATTTGTGTGTGTGTGCATAAACATTTGCATTCGTCTGTGTCTAGGCTCCAACCCAAGCGTGTGTTCGAGACGGTGAAAAACATCAACCAGATACGCCAGCGTTCCCAGGGCCCCTCCCCCATGAACATCCCGGGATCCAATCAGACGTCGGGTCTGCCGTCGGGTCGCTCCAGCAGCGTGGGCACGCCGCGCTCCAGCGTGTACGGAGGAGAGAGCGGAGGTGGCGTCATCATCGACAACCGCACCAACAGCATCATACTGGAGTCACCCGACAACGGGTAGGATGGGTGGATGGGTGGATGATTTCTTGCTGGCTGGCTGGCTCTCTGGTGGGCTGGTTGGCTGAGTTTATATGTCAAATAAATGCCTGCCATCCTTCCCATGTCTCCATCTCTTCCATGTCACATCCTTTCATTTCTGACAGTTTTAGACTCTTTTCTGGTTTCCTGCATCCTCCGACATGCCGCGCTCTGGGGGGTAGTTCCAGTGTCTCTGTCTCTGATGCCTCACAAAGCCTGCCAGTCAGCAAACACAACCTAGCTTAGCAACACATAACATGCCTGCGGTCTTTGTATTGTGTGAACAGAGCCGGGATTACTAAGCACAGAGAAACACTGCTATCAGTAGCCACCCTCGTCGTAGTTTACTGTTACTATTGAGTTCCCATTAGCAACCTGGACATGTTTGACAAGGGAAACATTAAACCCACTTATTGAAGTCATTGTGCTATTCAAGCGATAATGTTGCCCTGATGATGCTGTAAAAGCGAGGAATATGTCAGGTGTTCTCTGAATAATGGAAGCCAAGTTATGTTGTGTTCAATAATGATGTTGGAGACCAGCTGTGATACTCATGTTGTGTTTTTTTTATTGTCTCTTTCCTGTGTGTGTGTGTGTCTGTGTGTGTGTGTGTGTGTGTGTCTGTGTGTGTGTGTGTCCCAGGTCCGAGGACTCCAATAAGAAGCCAGGCACCCCGGGGACCCCCGGCAGCCATGACCTCGAAGCTGCCCTGCGGCGCCTGTCGCTGCGCAGGGACAACTACATAAGCGAGCGTCGCTTCTTCGAGGAGGAGCGAGAGAGGAAGCTGGCGGAGCTGGCGGGCAAGGGCGAGCTGTTCAGCGGCTCCATGACCCCCACGGAGAGCATCATGTCGCTGGGCTCGCACCCCTCCCTGGGCAGCGGCTGGTCGGGCTACTCCTTCGGCGCCCGCTCCTACCTGCCCGAGAAGCTCCAGATCGTCAAGCCCCTGGAAGGTGACCTGCTCGTCCTGTGCCCCGCCCCCGGCCCCGCCCCCAGCCACTCACACACCCCCCGGCCCCTCCCCTTGCTGGTGGTGGACTCCCTGTGGGGGCTGCTGAATCAGGAGGAGGGCAGCCAATCCTGCCAGCACTCGTTCTACTTTAGACACACACAGCCGCGCTGCTGGTTCGAGATCTAGTCTGGAGCTCCCTAGGAACACCACAGCAAATACACACACACACACCAGCATACCGCTCAGAGAGTGCACAACTGTCTGGAGGGTTTTCATCTTGACCCTCATGGAATATTCATTTTCCTATGCCTAAATGCTAAAAATATTTATTTTCATACACAGTTTTTATTTATTTATGCTGTTGAGTTTTCAACTAGAGTATGTTGGAGTCATGACAGATATAGTACAAGCACTTTTGTTTTGTACTTGGTTGACTGAGTCATCCAGACCCAGTCAGCCAAGTCTATCTTTAGCCATCTATTGCCCCTTGGTGGCCATATGTAGTTATTCTGCTCACCATTATCAGTTCAGCTGTGGGTCAACAGCATATGGACCCAGTTTCCCAGACTTGGATTAAGCCTAGTCCTAGACTAAAAACTTTTTCAATTGAGATCTTCATTGAATGTTTCTCTTACTTTAGGACTAGGCTTAATCCATGTCTGGGGAAATGGGCCAATGTTAAGGTAAAGCCGAATTAGCAGTATGTTTTATTTCAAGTCTTATGGTTGGTTCAGTGTGGTATTTACAAAACCATTGTTTCTTTGATTTAGTTTATTCTTTTGGCTATCATGTTGCTTGTCAAGACATCCATATTTTGCATGTTTTTCCCCAGTCTGGTTTTGTTTCTGCTCGAACAGTATTTAAAGTCTCTTAACCGTCTCTTGAGTTCCTACTTCATTTTCATTTTTCCTATTTCTGTTCCCTATTCCTTTATGCTTTGTCAGTTTTATATTCAATAGCTCTTCAATAAAATCTACTAATTTTCATACCTTCTTCTTTTCTCCTTTGTATTGTGCCTGTTCTTAACCTCCTCTATCTGGCCAACTTAGTCTGTGACCTGCTAACAAGTAACCATTTGACTTGAAATAAAATAAATCTGTATTTCAACTAAGCAGAAAATATAAAGTTACTACACACAGAGCTCGACAGCAGAATTGAATATTTATCCTGCACAGTAACTCTTTCATATCTAGCCTAAATTAAAAATGTCACTCAAACCCATGTCGCATATCTGGATGTTGATGTCATATTCATCAATGCCTGGTGCCATACAAAGGCTGCTGTGTGTGTGTGTGTGTGTGTGTGTGTGTGTGTGTGTGTGTGTGTGTGTGTGTGTGTGTGTGTGTGTGTGTGTGTGTGTGTGTGTGTGTGTGTGTGTGTAAAAGTAGGCCACGCCATCAGGGGGCATACTGGTGGGAATGTTTTGATATCTTTGACCTGCTGAATTTATTGCTGTGTAGACATGAGTATGTGAGCACCCGTATAAACAGCCTATATATTTGGCCATGGCACAGCTTCAAGCTGCTCAACAAGTGGAGGTGGAGAGGTAACGGCCATTTCTCTATACATTGCTATTTCCCGTCCATTCATGATGCACAACCATGTTTGGATATCACAGAGAGCAAGTAAAATTTAGGCCATGGCCATGAGTATTGTATAATAATTAAATTGAGTTGGTATAGTATGCAGAGCTTTCAGGATGAAGTTTTAGTGATGCATGTAACCGTTCTAAAATGTCTCTCTTTTCTTCCCTCTCCTCATCCGTCTAACTCTTCCTCGTTTGTTGTTCTTCCCTGGCTGTCCCTTTCCCATCCCTCCCTTACGTCCCTCCTTCCCTTTCTTCCTTCCCTCCCTCCTTCCATCCTCTCTTCCTTCCTTCCTTCCTTCCTTCCTTCCTTCCTTCCTTCCTCTCTTCCTCCCTCCCTTTCTTCCTTTCCACCTCCTCGTCTCCTCCCTTCCCCCCCCCCCCCTCCAGGCTCTGTCACCCTCCACCAGTGGCAGCAGCTGGCTCAACCCCACCTGGGAGGCCTCCTGGACCCCAGGCCGGGCGTGGTGACCAAGGGGTTCCGGCAGCTGGAGGCAGACCAGGAGGAGGTGTACCAGTTCACCGACCTGGAGGAGGACGAAGGCTCAGCCGACCTCCCCCGCCAGCCACCGGGCGACCTATCTACCTCAGCAGGGGGCGTGTTCAGCCACCTGGGCCACGCCCGCTCGCTCAGCTCCTCCTCCTCCTCGTCCTTCTGCGTCATCAACAACAACAGCAGCAACAGCGGGGACGACACTGCCCCCCAGGCTGAAGCCGATGTCATCGGCAGATTCGGGGATAGAGCAAGCCCAGACAGCCCCCCTCCCTCACCCTCCATCTCACCCCCCCTTCCTGGGGCCAGCGAGCATGTGGACCCACAGTCGGAGCCCCAGGACCAGGCCGGTGCCGCAGACGGGGTGTCTGGTGAGGGAGTGCCTTAAATGGGTCACACAGCCTCGATACGCCCCCACCACCCCCACCACCACCACCACCTCCTCTCTCAGGATGCTGGGTATTCATTGGCCACCCCCATCCACCCCCATCACCGGCCACGCCCATCCACGCACGCGTGCACACACCCGCACATCCACCCATCCAGACCTGCGCGTGCCACCATGTCCCATGAGTATATATATATATATATATATATTATCTACCTTATTTACCTTGGTTTCACCTCCAATCCATTTTTCTGTCATCAATTTATCTTGTCTTCATACTCTGATGATATATTTGCTCTCTTAAGGCCTTTTTGTCATTTCCTGCACTTTTTCCACATCATATCCTGCTTTACTATCAATGATTCATTTCAACGATTCAGAAACGTTGTGTCATCGCCCTCCTCTTTCCACTCTGTCCATTGGTGGTCTGTCTCCAAAAAGGGCGTCAGATGACATTCCTCCTCTTGCACTGCATCCCGGGAAAAAACATGGCAGCATTCTGAATCTCTGGTCATGAATCTAAACTCAAATCCCCAAATCATTCAACTTCATAGTAATTGTAGAACAGCTTTAGGTGTTTTTTGTTTGTCGGCTTAGAGCTTGCGTAACTAGTGTTATAGGTCAGGTGTTAGCTTACACACACACACACACACACACACACACACACGTGGACACAGCCACATGCCCTTTCTCACACAGACAGACACATAGAGTAGCTGTTGCTGGCGTAGGTCCAGTGTGAGGGTCAGTGAGGTTTTGGTGTCGGTCTCTCAGATGACACGGTTCTATTTAAAACCCAGTATCTCAGCTGTCCCGCTCACATGACAGACCAGGCTAAGATAAGGCTACGACAGCTCAATGTCAAAGCCAAGGACAGGGCTACCAAGGCTAACATTCATGTCAGTCAATGAGAAGGGTTCATACCAGAGAGATGCAGAATCTTGTTCAATCATTGTCCATACTCCTTTTTCTGTGTGTACTGTACTGTATATCCTGTCTGACAGCTAACTGGATTTTTTGTGTGTGTGTGTGTGTGTGTGTGTGTGCGTGTGTGCGTTTGCGCATGCATGTGTCTGTGTCCCTGGACCTGTATTGAGTTGTAGTGTGGTAGTACCACTTGGCCCTGTACTAACTCTCTCTCCACCCCCCCCCCGGTCTCCTCCAGTGCACTTCCCTGGTAAATGCATGTCCCACACCAGCTCCACCTACACCTACACCACCTGCCGGATCCTCCACCCGTCTGACGAGCTCACCAGAGTCACCCCGAGGTAAGAACACCACACACACACACACACACAGAAACATGGGTTGTATGTTGCCCAAAGCCTCCATCCAGGTTGTACAGCTCCAACTATACAGTAGGCTGTGGTGTGTCCGGCTGACTGAGAGCACCATGTTAGTCCCTCTGAATGACACTGTAAAGCCCTCTTTCTCAATCCTGGTCCTCAGGACTCCGTGCCCCGCTTACGACAGACAGGATTCAATTAAATGGGTCTTTATCAGGGTTCTTCTGAGCTTGATAAGAAACCCATTCAGTTGAATCAGGTGTGTTGTAACAGAGAAACAACTCAAACATGCAGGGCAGGGGGGGTCCCGAGGCCCAGGGTTGAGAAAGGTTGCTGTAAAGGAATAAGGTGCATTGGTGTTTGTTTGTCCCTGATGTGATATATACCACATTTGTGCTGCTCTATCCTCTTCTGGGATTTTGAGTTTGTGAAAGAGATTAATAACAATCTGGGCTTGAGGTCATTTTGAGGGTAGTCTCCGAGACCACGCCTACATTTACCCACTGTCTGATCCGATTGGCCCTCCGCAGGTCATGTGATGAGGAAGAGGAGGCGGGGCTGTATCATGTGGTTCTGAGGGCTGATGTAGAGCAGGCTCACTGAGCTTGCTCCGCTCAGGGGTGAGCTAGCGGCATCTCCGCGGAGGACGCGACCTCAAAAGGTCGTGGGTCACCCGTGTTTGTCGGGGCCAATAATAGCCAGCCATCTGGGTCTAACTGTATCTGTGTTTGGTTCTAACACCTGTCAATCACACTTGGGCCCGCCTGCTAGACTGAACTAACAGTAATCACCAATCGAGGCCACAAGTTAGGGGCTAATGATTGTGTTTGCTTGCATGCTCAATAATACTGATAAGACATTGGGTTGAAGCTGGTTTGTATACACTTGAAGCTCGCTGTACTGTTTCATAACTGTTTTCCTGACACTAGTTGATTTATATTATGAAGCAATTTCAGGAAAATGTACGATTTACTAATGGAAAGGTTTGTCGACTTGAATGGGATTCCTGGAGACTAACAGCATGTGTTTGTGTTCTGACCTCTGACTCTTCATCTTTTCCTCTTTTTTGTCCCCTGTTCTGCACACCCTCCCCCTCTCTCTCTGCCTCTCTTGATCTATTTGTTCATCCCACTATTCCTCCCTCTATGCCTTTCTTCCATTTTTTCTCTCCCCCTCTTCATCCTTTCTTCCTCCCTCCTTTGTCTCTCTATCCTTCCTCCCTCTCTCCATCTCCCCTCTCTACCCTTCTTCCCATTCTCCTCTCTCTCTCTCTCCCTCTGCCTCTCTCTCCTCTCCCTCTCTATCCTTTCTCCCTCTTTATCCTTCCTTCCTCTCTCTCTTTCCTCCCTCTCTTTCCTCCCTCTCTTTCTCCATCCAGTCTGCTGTCGAGTCATGGGTTTTCCTGCGTAGTGAGCAGCAGCAGCAGCAGCATCCGCTCGACCCCCGCCTCTACCCCCTGCACCCCCCGACGACTCAGCCTGGCGCAGTCATTCACCAACCAGAGAGACTCCACCACGACCACCAGCACCTCCCTGGGCCTGGTGCATCAGCTGCAGGAGCGGGGGATCTCCGCAGCCATGTACGACCCCCTGAGCTGGGACCGAGCCACTGGCGCCCCCACCCCCACCGGGGTGCCCCCCGCCCCCCACCTGCCACTGCTCCACCGCCCGGACACCCTCCCCTCCACTCCGCCCAACTCCCCCACCCAAGCCAAACCGGGCTCACCGCCGTCACCCTTCCAGTTCAGCCCGCCTGAGTCCCTGTACGACAACTTCCTGGCGTCCAAGCCGGCCAGCTCCATCCTGAGGGAGGTGCGGGGGGCAGAGGGGCGGGACGAGGAGGATGCGGCCGAGGGCAGCGTGCAGAACCTGCGTCTGGTGGACAAGCTGAAGCGTTTCAGGACCGTTTCCCCCGGGGGCCCAGCAGGGGGGGTGCTGGGGGGGCTGCACCGGACCGGACCGCCCTTCAGACCAGGGGGGGTCACCAGCCCCATAGGAGGCCTACCTGTCCTGAACGCTGGCATGCGAAGGAACCGTAGCTATCCTGTCATGGTGGGGGCCAGCATGGCTATGAAGGGGCCAGGGCCCCCCAGCCCTGAAATACTGATCACCTCCGCCCACCAACTCCACAAACAGACCAGTCTCAACGATGACTGATACCTTTTTCTCACCCAGAACACTCTAATCGACAATGTACACTAACTAATGGATGACTTATTTAACCCAGACAGCCAGGCTAGGCTAATCAATGGCAAATCCCATACTTGGGAACCAATTTAGAACTAGTCTCAGTGATGAGTGAATGTTGCCTTGTCTCCCCTCTCTGATTCAAGTTGTACATAACTGTTACTATCCCTGTGACAAATCGACTTTGTGCCTGAGGGACGATGGCCCTTTCTAACTGTGGGTTTTGTATTGGTGCTTGACCTTTTTCCTCTGTGTGTGTCTCATTCTGCCATTTTCTTTATGAATGGTACCCTAATGTATTGTTTTCTGCCCTGTTCATGGTAGACTGAAGGAATTGTATGTAGCACATGGTAGACGTTGTCCAGTGAGAGGACTGTGAGGAACCTAGCCCAGGTAAATGCCTATAAAAGCACTTTTGTTTCCCAAGCCTAAACATGTGGATATGAATCTACTCCTCTAACATGGAAATGGTGCATCTCCTCAGGCCTTCTCCTATTGGCCCCACAGCACTGTGTCCTCTCCCCTTAACCAATGAGGGGCAAGCATAAAACATTTGGTCCAGTTAGAACCAAAAAGTGATATTATATTAGCAGTGGGGGTTTGACAGGTGCTGAAGTCACTTCCTCTTTGACCTGTCACTCAACCCAAGCTCTTTCCAAATAAGGAGAGGGGAGGGGTCGCACTGAAGCTGTGAGGGTCGCATGAATGTTTGCAGTGTAAGTTTATAATATGGTTTGAACTTGAAGACAGCAAAACTTCTAGTTTTATTTAATTGTAACCGACCAACATAGCTGACATGCATATTAGTGTGCAGTGCGAGTATGCAAACATGTGATAAAAGTTTGTTCAGGTTTGCCCGCTAAATACTAGTGTGACAAAAAAGACTCAAATTACAGATAATCAAAGGTAAACATGTGAGAGAACATTTAAAAGTTAAGTTCAAAGGTCAACTGTTTAGTTGACCAAAGCCTGTCTGAAATGAAGTGCACTCTAAGAAGACAGTGTCAAACATTTCTAATGTGCATGCCGTAGGATTACAGTTTGAGTTTCATATTCAAATGTATCATGAACTATCGACTGAACTGTTAGCTTTAAAAACTGTACTGTACTTTCGTGAGGTGAAGAGATTGAGGCAGAAGTGTCCTAGTGCCTAATGACATCTTCCCCCGGTCTCAACCTTGTCTGACTGACTGACTGACTTGTCTGCCATGTTCCCCATCTCTGACAGTGTCCAACCCTGTTGGCTGTTTCAAACAAAAACAAAGTTAGCCAGCCAAATAAATATATGAGAAATGAATTATTGATGGCATAGTTATCAAGAATGACAAGCTGTTTGTGGCTGGGTCTTGAAGTCTATTTTCTTGGAGAATTGTTTGGCTGGCTAAGCGGGTGATCCAATGATTTGGCACCCCCCCTCACCACCTTAAATGTGGTGTTAGCAGTTAAACAAGTATATTTTGTTGATGGGAGGGGGGTCCTTCAATGGGGTTTTTAACTTTTAACTTTCAGTTTAACAAGCAGAGAGATATTCTATTTTAGGATTCTATTTTGCAAGAAGCACATAAACTCAAGTGTGTCTGTTTGAATGAGACTAGCTTATTTATCTATTACTTTGAGTCTTGATGCAAGTAGAGAGAGGAGTATTCACTGACATTGTGTGTGAACTTATTGTGTGTAACTTGAATATCTTTTGAATGTATTGTTCGATTACAGGTATATCTCCATATTATGTGTATATTGTAAATGGTAAGTATGCAAGGCATTTAAAGTCATGTTAACTTTTATAAAAGGGTGGAAAGTAAAAGGAACAAAAATGTCAATCAATGAATCAGTCAGGACACTGGGGAGAAGAGCTGTGCTTTGTGTTCGTTGAGCTTCAAGAGTTCCTCTCTGCAGAAAAGGGATTACAAATATAAATCAATAAAATGATTGTCATAGCTTTTCTGTTTTGAGATTTTTGTGCTTGTTGGTTATTGTTTTATTAGTCCTTGCTTGTGTTGAAGTTGCTTCTCTTGACCACATGGGGGCAGTCTGCCCAAGAATATACTGTATGTTCATCATCCAGGATTTGGAAGATCCCGATAGTAAGCTATTGTAAACATCAGATGCATGAGGAAAAGTATTGAAATGCACATACTTCCCAAAGTAATATTAGGGCATTGTGTATGTACAGTGGCTAAGCCGGCACACCAGACTGACCATGCTGATGTGAACCTGGCAGCAGATGATGAGAGCCTCATCCTGGCTTCAGTGTCATCAAAGCCTTCACAGAGCTGGAGGAGGAAGCATTGTTATGGTAGAGCAGATAGCTGTAGTGTTGAGGGTCCATCACGATCTCTAACTGAAACAAGTGGAGTGGGTTAGGAACCGTCCTCTTGTGGTGTTGTGTCCTTGCTGTTGTCTATGAGTGCCCACTTACAGCACGTTCCTACTTGCGGAGAAACAGAAACCTCTTCGCATACAGATACATGCTACACCTCACCAGAACAAGTGCTTCATTTAATGACATAAAGAACGTGTTCAATTTGTCTCATGTTTATGCAATTAGACTGTTAGTTGAAACCAAGGCAAGCCTACATCTGAGGAATTCCTGCTAATCCCGTTATCATGGGAAGCTAACAGTGATGGACGGTCAACACTTTCTTCGATGTGACTCTTCCACGTTTGTAGTTCGCTCCCAGACTCTCTATGTAGTCAGTCTAATGGAGGAAAATTAACTAACTAGTGTTGTTTTTTCCAACAATCCTGATGCAGAAAATCTACCTTACAGCTGCTAGGATTTATCTCATCACATGGAGAAACAGGACTGGAGTTCTCAGACAACCAGCCTGTGAGGTTAGCTCTAGCATGGGCATTGGTGGGCGGTTGACAAAGGAAAAACACTAGGACTTTGGTGAAAGCCATCTTTTATTTGAAGTATACCTGTTGTAAACCAACTGAGCAAATGTTGTGAGATTGTCAAATGCATGAATGTTGCACATGTTGGACAGCCTGCCAATATGCAAATAAAGACTTTGCTTCCGCCAGCTGTGCCAACTTACACCACACCCTCCCTTCCTCCTATTCAGTAAATCCTGTGTCAGTACGAGAGACCCTGAAAGAGAGAGAGAGAGATACAGTAATCTCAGAGGAAGGAGAGCTGGAGGGAAAATCAAAGGATTCAGAACATTCCTGGCATGTCTTTGAAGGTTTTCTCCTCGTCTGTCAGTCCTCTTGGGACTTGGCCAGGCTGACTCATTAGATCATCTCCTTTCCTTTCCATTCCTCTCCTTTCCTTTCCTTTCCTTTCCTCAATCTTCTCCTGTCCTGGCCTTTCCTCTCTTTATCCTGGAGGTTTAATAAAACATCAGTCACTGAGGTGAGGCGAGAAGAGGAGGAAAGGCGAGGAAAAGCCACCACACAGATGGTCACTCCCTTTGCGACGAGGACTCGACACTCACAACAAGGTCATGGCAGCGTCGCCAGTCACTCAATAACTCCTTTCCCTTCTCTCGCATCCCTCCCTCCCCTCGATTCTCACTCCTCAAAAAGCTCTAGTTGCTTTCTCAGCCTCTTTCATCCACCCCACCCCACCCGACTCTGTGTACCACCTACCTGCTCCTCGAGGGGCAGGTAGGTGGTACGTCAGATACACTGCTGCATCCCAGAGGGCTTTGTGGAATGGTGACAGTGGGGTGGTTTGAAGCACCTCCATCCAGTCCAGCCAACCTCTTACAATAGAGGAGAGCCTTCAATAGCCAGCCTGGCTTACCTTTACAGCTTGAAAGGTACTTGAAATGTATATAGTTAGGTGCAGCTCCAAGTGCCTTAGGCTGTGAAGTAAATCTTCCAGAGCCCTTGAGTGGAAAAACTGAATCCTCACTGTGAATGACGCTTTTTGCATTTACCCGGCTGAAAACAAGTGAAGCCCTATTTCATTTTTTATTTAACCAGGAGGAATCATTAAGAACAAATTTGTAGTTTCAGTGGTGGCCTGGCAAAAAGCAGAAGACAATAAAAATCAAGTTACAAAGCACAACGGCACACAACCACAGCAGTACAACATACAGAAAAAAAAGCAACAACAAAAAACAAGCAGGTTAATTAAAGCAGGCATATACTATATGCCTATACAGGCATTAGTACATAGGGGAACCAGAGGGGATACAAATGTTAAAAGCACAAAGAACACAAAGCAAGACACAGAGACTATTTACACCAAACAACAACCACAATCAAGACAGACTGACACTGGCAGGAATAAACAAAGGATACATACAGGCAGGTGAGAAAAGAAAGCAGGCAACATTGGTGCAACAGTAGGAAAAAACTAGGCAGTTGGCAACAGACAATAATGACAAACCATGGACAGCAAATACTGAGGGGAAGGGTTAAAAGGTGAAATCGGTGAGGCTGAGTGAAATGGCTTCTTTGAAGGCAGGGGTGGAAAGGAATTTGTCCAGGTTGAGGTGTTTTTGCAGAGCATTCCAGTCAGAGGCGGCAGCGGATTAATTTGATGCAAGACCAAGGGTGGATTTGTGTTTGGGAATTTTTTACTTGATAACGAGAGAGGACCGGGTGTTGTGCATGACAGAAGGAGGATGCAGCGGGTGAGACAGGTAGGGGGGTGTCCGTGAATATTACGAAGGGTCTGATGTGAGGGCCAGTTTACAAGGGAGTATAGAGTACAGTGGAGCGTGTGGAAAGGGGCTTTTGTGGCAAAGCGGATAGCAGTGTGATAGTGTCGAGTTTTGAGAGTGTGCCCTTACATGCAGATCTGCATATGGTGTCATCGAAATCAAGTGAGGGGAGAATGTTTTTTTTTGATGAGGGTGAGTTTAGCAGAAAATGTTAAGGAGAGACGATTTCTGTAGAGGAACCCCAGTTTGGCCTTGATGTTGGACTGTAGCTTAGAGACGTGGAGAGAGAAGGATAGTGTAGAGTCTAACCAGATGCACAAGTATTTGTAGGTGGAAACGTGCTCCAGGGTATCTCCCTCACAGGTGGTGATGTCTAATGGTGGAGGGGAGGGAGCGTCCTTCCGATGGAACCACATGGCCTTTGTCTTGGATGTATTTAGAGACAGTTTCAATTGAGAAAAGGCATGTTGTACCTGAAGGAAGCTATCCTGGAGTGTGGATTGAACAGTGGCAAGGGAAGGACCAGAGGCATAGAGGATTGTATCGTCAGCGTAAAGGTGAATGAGTGAGTTACCAGCAGCTAGGGGTATGTTGTTGATGTAAATGGAGAACAGTGTTGGACCCAGTATTGAACTTTGAGGGACACCCTTGATGACTGGGAAAGGGCGTGGGAGAGAGTTGTCAAACCGTACGTGCTGCACCCGGTGGGAAAGATAGTCAGAAAACCATTCCAGTGAGTGATTCGTGAACCCAATACTACTCAACCTACTGCCGAGGATGGTGTGGTCAACGGTGTCAAAGGCTTTGGCTAGGTCAATGAGTACAGCAGCACTATGTCTAATGCAGATGTAATGTCATTTAAAACCTTTAAAGTAGCTGTTGTACACCCATAAACAGCACGGAAACCAGGCTGCACCCCAGATAGTAAACCATGTACACCAAGATAGGATGTAAGCTATTTGTTCACAAGCTTCTGAAATACCTTGGACACACTGGGCAAGATGGTCTATTGCTATTTGGGTCGGACTGCTCACCAACCTTAAACAGGGGGAGCACAATAGCTTCTTTCTGATCTACTGGTATTTCGGCCGTATGGAGTGAGAGGTTGAAAGGTCTGCTATGGGTGCTGCAATGATGGGAGCCGCAGTTTTAACAAAAAAAGCGTCAAGCTCATCAGACCCAGCTGATTTTGGGGGATCTAGGGTGGACAGTTCCCTAAGACTCTCCTCCTCTGTAAGAGGCCACAGGGAGAAACTGTGAAGAGGGACATGGGGGTTAGGAGGGCAGACAGGACTATGGGCTTCGGATGGCAGAGTGGTAGGGGCTTGGGTCAGTTTGTTCTCTGATGTACAAACAGAGTTTTGAGATTCAGAGACAGAGCTAGACTTTATTAAATGGCCATTAAAGGTATCTGCCATAGCATTCTTGTCTGTGATGACAAGATCATTCACTTTGTGTGTTAGAGGCAGGGATGAGGGCTTGTTCTCCAGTTTTCTCACTGTTTTCCAGAAGGCGTTGGGATCAGAGCCGCACCGCGTGAATTGATGCTTGTAATAACCAGAATTGGTCTGTCGCACAGCTTGTGTGGCCTTATTTCGGAGCTGCCGGAATCGGAGGTAGTCCAATGAAGACTTAGAAAGGCGAGCTTTCCGCCAGGCTACTTTTTTTTGTTTGAGTGATGTGAGCTCAAGGGGGGAACCAGGAACTGTGTCGATATTTTATTTATTGCTTCTTGGAGGGGGCATGCTTATCAGTTACAGCACTCAACTGGTCTCTGAACAGGGACCGTTCGTTCCCAGTGAGAACCAGGCTGATTCTGTGCCAGTTAATGTTGGCCAGGTCATGTAGGAACGCTTGGATATTAAAGTGCTTTAATGAGCGCTTAGTTCTGTTAGTAATGGACTGTTTGGCAGAGATATTTTTGCGGATGCATGCAATGAAACAATAGTCGCTGAGATCATTGCAGAACACACCAGATTGATACATGTGAGGGGAGATGGTGAGAATCACGTCTAACAGAGTGGCTTTATCATGAGAATTGGAGTTGAGCCTTGTCCTATAGCTTATCCACATCCATGAGGTGGTGTGTTTGATCTTCAAAATGCTGAACGATCCTGTGTTCCTGACAGACTCTTCAAAGACACAGGCCTCTGTTTTTGAAAGCATCTCAGCAACAACTGACATTTTAAATGCAACTTAATACACATTGTCTACAACCTAAAGGTCAGCACAGAGGATATTGAAAAACAAGTTTGTATTTAATATGAAAGAAATGATGAGACTTTGCCAAACTATTCATGAGGAATTCACTTACTAGCTACATTGTGGAAATGAAACTTTCAGTAATGATAATATACACACACTTGCTATTTTCTGTTAAAAATTGTTTGCTGTGTTTGCAGCCATTTTAAAGAGCCAGGTGTTGAATGTCGACAATGTCACACACACAATATCATTAAAAAGTCCAGAAGGCTCTCTCAGCTGCATATGTATCTCTCAAAGATAATAACCTAAAACCAGCGTATGCTAGAGTGGTCAACAAATGAATTCCACCATCTCAAGTGGATATTAAAAGTATTGAGTTTAATCTAAAACAGCCTACTCTCACACAGGCTACAGTGGCTATGTGGGTTGAACATTAGACACCTGCTGGATACATTCTTCTTCATCTAATGACAAATATGAGTAACTCGTACACAAGGGAATATCTGTCTCTCCATTTACAAAATCCACCAGTTTCTTTTTTCCTAAGGTTATTCACCTGGAAGTGTGGGTGTATCCGCAGATTGCTATTTTATATCAGTGCACTGATGGTACACAGATAATTATCTATTTAATGTTGTTGAAAGGGTCAATCCCGCCTCAGTGTTTTAGATTTGTTTGACACCTGTATTTTTGGGCGTGATTGTGTCAATGCAGACGGCTGGACCATAGGAGCATATCATCAGACAAAGAGAAAGGGCCCTGTGAACACTGTCAAACGCCCAATCAGAGGAGCCAATCAAACCAAAGCGCTAGCTTGAAACATTATGTTTCACCAGCAGGGCTTTGCTACTGAACCCTACGAGAAGTAAGGAGCTCTGCGATTGGACAAAACACTTCCTATGTTTGTCAGAGGCTGTGTGTGTAATGGAGCACTTTCTCCTAATGGCCCAGGGTCATGGCTCTCTTTGGAGTGTGTGTGTTTACCCCGGGCCCTCAAGACTCTATAAAAGCCGCCATGCCTGCTTTTAATGACTTCCTTTTCTTTTGCTAATGACGGTCGTTCTGTCTAATTGCCTGGATTGTAAATGACAGTAAGAGCATCTGTGTAGTGGGGAGAAAAGAGGGAGCACCTTCATCTTAATGAGAGTCTGAATGGGACTTGATCAATGAAGGTTGTGATGATGGGGTGGGTCAGGGTGACGTTCTCTGACCCCATAATGCACCTCTCCGGACAGAAGAGCTCCAGGGGTTGATCATCAGACCTGCTTCCTCCTCTCTCCCACATCAACCCCACCCCGCTGTTTTCTTGTCTTTTTTTCCTTTTTGTGACCCTGCATGGGGAACTATCGTCTCAGCATAATCCCTCCCCTCACAGTCCCACACTCACACACACAAAGTCACAACACACTAGTTATCTTTTCTCTTACCTATCCAAACGTAAAAAATAGACACCATCCTTCCCCACTTGGTCGGCTCAATGTCTCTGAGGAACTGCATTTCAAACCAGACAAAAGATAAGGAACATACACAGAGACACGTTGGATATTCTGAGCTCTTCAGTGCCTAGTTCCTTGTTTAAAATGTGACAATGACTCATTTTTCTCCAGGGCTTCAAGGAAACAAGAGTCCCTCTTCCAAGCCCCTGCCCCACCTCACCCCCCCAAAGAAGCTCAGGCCCACAT
The DNA here is from genome assembly GCF_021917145.1 of Hypomesus transpacificus. Classification (NCBI taxonomy): domain Eukaryota; kingdom Metazoa; phylum Chordata; class Actinopteri; order Osmeriformes; family Osmeridae; genus Hypomesus; species Hypomesus transpacificus. The sequence goes on from NC_061061.1 coordinate 8,821,805, forward strand.
TAGTTGGTCTTGCTGTAACATAACACCATAATTTCAATTTTCTATCACTCACTGGACCTCTGGTTCAAGAGAATCCATGTGATATATTCCTGTTGTAGCTGTCCGGCTCTGACATTTTAATCATAGTTTTCTTTTGGATGGAGGCTTTTTAATCGTACACGTCCTTCCACCTGGATATTGAAACCTGTATGCCCTTACTCATAGACGGGTTAAGCTGTAGTTAGCTGTAAAACCCTGGTTTTGTGGTTGGCTTTCATCATCCGGGAAAACTGATCAATAGAAAGTAAGAATTATGAAAGTTAAAGTTTTGAGTTGTGAGAATTTTCACACATAGACACATACAGATCAGTGACAATCTGAAACAACTTTTGGATACTATGGAAAAAGAGATGGTACTACTTAAAAATTGGTTTGATTCGAATAGACTAACATTAAATATAAGTAAAACTAAATTCATAGTATTTGGTAATCGTGCATCCAATACAATAGGTAAATTCATGATTAATGAAGTTGAAGTAGAGAGGGTGTCAGCTATTAAATTTCTTGGAGTAATTATAGATAGTAACTTAAACTGGAAGCCCCATATAGCTTATACTAAGAACAAGATTTCCAAATCAATTGCAATATTGTACAAGGTTAAAGATTTCTTAAATGAAAAGTCATTATACACTTTGTATTGTTCCCTTGTGCTACCATACATTACTTATTGTGTGGAAGTATGGGGCAACACATATAAAACAAACACCAATCAAATTTTATGCTTCAAAAAAAAGCCATACGAATAGTAAAGAAAACCACCTATAGGGAGCCAACGAACTCCCTTTTTATGGAATTAAAGGCTTTAAAATTTAAAGAATTAGTAGAACTAAAAACATTACAAATCATGTACAAAGCAAAAAAACATCAGTTGCCAGAAAGTATCCAAGGGTTGTTCACAGAAAGAGAATGTCAACATGACTTAAGGGGATCTTGTATATTTAAAAAGAACAAAGTGAGAACCAATGCTAAATACCATTGTTGTATTTCCGTTAAAGGTGTAAATTTATGGAACAGCTGTCATGCGGAACAAAAAATATGTGGGACCTTTAGTAAGTTAAAGAAACTATTTAAAAATAATGCAATGAAATTATTTGAAACAACTTAAAGAGTGATAGATGATCAAGCTGCTTTTGTTGTATTTTGACTGTGCAACTCTAATTGCATAAGAATATTAATGTTTTTTTGGGATGCTGTCCAGATCTGATTGTCAACATAATGATGTAAGACAATAGTTATTTTATTTATTTTTAAGATATGAGATGTACTCATAAAGGGAAGGCATTATAAGCATGAGCTTCAGCCTACACCTGTTTCAGACAGATGTAAATATGCTTTTGTTTGTTAGCTAAACTGTATGAAACTAAGTTGTTTGTCTGAAATAAACCAACTATTAACTATTAACAGATCCAGTATTTTACAGTTAGTTCACATATGGTAGTCCAATCAGGCATTCACTGTCCATGCCAAGCCACTGTCACAGACAGGTCTGAGTGGACTGAACCAGGACGGAAATGAAAATGAGGCCCTTGATGATGAGAGAGAAAGGATGCCAAGCCTGTCATGTCTCTCTCTACCTGCTTACTCTCCCTCCACCTGCACCTCCCTCCCCATCTTCCATTATGTCCAGTTAATCCCCACCATCCCACTCGCAAACGACAGCTCTTGAAGTGCGGAACAGGAGAGGAATCGCGCATGTGAATTTGTGATGTTTGTAAGCGTGATCCTTTTCTCACATCTGGCATGAAACTACTGTGTACTGTGTGTTGTTATGTCTGTTGCTCTGTACTACTAACTGCACTGTACTAGGCACTGCCCTGTACTAGGCACTGCTGTAATTGAGACGTTGATGTAAGTTGTAGTTGGGGTGCATAGTGATACTATTATTTCTGTTCACCAGACATTAGTAAGCCAGCCACTGTAATCAAGATGTTATCGGTGCTACATACTTAAACAGTTGAGATGTTATTGTTGCACTATTGTTGCACAGCAATATTATTGTAGTATTATTGTTGTATTGTTGTACACGATAGTTTTTCCTTACTGTGTCTGTTAGCTGATGGGTTACTTTGCAATGAGCCCAGTTCACACAAACTGTTCCTTGACTCTGACCACCAAAACGCTTTTGAATTAAACACTTCTGATACTAGATTTTCTATTGCACTTTGTATATATGCACTATTTGTACTTTACTTTGGTAAAAGGAATAATCTATCAAATGTTATGTGAATACTCTTGTTCCCTCAGTCTGGGAATGCATGTGAAGATTGTATCCAGCTATAAGGGAGAACCAGTGTTGGTGTGAAGGACTTGCTTTCCTTAATAATGTTGGGTGTACAGTATGTGTTTTGACAGCCAACTAATGTACTGTGTTGCTCTCTCTTTCCTCTCTCGCTCGCTCTCTTCTTCTCTCTCACTCCCTCTCTTCCGATCTCTCTCTCTCACTCACCTATCCGGTGTGTTCCAGAGTGCAACCAATCAAGTCCTGTTATATAACATTTACATTTACATTTAGTCATTTAGCAGACGCTCTTATCCAGAGCGACTTACAGTAAGTACAGGGACATTCTCCCCGAGGCAAGTAGGGTGAAGTGCCTTGCCCAAGGACACAACGTCATGTGCACCGACCGGGAATCGAACTGGCAACCTTCAGATTACTAGCCCAACTCCCTCACCGCTCAGCCACCTGACTCCCCACCTGATATAATAAAAGTACTCCGGCTCTGTGTACCGTAATCCTCGCTTTCCTTAATGTTAGGTGTGTGTGTTTGACAGGCTACAAATCTCCATAGGTTGCTCTCTCTTTTTTCTCTCTCGCTTTCTCTCTAAACTCTCTGGTGTGTTCCCAAGTGCAGCTAATCAAGTCTTATCATGTAATTTACACCAAGTTCACCCTATGAGAATAACCTAGCCCTCTATCTTCCCTGCTACATCTACCCAGAACACAGCTGGCTTCTATTCTACATTGTAATCTACAGTGTGGGGAGCTGAAACCCTTTAGGGCCTATAATATCTCCCTGTAGGAGTAATGAATTCAGGCTTCAGACTTCGAGTTTAAGATGGCTGAGCGGTTAGGGAGTCGGCAGTGGCGGTTCTAGACACATTTTACTGGGGGGGGCCCAAGGGGGGGCCAGTGTTTAATCAGAGGGACACATAAAAAAACGGAAACAAATTATATTTCTCCCTCTTCCAGCTCCTCAGCTCTCTCAATACCTTGATCTTTCTCTCACTTTTTTATTTACTGGGGCAAAAAAGGCTGCAATGTCCCTTCCTCGTTTCATGATGACTACTAGAAGAAAAGAAATTTCAGTCAGCTCACGGGGGCCACAGGGGGGGCCAGGGACATTTTTGTAGGCCCCCGTGTAGAACCGCGCCTGGGAGTTGGGCTATTAATCAGAAGTTTGCCGGTTCGATTCCTCGCCGTGCCGAATGACGTTGTGTCCTTGGGCAAGGCACATCACCCTCGGGGAGAATGTCCCTGTACTTACTGTAAGTTGCTCTGGATAATAGCCTCTGCTTAATGACTAAATGTAATGTAAACAGTAGCGGACTGGCCATCGGGAGCATCGGAAGAATTCCCGGTGAGCCGAAGCACTTTTGGGCCGCTGGCCTTATATATATATTTTTTCTACTAATAAAAATGTCGGCAGAAGATTGAGCAACACGATTGTCAGGCCTCCCTTTCCCCCAGGCCGATTGGTCTATTCAAAATTAACGTCTATGCAGCTTTGTCTCGCTTACACACGACAGTGACATTGACAGATCGAAACCTAGCTAGTAGAGACTACCTGTAACGATGGAAACCAGGCTAAGAAACTAAGGGTGGGGCTGAAAAATGAAGAGGCAAAAATACATCACCTTCACTAGACAAGGTTTTAGCAATTGAAAAACGGCTATGTTTATTTCACATAAAGTTAAAAAAACGATTTTGCGCTCAAATAAAGGCCAAAAAATGCATAAAGTTTGGAACTCCATAACTATAGCATCACATTAAACACAGAAAGTGCATCCAGTGGCAGGGCAACTGTGGTGGCCGGTTCTGGTGGGCCGCTCTGGATCAAAGTCCAGGGCCTATCTTTAGGCCTACTCCCAGTCCGTCCCTGAATGTAAATGTTAAGACCAACACATGATAGGTATGTTTGATGAGATCAGTGAAATCAGTTTTAGTTGAATTATACACTGGCCTCACCACAGTTTTCATATTTTCATAGTTTCGCTCGGTCCCAGTCAATGAACAGTCGGGACTATGCCATGCTCATGCCGGTGTTATGACATTTTCTATCACATATTCTACACGAATGGCTGAGTAAAGACTCAGATTATGGGGAAGATAAACAGTAGTATTTTTTTATAACGTAAAAAATTTCAATATTAACCGTTATTTTTGGGTGATTTTCTGTGTGATTACTGAGTGTATAGATTCTCCAAAACATACAGAATCTCATAGCATATTTGGCATACTAGAAAACATGTAGCCTAATAGCGTCACTATTGTATTTTTAAAAGACGGGGCCACAAAGATTTGAAGTGAGATGACATTTCACATAAATATGTGAAATCAATTACATTTCTGAGACGTGGCCCAGCCTCATGCTTTCAGCTATATTTGGATTCATCCGCCGTACGTCACTGGAGGTTGGGGATCGGGATGACACGACATAGAGACACGGGCTGAAGTTACTCGTCTCTCCGACTAAGTCAGTGTCACCGGCAGCTCCTTGTCTTGTTGCCTGTCCGTGGATGGGAAAACCGAAACCTGGAGTGACACGTGCAGGAGAGTGCTGAGAAAGGACTGGCGGCACAAGGAGTGAAGAACACCCGCACACCATGGGCACACGCCGACAACAAAGTGTCAGGAGACGATGCCAGCAGTGCAAACCAGGCCATGCAGGACAGAGTTTTCAGTGATTAATTAAAACCCCAAGGATGATCGGTTCACTCATGCACAGTCTGTTTACCTGTTTGTGATTAGGAGCAGGTAAGCAGCACCCCATCCCACTCGCATACCCCCCACAACCAATTCCAGAACCTGTTCCAGAGCCAGAGCCAGATAAAGGAGGCTGGGGACTCATCAAAAAACAACAACGATTACCGGCAGTCTGAGAGATGAAAGTGTCATTTTAATTTTGTAGGCTAGGTCTCTTCACCAGGCTGCTTGAATTGAATGGTGACCCCCCCTTCCTCCCCCCCACCACCAACACCACCACCACCACCACCACCCTACCCTTTCTATCTCTTTCACCACTCCCGAGGTAGTCAGATGGCTGAGCGGTGAGGGAGTCGGGCTAGTAATCAGAAGGTTACTGGATCGATTCCCCGCCCCGCCAAAATTACGTTGTGTCCTTGGGCAAGGCACTTCACCTTACTTGCCTCAGGGGGAATGTCCCTGTACTTACTGTAAGTCGCTCTGGATAAGAGCGTCTGCTAAATGACGAAATGTAAATGTACTGATAGCACATACTGTAGCTGTTGGCCACAGATCTAAATTTAATTGAGCGCTTTGAGTGCTGAGATAGTGGTTCCTCTTATCGATGCCCGGCACTTGTTAATTGTATCCCGGAGTCAAGGTTGTGATGCGTGATGAGCATTGGCACTATTATGAACATTAGGATTTTGGGGGAACTGTCATTTGAAAGGGGCATGTGCGTGTAGGCTTGAATTTGATTAATTCTGAGACAAATGTTACGCTAGTGTTGACGAGGAGGATGCAGTCGAGCGGCTCTCCAGCAGTCTTTGAGGTCAATTAATGAGATGTGTGACATCAACGACTGTTTGCACACATAAGCGTGCTCACAGACATGTCTCAGTCAGTTCCTTTGACTCTTATTTCATTGCCATTGCCCACACTTTTTCGGCTCTAGAAGTGATGAACACGTGCTGACGTCTAATAAAACTAGCTTTAAACCCCCTGCTTTTAATTTAAATCGTATAAAAAAACGTAACTAAGCCAGTAGACTACTCTCGCATAAGAATGGAGACAACATGTCGTGCAGACAAAGAATATTCTACTGTAATAGAAGCTCCAAATTGTAGGCCTACGTTTGTGTGAAAAACCCTTAAGAGAATCTGGTGCAACTGAAGTCAGACCGTTTCCACTATGTACAAATGTCAAAGTGTCAACCACAATAACATCTTAATGTTAGCAATAGCATTTCTGGAGGCCTGTTCCATAAAGCGAGTTTACCGTATAAGCCAGGCTTATGTCAGTTAGCAGACTCATTTCTAGTTCATTCGGTTCCATAAAGCCAGCTCAACGTAGTTCGAACTCAGTAACTATGGCAACTTATGCTTAGAAACTAGCCTGGTCCGGGGCAGGCTAACTGCCAGGCTTAGCCCGTGTTGTTGCTTAACCAGAGGCCTGTTCCATAAAGGCCTCTCAAAAAAGCTGGACTTAAAGTCCTAAACCAGACTTGAATTAGTTTAATTAGTCAAGCGGGGCTAAAGCGGTTCCATAAAGGCCAATTTCAGCTCACGCAATCCTACTAATTCAAGTCAGCTTTAAATAGTAAAGCTAATTGCGCGTGCACCCTATTCTTAAGTAGCCCCACAGGTAGAACATGGATTATATCGTTCCATCACTACAAAAAGCAATACACACGGCCGCGTGACTTCTTCCAGAAAGAACGTTCCCTTTAAGCAGCTCCATCACCCACCACTTTATCAAAATAAAATGACACGCCATGATTGACGCGAACGACGTAGGTCGAGGTTGTTTTTTATAGACCTTTAGCCTATTGATAAAAAAAACTGACACCCTCTAAACACAGTGTGCGAATTACGGGGGGGTTTGGGGGGGTCTGACCCCCAAGGCTCTGACCCCCCCCAAAAGAGGTAAAAACCACAGGTCGGGGGGGTCGATACATTTATATAGTTCTGAGCCAGCTAGTTCGATTATTTTTGTGATTTTTGTAAAACTGGTAATCTGAGTGAGACTGCGTCTCACGGTGTTATACTGTTTTGACGTTAGCCTCAGAGTCAGACTCAGGTTGCTCACTGGCACAATGTTGTATTTCACTCCATTCTACACCCAAAACGTCAGGGAGGACTGCCTTTTGTAGATACGAGCCTGCTGAAGATAGCCAGCATCTCGGATTTCTTTAACCGAGCCTGTTTCATTCGTCATTTGCCTGAGAAAGCGACCTCTGTTAGCCATGCTAGTTTTGCCTGATCACTTGGTCAAGCTATTTAAAGGTATCAGGGTCAAGTGACTTTTGTGCATTAACAATTGAAACGTAAATGTACTTGGGACAAGTGACTTTGTCAAGCCCTGCAATCCAGTGGCCAGAGATATATGATGACCTGATCGACACTCTAAGTGTATTATACCCGGGAGAAGTTCGTCTTTTGCAACCGACATGCGCAGTTGAGCCTGCTTGATAGTCGTGTGATGTAGGGTTGAAAATTGGTCTATAGGCTACATCTATCCTTCATTTTCCCGACACAACAACTATGTTTAAAAGTTAGGCTACTGGATAATGTATTGATTAATAGTAATCTATTTATTTAAAACAACAATTGTTAAGCTAATTAAAATTAGGTTTGGGATTTTAAGTGAAGATTTTTGAGCGGCCTTTATGGAACAGGGTAGGTGTGCTTCTGCGTCATATGCCACACAACAACCAAAATGTGTTGACTTGCACAACACACGTACACAGAGGGAAGATCTGACCATTAAGAGATACGTTAAGTGATACATTCAACATTAGCGGAAATATGTTTTATAATGTTGACCCTGTGGACTCTCCCATAGATATCGGTCGCTACCTTGAACGCCGTTCAACATAGTACAGGAAGTCATTAAGGTTATACTAACGAGTAGGCGAACTCAAACGGACCCTTGTCCTACAATCCATACCACATGGCCCAATCATCAGAACGATAGTAATACCTATTAATCATTTGATGACAATTGATAAGGAAGCCAATGCGAGGAAAGCCATGCAGAATACGCATATTTGCTTAATTTATTAGACTCACACTATTGGTCTAAGGCAATAAAAACAAACAGTCGTTAATTGTTTGTACAAGATATCGTTAACTTATTAGGCAGCCATGCACATAGAGTCTTTGGGTCTACTGCTGTTTGATCATGTGTGGGCGGTGGGGATCAAATTCGCAGTCTCAAGGTCAGCAAGCTAAGCAGTGACGGTACAATTGGTGCCAGACTCTGCTTCTTTGGCGAACAATAGATCCCCAAAGCAGTAGACTTCACACAGGTGCAATGGTAGTGTGTCAAACAACAAACCATGCCATGGTGCATTGCATCACAGTCAGTAAATATTATGTCCTGGTTTTGATATTTGATTATGCAAGTGTCTAAGCAAAAACAAGGAAAAAGGCTATATTTTGTTTGTGTTGCCAAGACCGCCAATATCAGGTAATCTGCCACCCAACTTCACCCTGGAATCTTCTGAAATCCTTATGCCAACACACATAGACACACAGAGAGAGAGATAGAGGTGGGAGGGGGAGAGAGAGAGATTTAAAGGGCTTTATATGAATCCACCAGGTATTGTACATTAATTCACAGTTCTCAGAATTTTCATGAATGTTTCTCTTAAGGATGAAGATAGCATTGGCTACTCCACACTGCCAAACTGACAACCGAAACAGCAAAATACTGCCAGCTGCCTGCAGCAGCTGTTCTCTAGGACATGCCTCCAACTGCAGACCGCTCACAGCCAGTTTAGGGGAAAGTGCGAGTTTGACAAAATCAGGGACAGTCTGTACCATAGGTAAACACTGCATTCAGTTTATGGCATCACCTTTATCAATTTCGCTGTAAAGGCCTGGTCTGTGTACAAGCAATATGGGCAATCTATTTTTAGACCTTTGTCCTCAAAATAATTTCAGGTTTAGTTGGGACATCTAAAAACACATCATGTTTGTTTTATTATCAAACCCCTCCACTGTCACATGTGAGTGCCTGTATATTGTGGTGTATGTGGGCAACACTTAACAAGGGTAGTCACATAGTCAAGTTCAGAACACATTGTTCCTGGACGTGTGCTGCCTTTGTTGGTGTCACATTCAAAATGTGCACAGTAAAATGTAGTTAAATAAATTGTGATTAATCTGCAAACCTGAAGTCAACTTTGAAAAGAATATCTTCACTTACAGCAGCATTTAATAAGACATTCTTTGATCAGCAAGGTGGTGAATAGTACACATTGATGGCTTTTGCACACTGTTTCTGTGTTTTTATGGCTGGAGTTTTCTTGATACTTTCTGACAAAAAATGTGATGGAGTGGATGGAATCAATTGGGTTGGGCTATGCACCAATCATGTTGAATAGACTGATAGAGTGTCAGCCTGTGAGACATTTTTCTCTCTAACTGGCCCAGGGATAGACAGACTGTGAGAAATCTGCCAAATGATTAGCATTTGACTTGATGTTGAATATTCAGTCTATGTTTTCGCACAATAATATCTCTGCTTGTACGGGGGCGGTCATATTTCTTTCAGCACAGTGGTATTACTCTTGCAATTTCATTTTGGTTTCACATTTCTCATTACCATTTCAAACTTCAATATTGGGTATGTGATATGTTTTGGTCAAGCCATTGTTTTGGATGTTACATAAAGTCTTGTGTTGAAGTGTTGATTTTCACTACAGTGAGAAACTGCTTTTCCGTGAGATGTTCTGACTTATTTTCATTATTGTTGTTGATTCTATCTTTGTCTACCAGAGTTAACATTTGACTAACACAGTGTCGCACAGCACGGGCGCAAAGTTGGTCTGGTTAGAGACATACAGAAGGTAGGAAGCAAGGGCGTAATTATATGGGGGGACAGGGGGACACGTCCCCCCCAATATTTAAAGAAGGACAGATTGTCCCCCCCAATATTTGTTCATACTGTATGATTATGCAGGCAATATCGATGACTGCTAGCCTACGTCTTTCTTACAAGCTCCGAAAATATCAAATCCCGGCCAGGTCATTTCACAATTCCATTCGACTTACCTTACACTATACATTAACAAAACCTATTTTTCCTAAAATCCATGTCATGTTTTCTCTATAGCTTATACATCAATGAGTGAGTTAGCAGCGCAACATCGGACAGACATTTGGCAAGTATTTATGGATGGTAAATAGTATTTGGCTAACATAATCCCTGAGATAAGGACTAGGTGGATTACACTATAATTTGGAGAGAAGTTTAGAATTAGTGCAAATTTTGATTGCAATACTATACAGCTTGTATGGGACTTTTGACAAGCTAGCCGACAGCAACCTATACAGTCTAGCATGTAGCCTGGCTTTACAGCAAACTGGGATAGCAGTCATGCAGTGACAGGCTAGTCAAACGTACCAAAGCTTTGACAGCGTTTTGGGCTACGTTCCTGTTCTCTGAATTGGGCTATCTGGCAAGTTATTCTCCTGACTCCTGCCATTTGTTCTTTCTCCCTTCATCATTTTCATCCCTATAGAATTGCGTTGCTGTTGTATTTTGCAGTATAGTGGCCAAAAATGAACAACACTTCAGAAGCTGACGTCCGTTATTTCTTTGAAAAAAAAAAATATGTTTCTGGAGATGTTAGACATTATTAGTAGTAGTTCATTTAACATGTTTTAAGGTACAGGACACCAGACTGACATTAATAGCTCTTAACTGACATTGTGAGTGAATGTATATGGGTAAGATATGATAATAAGCCCAACACAGAAAGTCCCACAGCTGTCCCCCCCAATGTTTGATTGACTATTTCGCCCTTGGTAGGAAGTGAAAACCGAGATACATCTCTTGATGAGAGTAGGTCATGTGCTTGTTGATGAGCTGCCTTACTTCCTGTGGGACATCTCAGGACTCAAGGCTCGTCTACAGAAGTTCAAAATGTGTCTTCTGAAGTACCACTTCTGCTGTTGTAGTCCACACTATGAAACACGAAAGCTCGTCAATCCCTCCTTTAATCCCAGCAGGTGTCATGGTATCCTCCTTGTCAACAACTTGTGCATTAATTGTCTCTGGATGATTTGGGAAACGTCTGTTCACAGAATCGCAAACAGACTCTTCCTGTCGCCCAAGAGTCTTGAGAGGTGTTTTTAATATCAACTCCTTCAGTCACACGAAAGGTCAAGAGTTGACGAAGCTGAACCGTTCCGTCATAAACAAGACCCATTCAAAGTCCACGGCCAAAACATATCAAACAAGTTTAATCTGTATACTTGGTGCAATTGTGTGTGAGTGAGTCCACAGGGTTTCCAGAGAGAAGCCAGACCGTTGTTTTGGGACTCATCATCTCAGAATTGCAATCAACATTAATGTGTAATCTCTTTCATCTTCAAGTGAAGACTAACAAAGGACAAAACAAGGACTGAGAAAAAAGAGAGAAAGATATTTTGCCAATTAAAGATGTTGTGTTTTGCGGTCAGGCTTGTGTTGTTGCTCAGGGATTAGGCATGGGAGACCCAGCCCTGACTTCACCAATCAAAGCCCAGCATCACCAGAGCGTGACCGAAATATGAAAAACCACCTCTAACAAACGGGCCGACCAATGCCAAAATGATCAATTTGCTGTCAAATATGTTAATCCTGCCTTGGCCTTTGTCAAAGGCAAAGATAAAATTAGATAACTGCCAGTCACGGTACTTGCCAGGCAAAGTCAGTTTTATGAAACAGATTGGGCTATGCTAGCTAGCTATGTTGAACCAGCTAAAAGGAGATTGTGTTGAGGTACGTTGTCCCATGTATAAAGGAGTCTCCCATTGTCCCCCGGCTTCCCTGTCCAGCCCCATAGTCCAGTGTTTGTCAGATGATTCAACTCACATTCAGCCTCCTCAGGACTGAGGGATGATCTAACCTGAGTCAACAAGCTCTATTGTGGGTATGGATCATGTATAAATCAACCTAATGGGTCTTTGAAGAGTCAGTGGTGGTATTGACCATGGTATCCATCACATCCCTAGTCTCCCCTGTCAGTGGGTGCTGTCTGAAGCCAGAATGAGATGTTACATGAATCTCAACCTGTCTGTTCCATTGACAAAATGCTCTATTCACAAACATGTCACAGAGACATGCGTGAACAAAGATGCACATGCACACGCTGTGATGAAGTAGCAGAGAGCAGGTGGACACTGAAGGTATTTATTTACTGTGGGAGGAAAACAGGGTTTTTCAAAGGGTTTGCTCAAACACAAGCTCCTCGGTAGTGTTGGAAGGGTGGATCCATATTGCCGAATTGGGAACCCTCTGGAAAGTGCAAATACTCCTCCTCCTCCTTTGCTGTCTGTGGACACGTTCAAGCACAGGGTCAAGCACATCTCTTGCCTCTTGTCTCCGTGTGGGACGCCTATCCAGAACTTTCTATGCTGTCCTGATGAGGAGACTTGTTCGGGTGTGGTCCCTCATTAGTGACAGCTAGTCATGGCTGGTAAGGACGCCCAGAGCAGGAGCTGTCCAGGGTGCTGATCAGCTAGCGCTGTCCAGCGCTGACCATTGGTGCAGTGTCAATACACTGGCTGACTTCACAACACACGCACACAAACAAACACAGTTGTTCTTAATTAGTTGCCTGGTTAAATAAAGGTAAAAAACACACACACACAAACGTACATTCTAAAAACAAAACATTTCTCCTTTCATCCCAAAGCCATTAAGTAAAGGACACAGTCTATGATACCTTCTTCTTAGTCCTCTGGGCTTCCCTGAGTCAGATCCACACTGCCACGCACATCGCTTCATCTATCCATCCCCAACATTTCCATCTCGTCCATATTTGGCAACTCACACATACACACCTCTTTCTCATACATCCTTCCACAAGCAAACACACACACACACAAACACACACACGCCTCTTTGATGCTCCTCCGGTGATTGACTCTCCCTCCCATCACCTTTTTATTGGTGTTGGCCAGCCTAAGGCCCAGAGGAGCTGCAGAGGATGAACAATGTGGCAGAGCAGGAGGCCGTATTACAGTGTTACGGTTCTCTCATTAACCAGACTATGATGAATCACCACCACGGCCCCTTCACCACTACAGGGGCTTATTGTGATTGGTCGGGAGGATGTCTCCACGAGTGTCTCGCCGCTGTCTGAGGTCTCCATGTGGTGAATGACAGTAACATTCGTGTGAGAGTTTTCTGTTCAGGGTTGAGTCGATTGGAACTCTTACATCAGCACGCAGTGTGCTTAGTCAGGCACCGTGTTCACTCTGGTGGAGTGGTTTGTGGTTTTGGTGGGCAGAGGGATGCAGCTTAGCGGTGAAAGGGTCTCTTTATCTCAACTGTTCGCTCAATAGATATGAATCACGGGAATGAATCACAAACATTCAGCAGTTGCTAATTAGGCTCTCCTTGCTGACGTACTAGTCGAAAACAAAACACCTGGCCACTGTTTTATCTCCATGTCATAAGACCTGGCTGGGTGGCTGAATGAGGGACTTCACCGGAATTGTGTGTTTGCATCTTTGAAGGCCATTCTAGAATGTGTATTCTCCCTGAAGGGCTACACGACTCTGCCCTTTCACTGTCTAACAATCCTTTCAGGATATTGTTTACAGATAAATATTTGACATAGTCTCACTGAGCAATCAACAGCCGGGCTGCTCTGGTTGGCCATAACTGAAAACATTTGGATATTGCATTAACATTTAGCAGACGCTCTTATCCCGAGCGTCTTACAGTAAGTACAGGGACATTCCCACGAGGCAAGTAGGATGAAGTGCCTTGCCCAAGGACACAACATCATTTTGCACAGCTGGGAATCGAACCAGCAACCTTTTATCTTGGCACAACACCCGTCAGGGGAAAGAAACTAAAACCCAAACTTTTTCCTACTGCTGGGGCAGGCATTAGTCATATTTTTGAGGTCTTTCGATGGACAAGTTAATACATCCCCAACCAGCAACTCAATCCTTCTGCTTGGTGATGCAGTCTCTCTCTGCCCTGGACTGAGGGAGAATGTGGGTTGGACATGCTGGTCCTCTGACCAGTAGGGTCCAGTAGGTGAGTAGGAAGCTAGAAGAGCTTCTTCTAGCTTCCTACTGCTTCTGGGTAATGAGGACAGTGAGCCACTGATTGGTCAATGCATTATTTGATGGGGCATGTCCACACGTGACCTCAGAGTGATCAAATCTGACAAATCGCCCACCAGACACTAGCCTGGTCCTAACCAGACCCTCGTACATTTCATTTGTACAGAGGGTCTGGGATCGCTCCATTGACAAACGTTAACTTCCTTGAAGGCGGGTCCTCTGTTGAAGTTTAAAACTATTGGATCTGCCCAGAGCCACTCTGATTTGCCATAACCAATCGCAATCGTTCGCCTTAGCCAACTCCTTCACCACTACTGTAACGGAGCTAGCTGCCGTAGCTGGAAAATCTAACTTTTCCCGAATCCCGTGGGGAGGAGGGCCACAACATCATGGCCACCAACAAAACTCAGCAAGGAATGTTCTTGCTCCGGCTTTAACTTGTGGATATTCGGCAGCGTTGCCACAACCGCAGAATAGCTTCGCTCGCATCTTTCTCCGCCGCCATTACTGAACTACTCAAACTAGTGCACAACATTAACGTCATCGTTGTCAGCCACTCCCTCTGTTCGCTGATTGGACCTACAAAAAAATTGTTTCTGAAAACCGACATCAAAGTCAAACTCCCAGACCTAGTACAGAAGCAAAATCCAAATTGAGCGGAAGTACGAAGGAGGGCAGAGCCAGGCTAACCAGACACACCCCTCTCTCTCTTTCTCTCTCTCTCGCGCTCGATGTCGGTGTTGGCCGGATCCAAACCATACCATTCATAAAACACACCCCGGGCTAGGAGGTTAAGCAGTTGGTGGTTCGTCGCGTCTCCGGTCATGAAGTCAGTCATGTGGAACACCTCTCTTATCACTCTGCGGAGGTGTGAGACTGGTCCTCAGGCAGGGTAAGGCAGAGTAGGCTGCAGCCGAGGATCCATATGTAGACGTACACCCACACACCTACACTGAGGCATGCACACAGTAATACGTTGCTTTGGTTGAAAACATTCATTTAAAACATACAATTACAGTAATACATTAAGCAGATACATGCACGTTTTTATTTTCTTAATCCAATTCAATTTTTTTTATACAAACAACATTTTTCAGGGATTCACATACATTCAAATATAACGGTAGCATTATTTCCTCCATGCTACTGAGCCAAAGTTGACGGTTGAAACGGCAATATTTCGACAGCACATTGGTGCCTCAATGGCTCACTGAACATGTACCACTAAGGCTAAGACTGTAAGGCAGGGCCCAGGTTAAATTCTGGCCTGGGTCATTTCCTGCATGTCTTCCCCCCTCTCTCTCTCTTTCTTTGCTTTTCTGTCGCTTTATAAAAAGGCCCCCAAAATATGTTTAAAAACAAGTATCAGCACCAGCAGCTTGCACCTGTACCTCACAGTGCGTACAAGTCAATGATGTACCCAGCTAATAACTAGAACTCAAGCCATGTAGCTGTGAACTACTGGTCTCATGAGTTGTACTGTGTGGGCAACCTACTTTCAAAGGGCACCTCTCTTAAATCTTTGGAAATGACAGTTGAGAATGAAAACAATTACAGTAGTGTAGGACATTAATGAAGGCAATGAAGAAACAGCTACCCCTAAATTTCAGACCTGGGTTCCCTGTGATACTAGGCATGTGTGATTGGCAAGATTCAAACAATGCCAATTTGTGCTGTTCACGTGCATGTCATGTATGACAATGCCCATCCAAGCAGAAGGTGACCTGAGAGGTGGCATAGAAACGTCTTCTCCAGCCAAGCAGCAGCAAGGCTTCCTAACCTGCTCCTAGCAGTGACAAGAAGCCCTTTGGCCAAAGTAATAAATGTGTCATGTCTTGCCTGAAGGGATTGCTGCCTTATTGCTTCCTGAAAGCTCTGCCAGTCTGTTCTACCTCTGAGAGGCTGTGGTCATATGTCTCAATTTAACCCTGCTGCTTGACCAAAGGGCTTTTTTTTTTACTGATGAATCACTGTAAGTCTTTTTGGTGGTTCTCTTCTGCTCCAAGATTTGTCTCCTCCTTGATTCAGACATCTGTGGTGTCAGATGTTACGTAGGGAAGCATTCATACAAGAGGTTTCGATTGAAGTTTTTGGAATATGCTAAGCTTTTCATATAGAGATCAGTCGACAGAATAAGAACAGTAACTGATATTGAGCTAACTGAATGAAGCCCTGTCAAATCTCTAAATGACGTAGACTCAAACACTCCCACTCTGTACAACTGCACAATTAAACCACAAATTTCCCTAGAGAATATACAATAGCAGGTCTATTTTATGTTGGGATATGACTTTAAATAGCTTACAGTCTCATTTAAAAACATCCTTCCTTTTTTTTCTTTTTGTGGGACACAATCTTCCTGCTGCTTTGAAGAAGAGATGACACAGAAGTGAGTTTCCGTTGGAAGTCATGGGAATTCATGGGAATAAGTGGAAAATTCTCGTTCGGGAGGGCACTTTGTCTCACCAGTGGCGGTCGTGACATTATATAAAAATGGTGTCAATATAAAGAGGACATTGACGTAACTTAGGGCTTGTTCATTTCGGGAAATGAAGGGGACGTGTTGTGATGACTGAGGGTAGACCCTGCTGGTGGGCAGAAGTGGTCAATGTGTAGCTGATGAAAGCAAAAACACAAACAGATACATAAAATGCAAGGTAGTATCAACATTATCTCTTAAAAAATCATGCTCCCTTAACCTTGCTGTCAAATGAATGGAACCAGGTGCATACACCCACCTCCAACACATTGAGCTCAGAGTCATTAGACCGAGATACCGGTGGTACCCCAACGTCTGTCAGTGTGTTCACCTAAAACAACTGTGACTTCACTTCCTTGTAGAGGACAGAACACCCAACAGTTTTGGATTTGCACTCGTATGCACGGGTTACAGTAAACCAACTGTTAGTGAACAATGCATTTTCAATGTTTCTCTTAATTAGCACACGTTACAATTGCCTCTGCGTTTCCTTGTTCTACTACAGGGCAAAGCTTGCTAATTGGCTGATGTTATTACAGCATTTTTCTTCGGCTGCAAAGACGCAATAGGAGAGTCAACATCCATACTGTAATCCATTCAGTATGATACATCTAGCTGTTTCAAAGTCTGGGCCATCTAATTTCCCCTGAGAATTCAGGGTTTAAATGCAATGTTAATGGAGGGTTGGTGGGTCGTTATGGGTGTCTTCATAGAGTGGGGGGGAGATCATTTTGAAAATAGTCTGTGGGTTGAATGGGGGGTCTTGTTGTTAACGAGCCACTGGTGTGAGGGCAGAGGATATCAGGGGCACTTAACCTCTACTGACTTTCACGCTACCTCCCTCCCTAGTCTCCTCTTCTCTCTTCCTCCTCTCATCTCGGTCCTTGAAATGTCCCCGTCTTCAGCCACTTTTCCATCTTCATCTCTCCTCTTCCTATCACTCTGCTCTTTCCCCCCCCCCCCCCGCTCTTTCTCTCTCTCTGTCGCTGTCGAGAATCCAACAGTCTGATTGCTCTCTTGCTCTCTTAAAAAGCCAGAGGGTAATTTATATGATGGCGACCCCCTCCCTATCATATAAATTACCCTCCGGCTTTTTATCAAATCTGTAGTCCTAAATCTAGCGGTGATGTCTCCCAAATATGTTCTACTGAGTCAGACACTTGAGGTAATTGCAACGTTCATGTTC
Source organism: Hypomesus transpacificus (assembly GCF_021917145.1). NCBI lineage: Eukaryota > Metazoa > Chordata > Actinopteri > Osmeriformes > Osmeridae > Hypomesus > Hypomesus transpacificus. The sequence goes on from NC_061061.1 coordinate 8,839,489, forward strand.
CAGCTATTTGAACCCACTTGAATAGATAGACCCCGGCATCACTGTTCTAATGCTGTTCTTTCCCCCAGATGAAGAACGTTTAATGTTTTTCAGAGGTCTTGTTTTTGAGGTGACTGTGTTATTGTTTTGCTATATGTGTGTGTAGGTTGAGGTGTGTGTGTGTGTATGGGGGGGGGGGGCTGGCATTGGCCTGCACTACGGTATCCCAGAGGGCTTTGTGTAACCGTGGCGAAGGGGGAGATTTTAATAGCTGTCGGGATGAGAGGAGGCCTGTCAGTCGGCCCTCGCTTGATATTTGAATTGTGAAAGAACAAAATAGCAGTAATTATAGGTGTGAAGTTTTACAATATTACAATGGAGAAACGAGCAAGAGGAGAATAGGTAACAAACAAAAAAATCTACATTTTCGCTGAGCCCGCTCTTTAATTATTATTTTGTATTCATTGTTCAATGTTAAAGGTGTACTTTACTCAAAATCCTACATAAATATCTTCCATCAATCCACATATAGTATATATTGTCAAATAAAACGTTATATAGTTGTGTAGCTGATTCTGAAACTCATGAGGATTTACAGTATTTGCCTTCAGCGTGTGCATGTATTTTATACACGTCACACCTTTTTTGAGGAGTAATAAGAATATTTTGGTGAGCTGATGAAAAGCTATGTTCATTTTATATTAGTGAAGTCTCCCTCAGCAGCCAGTGTATCCCACTTTATAAAATATCCAGTACCTTCAGTTGTAAATTATGGATTAAGACAAACCTTTTCATTCACCTATCAGTGCGCAGATAAAATGTTCTAATCTTCGATCAAGGTCTCAAGGGTTCCTGTCCCTCCCTCCTTCCCTCCCTCCCTCCCTCCCTCCCTCCCTCCCTCCCTCCCTCCCTCCCTCCCTCCCTCCCTCCCTCCCTCCCTCCCTCCCTCCCTCCCTCCCTCCCTCCCTCCCTCCCTCCCTCGGTGTGCTTGTCTCCCGGAGGGTTTAGCTGAGAGACAGGGTTTCTGAAAGTAGACCCCCTGCCAGTCAGATTCAGCCCCTGTAACTCTTCAAAGGTATTAATAAGTCTGACCAGTTTTCCCACTGATATTAAAGTTAGGACTTTGCAATGCTAAGATTGGCCAGTATCTACCCCTAGGGATATTTATCCGCTTGAATCACTCAGGCCTTTTCTAAAACCTTGGGAGGACAGCCATGCTGGACAGACTATTAACAATTACTGGCCTAAACTACTCTACTCGTGATGGAGGTTAAACATATTTTTTCAGGTGATGTGGAGCATCACCTGAAAAGTGCAGTAATTTCAGCAACATGGCTCTGCAACACTTTTAAAGGTTAAGTAGGATATGAGTAAAATGTAAAACAACAAGCAAAAACAACAATATCAACACATCACTGTAAAATGTTACGTTCACACCGTTTCAGACCAATGAATGAGAAGTGTCATTGAGGCAGCTGGTTCAGTCTGACAGGGATATCAGTCTAGCGTTCCACCACCTGCAGGATCTGAAGAGTAGCAAAGTCTAGCAAGGGGCTTGTGTTAGCTCATCTATAATGCAGAGGAGAATAACTATACACAGGGGTCTTTTTAGAGACTACTCCCAACTGACTGCTCCCAGAGGTGTGGAGGACATCTCTATGACACAGCTAATTAGTGCAGTTTAAGTTATTCTCCCGTCGTAAAAGTCTGCTGTCCCATAGTTTTTCCAAAACTGAAGTTACAGTGAGTTATCGTAGGATAATTGTCTACATTTAAAAAAGCTTGAAAAAAAAGCTGATGCATTTGGAGAAGAGGTAGGAAGCAGACTATTTCAGCATGTTCAATAGAATGTTATTATTATTACCCCTGGAACTAGACACAGGCTTTAACAAACAGACACAGTGAGACTATATTCTCTAAATGTTTGCCACAGTTCCCTGGAAATACCAGTTTGACCATTCTAGCTCAAGAAAGGTGCGGAGGGAGAAGAATCCTAGGCTCCAAGAATGAAGAAAATAATCTGGTTGTCTTTGTGGAGGCCTCTTCTATCCCGACTTTCAGCAAGACCACTTGGACAAATACTTTGAGGAGAGCCGTATCTGGTATTTCATTCATGGGCACAGAGACAAGCACAGCCTCCAATACTAAACAGCCATAGAGGCTCTTTTCTCAGGAAACTGGGATTAAGTCCTCAGCCGACTAAGAAAGCCACATCGAGGTGAGTGGGTGGGAGGTTGCTGGGGTCGAGGACCAAAGGATGTCTGTAAGTGTGTTTGTGGGAGTCTTTGTGGGTGTTTGTGTGGATGTGAGCGAGGGGAGGCGGGGTTACATTGCTTTAGAAGTGGTTCCTATGACCTCTGCCCTCTCCCTGTTGTCATTCCCTGGTTGAGAGATGGTGCATGTGTGTCCACTTGTGCATTAGTGCCGTGTGTCAGTGTGTGCGTGTGTATATGTGTGTGTGTGTGGGGGGGGTCCAGGGTGGGTCTTACTCGGGCGGCAGCTAGCGTGCGTCTGTCCCTCTACTGCGTCAGCGATGCGCAAACAGATGACAGGATGCGCCAGCCCTCTGCTCCAGGGACGTGGGCCAGCCCCTCCCTCTCGGCTATATAAGGACCTCTCCTCCACCTCCAGGAGAACTTCCCTCATTCAGCCTGTTCTACCGCTGTACCTCTCAACCTCTGCTGTTCTCTTCATTCACTGTGGGGCTGTCTGAAAAGTGAAGGTAAGAGGGTATGTTGGCTTCTTCCTACTTGCATTTTGTTGGTGTGGTTATAGAAAAATAAAGTTTACTCTTCACTTTGAATCAGTACTTTTCTCACAGAATGAGAGATGTTCTTGGTGTTTGCTGCTTGTTTTATTTATCTGGAAGGTTCACCTGGTTTCGATTTTGATTAATTTTGATGGAAAAAAGTGACATGTTGCAAGTGAGAGAATGATTCAGATAAACATTAGGAAATCACATGAGCTTTCTAGTTTCCGGTTTCAAAATTGAATCCATCCATCACCACTATCTGATTATTGATAGTGTAGCTAATGTTTTAAAATGGTTTTGAGCTGTATTTCTACAACTGATACTTCTGTTTATCCCGTGTGCAAACCAGTTTGTGTCTTATTTAAACGGTTGCCTCAAAATGTTCAACATGTGGTAACCTTCTAAACAACATGTATTATTAAGATGGTCCACTGAGGATGAGTGATTGTTGACTAAGGTGTATCTGTGAAGATCTTTGGACTAACTCGGGACTGAAGGGTGGAGGCATTAACATGGATTGTTAGCTGATTATCCAGCCATTTCCTCAGGTTATATGATGACAGAGAGAACCATTCATTAGTCAGGATGGATGAATTGGTAAAATTGCAGGAGAAGGAGGGGGAGAGACTTCAGTTCATTGGAATGAGCATTTCTTTACTTACTGATTAGATCTATATAAAAAAAAAAAGAATTTATTTTCATTGTGTTTATATCTTAATAATTCTGAAATTATAATAAAAACAAAATAGCAATTGTAGATGAAGAAATTAAGAATGTCTGTCCTAACCTGTGTCTCTATTTCTGTCAGCAATGAACGCCGGGATCTGTGTGTGTGTTCTCCTCGCCGCCCTTGCCAGCAGCTGCCTGGGACGGCCATCTCACTCACCAAACCCGGACCTGGGCCGGGCAGAGCCCCCCAAACTGGACAACGCTCTGTCCACACACATACGCCAAGCCCGCTCGGCAGTGCCCGCAGGACAGCTCACCCCCTACTCCAAACCCAATGAGGAGGAGGACTCTCGCACCAGTCTCAGCCAGCTACTGGCCAGATTGATATCGAGGAAAGGTGAGTGGTGGCCAATCAGGAACTCCATTACACAGGCTTTCATATTTTAAAAGGTTGCATGTGGGTTAGGGTGGGATGTGAATGTGGGGAGAACAGGGATTTGGGATGGCCCTGCCTGTCAGTACAAAGATTGCACTTTTACTGCTTAGCAAAACTACTTGTTAATCCTCACATAACCTCAAATTAACACATGGACTGCAGTTAATCAACTGCCTCTGTAAAAGAGGATAAATATTGTGACAAATATTGTCTCAATCCTCTCCTTTGGTGTGCCTTACTTCTGGTATAGACTGTTGTTCCTTCATAGTGTAAAGGAGAGGAATGGGGAAAGGGAGGAGAAAGAGAGGGGTGGATGAAGAGAAGTTATGCAACAGGAAAGATGGGGATTGTTGATGGAAAAGATCATTCAGACTGAAAAGAATCCTGCCCTCCAGAGAATCCATCACATCGCAGAACATAAAGACGCTTGACATCTTGGAGAAAGACCCCCCTCCCCCCTCACTCCATTTATTTTGCCTCCCTTCCATCCTTGTCTGCTCACAGCTCTTCCACCTCTGTCATCATGTGTCGTTGTTTATTTCTGTATGCTGGCTTTCTGCTACCATCCACATCATGCTGCTGAGTATCCCACGGGTGCAGCCAGGGATGTCAAACACATCAACCAGGATTTCATCAAAATATGTCCAAACAATGGGGAATTATCATCACTATCATATACAATACATTTGCCACTGATTAAATCCCACTATCAAATAGAAAGCCAATGGATACACTGGATGGTGGATGGATACACCTTTTCGGAGAAGATTAAACACAATTGAGAAGAAACATTACTGACATATAGTATTTGCTATTCTTTTATTATGGTATTATATATCTACTGTATTTGTTGTTTTCTCATTCAATAATAATGAGCATCATGGAAAAAAGGGGGTGGGGTGTGCCTCTTACAGATGCCTTTACATAAGTGGCAGAGCTAGCCTTCAACAGCACATCGACTGTAAACAGAGAGAGAGAGAGTTGGTTAATTTTGTGGTTCACAGATAATGTATCCTCCATGGTTTAAGCCTGTCTGAACTCCGCGCTGAGCCATTTAGAGGGAGTTTGGGGCTGTGGAAATGCCTGAACTCAGTGCAGCGTCCCTGGGGTACTGATAATGAGCTGAAACAATGTGTTGCTCCGTCCAGTGTTGCACACATGCACATAACTGGCAGGAAGTAGAGAGAGAAGAAATTATGGGACTGATCAATATGTGGAGATATGGCTAGCGTTATAGATACATCACGGTTCTACTTCATGTAGCCTTCTCCCAGGTCGAAGAGAACACATTTCATGCTTCCGTTTCCTCTGTGTTTAGGATGTAAGAGCTATCTGGCATCTGGTCAGTGTCCTAATAAAGAATCTTGGTCCTCCCTGTGTTTCTAGGTGGGTTCCAGCCCCCAAGAAGCATGTCCGTCAGCAGCCGAGCTAGCGGGCCCGGGCCCAGTCACAGAATAAAGGACCGGGACTATCTGGGCTGGATGGATTTCGGCCGTCGGAGTGCTGAGGAGTACGAGTACTCCTCCTAAAACGTGACCCTGAGCCCTGGTCTTTGACCCTGAATCCTGCTACACAACACCTGCTGCGCAAACACCCCCAAATCATCTCAGAAATTGTCATGGAAGCAAGAATTATCATCCCAAAAGCTATATTTATTATGTATTTGATGTAAATTTGTTTGTAAACCAGATATATGAAGCAATATAAATGTATGTAAACAGATTTTTAAAGAAAAAAAATGAGAGAGAAAAAAGTTTTTTTCATTTGGTTTCTGTCTCTGACCATCTACAGGGTGAAATCTGCTTGTCTTCTAAACACAGAGACACCAGGTTGTTGTAGAATAAAGCACTCCTGCATCCACACACCCAAGCCTTCTCCATACTGTGTCCAAACACTTAGCCATTGGCCCCTGTATTCAGCCCTGAGTGCTTTGTGGTCTGTGCATTTAGCAGGTTCATTTAGCAGCTCTTGTTCCCTTTGTCACAAATGAAGTGGTTATATAACATCTCATGTGACTCATATTTGCTTTTCTATTAGGTCGGAACTGCGGTTGTCACACATATTGTTCCTTGGTCACCCATAGAAGGGGAGAGAGAGAGACAGAGAGAGACAGAGAGAGAGAGAGAGAGAGAGAGAGAGAGAGAGAGAGAGAGAGAGAGAGAGAGAGAGAGAGAGAGAGAGAGAGAGAAATGGCATAGTCCATTGAAATGTAACAATTCAAAATAAGATTGGGTGTCTGTGTGTGCGTGCATCTATGTGTGTCTGTAAATAAGCATTTATTGAATTTCAGTGTGGAGTTATATCCCAAAGCCGATCTCGGTTATTGTACCCCTGGCAGCCCATTACTCTCAGGTATAATGTTATTGAGCAAGAGCTAAAACAGAGCGCTCCCTATCTCATTTTTCAGATGCAGTGTCAGGGGGTGATCGTCGCATGATCATCGTTTCAATATCATCTCTCACTTACTAATCAGAAAACAATGACAAAGGGCTTATGGAGACAAACCAAGAGGAAGAGGGGAAAGGGAGAGGGAGATGCAAATAAATAATGGAAATAGGTTTTACATTAAAATCCACACTGCTTAACAAATATTGGATAGAGTGCACTTGGGTGCAGGGTAGGACAATAGCAGTGCAGCCAAGGCCGGCACGAGCTGTAGGATGGATAATGTGGGCTAGCGCCACCGCGTTGCCACTGACACAGGTGTCCCACAATGAACTGATTTAATTCACAAGCAACAGGTGTTGGCTGCTGAGGGTAGCAGGGGAGAGAAAGACAGGGAGGGCTCTGTTGTACAATAAAGCATACCAAAAAAAAATCTGGAAAAACATAAAACATCTGCTGATTCTGTCGGGGCAATTACCTGATGGTGGATGATTTGGTCAGGTGGTTGGGTCCACAGATAATGGACACATGAGCTTGAAGCTGGGTTTGTACTACTGTATAGAACCATTTAGACCAGAGACCCATTATTTTGGGCACACCCCCACATGGATAGGCAAGGAGGGAGGACATTGAGATATACCCAGAAACCAACACACTGGATTAGGTTTGAAAATACTCCTGTAGCTAATGAATAAAGGTCTTGAGTTTGTTTTGTACCATATCTTACTTTTTTTACAAAAACATTTATTGATTGGTTTTATTCAGTTTTATTGCAATGTTATTGATCCTCGGTTCAGTATGCCTCTCCATACAGAATGGAGAATAGGGGAAACCTTTGGTACTAACTTAACACCACATCATAACAACTTTTTTGTGTTATTGTTTTTTGTTTTTTTTTACGCACCCAATATACTGTATGAATGCCACAACATCTACCATGTGGACTCAACTACTCTGCTAACAGTCAAACTCTTACTACTGCAGCTAAAGGCTGTTGCCTATCGGCTGTCAAGGCAATTATCCTTACTGTACATAATTACTTTTGAAAAATAAAAACCTGTGGCCATAAACTATAAATGTAAACATAAGTTCATGGAACTTATACACGTTAAATATATTTTATAAATCAAAATATGGTTTGAAAAATGTAGAAATATTAAATGTTATAATAATATTTTGATGTATTCAATATATTTTACTTGTGCTGCTTTTCCATTTTATGTTAATAACCGTTTTATGATTGTTCAGATGATTTTGCGGCACCATTAAGGTACTGTAATGGAAATGTTGGTCATATGCATAGATGTATGTGTATGAAATCTATAATCTTCTATGTTCATTGGTAAGAGACAGGAAGGGAAGATAATTAAGTTGAGTTCAAAGGAATGTGAGGTGCTGATGGCTCTGTGGGCAGCTTGCCCATGGGGGATGGGTGAAGCATCTTATATGGCCTTCTGTCCTCTTGTTACTGTAAGGGGTCAATGAGACAGTTGCTCTGAACTTTGGCTATAAGGACTGTGTCCTGTTTCATTGTTTGTGTTAATTAAAAGTATTGTTTGAAGATGGTCACACAAAGGACAGTTGACCATTTGACTGGTCAACCCCTGTGGCTTTATTATCTACTGCTCTGGAGAGAGCTGTGACATCAAAGAACTTTGGGACACACCGGAGATGGATTGTTTCAAACTGTCACTAAGTTGAGTTAGCCAATCACAGAGTTTGCAACATTGATTGATTGACCTTATAGAATGCCATTTGATCTTAAGTTTATATAAGGCAGTGCATGTGTGATGGTTGGCCATCACTCCTGCGAACGACCTGTGTGGATGGCACCTCCTTCGCTGAGACTGATCAGCAAAGCTTTGTTTATGTAATTGTATAGTCTAATAAATTGTATTAAAACCATATCCCTTGACTATTCAGATCTACACAGTGCCACTCGAATTCTTCCTTAGCAGTACTCTTGTTATTTACTGCCACCATGTGGAAAGAAATAGTGCAATTACGCCATGTGAGCACTGTAAAGTGAAATACTTTTCATGCTGACACCCACATTTTTCAAATCAATTTACCACAGACTCAAGGGTTTTTCATTTTTCTTTATAAAAAATCTATAAGACTATGCTCAAATGTACATTTCAAGTCAAATTTTACTTTGGATATATGTGCAAAGCCAATCAATATTAGTAATTTCACAATTTGTCCAAACTGTTTCCTCCAGAGACAGCTGTCCCATGTGTAGGCTACCCATAGATTGTTCCCTGGGCTCCATACTGGCCAATTAGCTGCAGCAGTCCAGCATCATGTTTATGAATTAGTGTTAGATGTGGCTAAGAACTTCCTGATAACTGTTGATGATTTTCTTAACTTTAAACAACTAGTCGATCATCTGCAAATAAAACAAAGTGTATTTATTAAATATTTGTTCAAAATCTAATGAATCTTGATTAGTTTAGGAATTTCTGTAAATCTAATCTTTCTGCAGTGGGAAAAATAGAGACATAAGAACAGTTACACTCACTATGATCATAGTGGATTGGTAATAGTGTAAGCCCAAATAGTGTTAATCCAGACAACGCTAGTGACACAAAAAGGTAGAATCAGGTCACTCCTTTCAATGCCAACTGTATTCCAGCATTTATTCTGAAAGTCAAAACTCTTTACTGTCAAGCAAAGTTCCAACCTCATCTGTTTCTGCTCTTCCCGGAGACACAAAACAAATGTCAAAACAGATCAGATAAATTCATGGAATTACAAGATCCATCCATTGTTTTGTACACTGACTTTACAGATACAGACAAGATCACTTTCAATACACACATCGTTGGTGTCAGGTACTCAGTCGCTTATCTTTCAAGAGGTGTTGATGATTTGTGATAATAGAGAGAGAAAATGAGATGGAAAGGGAAGATGGAAAGGGAAATTGTTGGAAAAGTCTTAGTTTTGAGAACTAAAGTACACACTACTGTATGTGTGACTGGCCATGATAACACACATGGTTTATTTGAACTTGTATTTGTATTTACCCAGCACCATAAATTGAAGCATTCAGTCAAACGAACAATTCTCTCAGAGTTACAGTTTGTCTCAATCCCTTTGGCTCGTTTTTTGGAAATACTTTCCAGATTCTTTAACAGTATTTTGTCAGTAAATTGGCCAATGCCACCAAAACGAAAAAATATATATTAGAAGATTTTTTACCATGGCAGTCAACTCTGAAAATGTTTAATACAAATTTCATTTTTGTTCAAGTTCTTGGTTGACACTGACTGCTTACTGTACAATACAAGAATGTCAGTTTTGTCAAGCATATTGCTATTGTGTATAATGCTGAGCTTTTAAGATACTGATTTCAACAATTGGTAAAGGTTTACTGGGAAAGTCAGTACTGTAGAACACTATGGTACACATAAAAAAGATATACACATTTGTAGGTATACAGTAACACCTTTTGTAGCAATGCATTACATGTAAACAGAAAATTCACATTTGCATGTCAATGTTTTACATATTTCTTACATGTAAAGTTATACTGAACAGAAAATTGTCACAAATTGACATCCATGCAGGAAAAAAAAGATTGTTTTATTGTTGGTTAGGTTGTGATTCCTATTTCATGTTACCTTGCAGGTAATTTCCCAATTTAGCAGACATCACAAACATTCCATGTTATACATATTTAGGGAATATACATGTGTCGGACAGAGTTTTATAATTGAATGGATTATTTTGCATGTGATGGCTTACATGATGAAAGAATGTTTAGAAGTTGTGAAGAGTCACAGAGAATTAACTCATCAGTTTTGACCAACGAGTCATGTGCATGTAGTTATAGAGCAATAACAATTGTACTTATATTTGAAATTTGAGCCAAAGCGACAAAAAAAACTGTAATACCTTCTAGGTCAGTATAGCACTGTCTTTTCTGACAAAGAGCAGCAGAGACAAAACTTTGCTTAACCGAGACAACGACCAATAGACCTCACAACACCTGGAGCAGTCATTTCCTTAAAGCTCTTCAGGTTATAGATGAGAGATTTGTCCCCTAAAGTAAGCTGCAGAAGCCTGGCTCTATCTACCTCAGGGCCCACTGCAATTGCCATGCTGACTACATTGGCTTTCTTCATGGCGTCCACAGCCTGCACCATGTTCCTATCAGACACCACCCCGTCGGTGACAAACACAAAAGATATCTCAGCATTTCTACGGACTCCTCGGAACCGGCCTCCGGGGCTCACAACCAGGTTCTTAACAGCATAGAGGATGGCGCCTCCTAGTCTGGCAGAGGAGTCTCGGTACACAGCCTGGAAGGCCAGGGAGCTGATGCTGCTGGAACTGTAGGAGAAATCTAGAAGGACTTCTGGGTCTTGTTCCCCTCCAATCTGCAGGACAGCAAAGCGAGCCCCCTTTGGGTCCGACTCCCCAATGGACAGAGGGATTTCCTGGGCCAGTCTGCTGATGAAGCCCAGAACGGTCCGGAAATTTCCTGGCCCTGTTCTCTCAGAGCCATCCACAAAGAACAGGATGTCGACAGGGCGCTGGACCAGGGGAGCGACATTGATATCTGTGATAAAACACAGCCATGTTGATTATGTAATTAGGTGTTACCTCATAAATCTGCTGTATATGTCTGTGAGTGTGGGGAGTATGTGTGAGGAAGCATGTGTGAACAGCATTCCAAAGTCAAATGTTGTACCTACCCGGGGCACACTTCAGGTCCGGACAGATCGTCTCTGGATCTGAAGAAGTGTAAATGAGGAATCGGAATTGGTTGAAAACTATCCATCATATTCCGTGTGAAGGCAGAAAGCAAAGAAAGGCCTCGCTTTTGTTGACATACATCTGTGACGGTAGACTTGCCTGGGCAAAGCAACTGTTCAACCTCCTCCAGGAAGTCTTCCGCTGTCAGCTCTGCGTACACGCTCAAGGTCTTCACCTGGTCAGTCATGTTGCAGGCTATCCTCTCCAGATTCTGCCTCTCAGCTCCGGTCTTGAACATATCACCTATGGCGACAGCGTACACATCCACCCCGCCACACAGAGACCCCAGACTGTCCAGATCCTTAGGGTCGTACCGACCGTCCGTGATGACTATTGCCATTACCTTCAGATAAAATACCATCAAACCAAATTATGTTGAACTTCAAATCACATTAGCACAGCAGCGATTCGGTGGATAAGTCTATCACACTTAATTAATTTAAAGATGCTGGAGGCAATCAGAGTAGACATAGAAAGAAAGGAGTGTCCTTTATCCAATGTGTTACGGAAGCGTTGAAGAGAGGGGAGGGTACCTTGGTGCCGGGCCTGCGCCCGGGGACGATCAGGTTGTCATAGGTGTACTTCAGTGCGGATGGGGTCCAGGTGCCTCCCGCAATCCACTCCAAGGCCTTGACCTTGACCTTGAAGGAGGTCAAAGAGGTCACAGTCTTGTCATCCATCTGGATAACCTGAACAGCTCCGAGGTGACTATACTGGACCACGCCAAAACGGGACCCTGCCATCCAATTACAGAACAAGAATTTGAAACCCCCAAAATATGAAACAGTGAATGGAAATCAGGCAATCTTTGAAAAGACAATAAAAAAATACATTTTGTATTTACCTGATACATCAGTTTTGTTCTTAGCCATTGACCCCAGTCTGTTTGCCACACTAAGAACAAAATTCTTAGCCAGGCTGAAGTTGGTTTTTCCTATACTCTCAGAGCTGTCAATCACAAACACCAGGTCGAGAGGAGGACACATCTTCACACAGTCTGCAAAAGATGCAGAAACACTTAGAAACTTGTTATGGGTATTATATTCAAAGCATTGGACAGCTGGTTGTCGTAACTAACAATAAAGTTCTTACCACAGCATCCACATGTTTCTCTTACATGTCCCATGAGTTCACACTCCTGCCAAGCCAAGATGATATTGATTAGTATTTTCTTCCTCCAGAAGAGGATATGTAATACATGTAGGTTATTGCACCTGCAAGTTGTACATTAGTCTGTTGTTATTCTATTCTCTACAATGTTCATTACTCACAGTCAGTGCTGAACGCCCGCGTGGGCCAGGGGATCCCTACAGACAATTGCAAAAGCATCTATGTAACAAAATAGTGCCAAATGGTGTCGAATAGACAATTTACAATGTGAGTGCGTCATTGGAATATGGGTTTGCATGTCTATGGTGAGTGACTCACTGAAGACCCAGGCGGACCTCTTATCCCTCTGTCTCCTGGAGTCCCCTCAAGCCCTGGCTCTCCCTGTGGTAAGGTAGGGGAATTACACAAACAACATCAACAGAACTCGCTGCGCCTTCACCACTCTACTTTTCAACACTCACTGGCTCTCCTGTCCCTCCTTTGGACCCTTCTTCTCCTTTCTCACCATAGTACCCTCTGGAGCCCTGTGCAGGTCAATGTTATGGAAACATACATGCAGTTACAGTTTACGATGCATACATTTTCTTTGGGGGTGGGAGGTATACTGTATATTAACTGTATTAAATTTAGACAGCATTTCAGTTTACCGGCAAGCCAAGTAAGCCAGGTTCTCCTCTGTCACCCTGAGAAGGTGGGAGAAGCAATGAGTTTCAAGACGGAGCTGACAGTCAAAAGCAAGGCCGAGTAAATCATTGGTTTAGATAATTACCTGTTCACCTCTGGGTCCTGCGTAGTTGTAGCCATATTTTCCTTTGTCTCCCTTGAATGCAATACAATGACATAAACCATGTATTATTTATGAAGTTTTGAAAAAGAAAAAAAAACAATGTCTAGCTTCTGGATAGAATAGCCTTTTCCCCCTTTTGATGGATGACACAGTACTTAAACTGGTCTAACTCTCCTGCATTCTGTGAAGGAGGATTTGTGTGTGTGACGGAAGATTTGTCATTGATGTGAGACCGTGCATGTCAACACTCAACAAAGCCTTCATCTCCCTCTACCACTGTCACTGTTTGTCAAATGGGGTCTTGATTCTGAAAACCATGTTACTGTACCCTTACCTCAACATTCCCTCTTTTGTGTCAATACAAACGTCTGTTGGAACCTGTAAGTAGGGTAAAGTGGTGCTGTTTCGGAGATAAACCTCAGTCACTCACTCACCAAGCCCAGGTGTTTACCATCTGACCAAGAGTATCCTGGTAATCTTTTGGCAAAGTGTTGGTTTAAAAGTCTCATGCTTATAGAGGACTAAGAGGAGTGTGGGTGGGTAAGCCAGACCATCTCACCTTTGCCCCTGGCCCCCCTGCATCTCCTCTGGGTCCAAATTCCCCTATCTGTCCCTGGGAACCCTGGAAAACACAGAGACCGAGTGGACTGTTAGTGGGAGAGCTTGTCCACATAGCCGGAGAGAAGTTTAACGGTCTATGGATGCTTACCGGAGCTCCCAACTCCCCTTTGTCACCTGCTGGACCACGGACCCCTGGGAAACCTGGGGCGCCCTGGCAAAAGACAAAATGATTCACTTGACTCATCTTCACAAGTAGCTTTTTATGGGATTCATTAGAAGTTGACTCACTGTGGAGCCTGCTGCTCCTTTGTCTCCTGTGAGTCCCCTTTCACCTTCTGGCCCTAGCTCTCCCTGAAAGTAAACCAGACAGTGAAAACAAACTATGGTGTATCCAATCATAGACATTATTTGTGGCTGTAAATTGAATCTGGATTGTGCGAGAACCTTAGCTCCTTTTCTGCCTGTCCTCCCCCGTGGACCAGCATCTCCACTATCCCCTCTGATGCCCTGGAAAACAGGACCTTCAAGTTAAACAAGTTCAATATACCCTGTTGCAACCAAAGATGAATATCATCCATCTAGCACTTACATCATCTCCTGGAGCCCCTGCAAGTCCAGGCTGGCCCTATGGGACAGACATTGTTGTTAAAGGTGGAATGGACCTCTTGATCGTATGAAGTGGTGATCTAACCAATCCTAGAGATGCCATAAGGTGTTATTAAAAACGTGACGATGACTTCGAACTCTACTGTCATCTGCATCTACAAAAAGAACATGTAAATGTGTCATATTGAATGATACATAACCTACCTTTAAAAATACCAGGGTTAAGACAACATCTCAGTTCTCTCTATCTGAATGTATATCATATTTTTCAACACCCATAATTTCTATGAGAAATTATTTTATTTCTGTGGTAAAATATATAAGTAAGCACTGTGTGTTTCCTCCTTCTGTGTCTCTATGAAGTCATCAGACAGGCCTTCCAAAAATGGGTTAAGACAAAGACACATTCATTAATCATGCAGTGTGACACACAAGAGCAGGAAGTGGCGACACAAGAACATACACAGACACTGTTACGGCCACTGCAGTCGGCCACTGCAGTTGTCTAGTCCCTGTCCCTTTAACACCCTCTGCTGGTTCCCCTTTGTTTGTGTGTTGTCTTGCCTAAAACCTCCACACCTGTCACTCATTACTCCATCTTCCTGCTGTGCTTCAACCCTGGCTTTCCAACCACTCCTAATCAGATCGTTGTCACAGATACCATGGTAGTATGTGCTTCAAGATCAGTCAAGTACTATTTGAACTATTTTGCATTCACTAACCTGTTCTTCTTGTGCCCAGGATCATACACCGTGTGCCTGTTGCCTGCCAACCCACTAGTTCACAGTCCTATTTTCCCATCTGCCTGCCTGCCGCCTCTCAACCTCCAGCCTACGCCCCCAATGAAATCACCTCAGACTTAGTCCTGCCTCTGTATCTGTGCTGCGTTTGGGTCCACTCTGTGCTATACCACAACAGACACACATCATATTCTGGAATGTCCAAGGGTTCATTCTGATAAGTCATGCTCTTTCCCTAGATTCTGCCCCTCTGTCTTTCCGTTCAGGAATTTTGTATGAGGATGAAAGAATGTAGTTAATCAGCCAAACACATTTGAAGAGAGAGATACTCTACCTTTGCTCCTTTTATTCCAGACAGACCTGTGTTTCCTGCATAGCCAGAGATACCCTGCAAAAGATTGAGTCTGTGTTGCCGAGATGCATTGATACTGTTGGAATATACAGTATATTGAATATGCATATATGTAAGTGTGAAAATGTATATGTATGTGTGATCATGAGAATCCTCTCTGTCAATGTTTAATAATGTTCTGATTATGTCAAACTTTTCTCCCTGGCGTGCCACGATCCCCCTGAGCTCCTGGTCTCCCACTCCACCCAGCAACACCCTGTCCACAACACGATACAACACAACCACACAAAAATATATACAACATAAAAGTTATTTTCAAAAGTACAGTATTGTGAAAATGATCAAAAATGTATTGAGGTGCTTTATTTATGGGGTGAAAGACACCACATACCTTTTCACCTGTTGTTCCTGCTTCACCTTTGACCCCAAAGTCCCCAGGAGAACCTGGATCTCCCTAAGACAAAATAAAAGTGAAATAAAACCATATTGATATCATATTGACACATATTGACACTGTTTCTCCCAGACTTCAGAATAAGATTAAGATAAACACTCATTGACTAAGGCATTGTCTGTAACAGAGTCCCTATTCAATGTCTTATAAACTACAGGCTGAGGCATACAGTACAGTCATGTAATCTCGGCAAAAGAAATGCTTGTTGAGCTGTTTCACATCTTACTTGCATGCCAGGGTCTCCTTTACATCCAGGCGTACCCATGGTGCCAGTTTTTCCCTGCAAAGGGTAAAATTGTTTTCTCTTGTCAGATAAGATCATCACTGGAGCGTGTAGAGTAAATGAGCTGAGATGAACACAACACATATAGCAGAACTAGAGGTAACATGCACACTAACAAGCCTAATCTTTTGGGTGCTGGAGGGTCTACTGGCTTTCAATTCCAAAATGTAAAAAAGATAACACGGATGCACACAAAAGACCCCATGTGCCTCTGACCAAATCTTTAATTCAGGTTTGTACAGGTGCTCTCAAAAACAGATGAAAAGGAGACAAACCTTTTCTCCTTCAATGCCATCATACCCAGCTGCTCCATTTTGACCCTAAAAAATATCATGTTGAGTCGATCAGTATGACAGATAACAACAATGTAACACACCAACAACTAAACCAGGATGCTGAAGATAAAACTATGTACCTTTGTCCCAGAAATTCCAAAATCCCCCTGTCAAACAGAATAAAAATGTCTTAGAAAGCAATGTTATTGAATGACTTCAACGGCCTCAGTAGCACTTTAGGTGAAATTCAGGACAAGTTCAGAACTAGATCAAATCTCAGGGGAGGTCAGCGTAGTCTGTAACCTCTTCAAGGTCTTACCTTTTCTCCTTTTAGTCCAGGAGATCCCTGTAGAAAGAGTAAACATTCCCCATGTATGAGAAATTGCTCTAATAAAGCAACACATGAATGAATTCAGTATAGTTCTATCATTCAGTACTCTGTGCCTTCTCACCTTTGGACCAGGCAAACCAATTGGTCCCTCAACACCAAGGTCCCCCTGTGAAAACATATTTCAACCACAAGTCAATAATTGTATCATGAGTATCTTTCACGGTTCAAGTTGCCAGTTCAGCTGTAGTACTGCTACGGTTGATCTTACCTGTTGTCCAGGGAGACCAGGGTCTCCGATTGCACCCGCAGTTCCCTTTTTGCCCTACGGACAAAAGCATCATCTGTCTGCTCGTTCTAACTTTATTGAAAATATACAGTACATCAAGAATTACATGGTTAAAGCTTGCTTACCTTCATTCCTTTATACCCTTTTTCACCAGGAAATCCATCTGTTTGGACACACATGGGTACCTGGCACTGGTAAAAACCACAGGGTTTTCAATTACAGTAGGTTTTCAGTGTTCAGACTAAGTGCTAATTAATCATAGTTTTACTTACCTCATATTCAGCATGTTTCACCTGGGAAAATAAATTACAGTAAGTCAAGCACAAACTGATGTCTAATACAACATGCATCCATGTTGGTGCTCCACTCTGACATTAAGGCGATGGACCAGCATGGCTGATGTTTTGAGTCCCAGGCTATCTTAACAAGCATGTATAGAGGCACTGCAGTGGCATTGTTCCTTTGAACTGGCACTGATTTTGTACTAGTGCCTCTATTCGAACTCACAAAGGCCCCAATATGGACTTACTATGCTCTCAGCTATGCTGTTTACTGCTGCCTGACGGGGGGTGCTGGGATATGCCAGGTAGTCTCTCCTGTAAACCTCCACAGGTGGACTAGCAATTTGTTTTAGCTCGTTCTCCACCGTCTCCTTGTCCGTAGCCACCACAAATATCTTCATGCCCGCCCCCTTGGCTTCCTCTGCGGCCTGCTGGACCCCACCGCAAGGGCTTCCTGTGATGTATCCGTCTGTCAGCACCACGGCATACTGCAACCTTGGTTTCCTATTGCGACTGGCAAAACGCACTTGAGCCGTCATGTTTCTCAAGGCGCAGTCGAGGTGAGTACCCCGACCGATATAACGAACAAGCTGTAGCTGTGACAGAAACATCTGAGTATCGGTCTCAATGTTGCTGAAGATCTCCACGCGGTCTGAGAAGTGCAGGCCGCCATAAGCCCAGCGGATCTTGCTGGAGCTTAAGGCAGAAGATGGGGAGGGGGTGACAGACATGGATGTGTGGGACCTATCCAGCTTCTCCACAAGCAGTTGAATGAATATTTTAAGCTCCTCCACCAGGTTTCCCCAGGGTTGCTCCTTCAGAGCCACGCTCTCTGAGGTGTCTATGGCAAAGTACACGTTCACCGGGCACAGGCCGCTGGCATCTGACCAGAAGCATAAATAAATATGTTACTGCTTTATATTTATATTCTAAAAGTGCCGTATGTATTTACACACATGTTCAACAATTATCCTACGAAAATCAACTGGTATGGTTATTGAATTGATATGGTTATTAATAGTTATTGGAGCATTTACAGGTCTACAGTCCATCTGTAGGGCTTCTCAAAATAAATCCAATATAGGACTACACAAAGCAAATATATTACTGTTTGCAAACACACATATATTAATCATAAGGTATTATGTTGAACATTCTTGTTATGTTAGTTATGTTGAAGTGTAAAGTGGCAATACTTGTTGACTAATTGTCAGCACCATCAGCCAGCCCAGAACCCTTTCTCTTGGCCTCACCAAGGATGTCTCTGGGCCTGATAACCATGTCGTCATAATCCGAATCCTGAGCCAACAGATGGAGGGCCCCCAGAAGCAGGACCCCTGCTCCCAGGACCAATCTCATGATGCCAGGTGACAGGTGGGTCAATGCGGTAGCAGGTCCAATCTAAACAAGACTTGATTGTAAAGAAAAAATTAGCCCCCAAACACGTTTCTTACCCTTCTTTTGGCATGTAAGTCCATGTCATGTAATGAATACCTGTATACTGCTGAACGGTATATAATTGAGACAGAGCCTAGGCAGGCAGTAGAAATGTGTCCACAAAAAAACATTAAGAAGTTTACTGAGAAAATATGCCTCAAGCAAATACTCTCTGCGAGATAACATTTGTATGATACATTTACTAAATATATGTGCCTTGAATGGAACATCAAAAAAGTTACACAAAAGATTATCTAAAACTGGTAAATTGCTTTACTGACCTCAAAGTGAGAGAGCACAGGTCTGGTATCAACATGTAGCTTACCGTTACTGCAGCTGTCTCTGCCAAAAGGTAAGTGTTCAATTTAAGGTTTTGGTGCACCCAAAGTAGTTTGGTGAACAAACGACTGCATTCTGTTGTCATGACATGAACAACAAATTACTAAGAGTGTGGACCAGTCTTCCTGTGTGAGAAGTAGTCACTTGTCCCTCACCCCGAGATGAATACAAGCAACAAACACATACATGGCACTGACCTGAAGTAGTCAATCTTAATTCTCCATTAGATTGATGCTGTATGTTCCTCAAACGTAGTCCCAGTCCTTCCACTGTCAGAAGAAGGTATGTCTTCCTACAGACCTGTCGAGATGTGCCATGCACCTCCACAGGGGCTTAGTGGATGAGTGAACTGAATCAACATGGCACACATCACATCTAGTCCTCTTAGTGCAGCTGGGAAAGCAGGGGCAAGGCATGTCGCTACAGTACTCCAGACAGGCAAGTGAGAGATTTGGCTTAAATGGTCAAGAAAAAAGCACATTGACAGACAGGCTGACACAGTAAACATCCTTAATTAACATGATGAAAGGGGAAAAAATTACTAAAACAATTATGAACAAATGGCTGATCACATGTTTTGTCTTGGTGGACATCAAGCATGAGAATATGTTTTTGTTTCTATCCTATCTGTTGTACAGGCACTGAAATGCAATGTCTGTAGCCAGAAGAAGTAACCAAACACTAATATATTGGTCATGTGTTCTCTTGGCTCGGTAAGATGAACACAACTGCATTTACTAGTCACACAATGTCAAAGCATCCTTCAGAATCAGCTAAGATGTTATATTACTTTACCAAGGACTAGAACGAAGCTCTTGTGAGATGTAGATATGGAATAGATACAGGTTCAACTAACTATGAACCTAACCCTGAACTCTTCCAGCTCATTCATTCTTCAAGCTGATTTGAATTTGTTAAATCAACTCAGAGTGCGCCCACTCTAAGTTCAGCGCAGGCATGAGCTCGATCGAACTCCGATACTAGGATCCACCATGGCACCTGGAGACAAAAAAATGTTGTCCTACTTTACTTCGAATAGCAATATTAATATGTGTTTATGGTGGTCACGCATGTGTTTGTGATGTTAGTGACGTTTCTGAGGGTGGGTAGCTCGTTAGCCACCGTTAGCTTCACTTTTCTCCCCAAAAACTTAAACAAAGCCTATATGTCAAGATCATTGTTGTTCGGACAGACCTAACCCCACTGCTAAAAAAAATCCTAAAGGAAACACTGCAGCAGGTAATTACAGTACTGGCTTTTGTCAAATTACTTTTGACATGTATTACAGTTGTATTACAGTTTTGTGGCAGCATTAGGATTGTGTGTATTTTATGTAAAGGTGTATTTTAAATTGTGTGTCCCTCTGTCCTCCATTAGCCTGTTGCTTATGTGTGGGGCAAGGATCCTCTGCCAGCCTCCACGCTGGCCTCCACTCCTCTCCACTACCAGAAACATAAGCTGGGAGAGTGTCTCATCAGCCTCATCCACAAGGTTCAACCACGCCTAGCTGAAAAGCTCACCGGTGTGTCAGCCCATGTTCCTGGAGATGGAAAATGATGAGGCGATCCACCTGCTGAGGTCTCCACTGGCTCTGCATTCCAAGATCACTCAGGCAATCTAGGTGGCCTTCAGTGCCTCCTAGATGTATGTCCAAGGTTATTTCCCAGCTTAACCTCCAGACATCTTTGAAGATCACCACCCTGTACCAGGCTAGCCAGGACTTCAAATATTCTGCTGCTGACACCAGCCTGATGAAGCCTGTTGATGGTCTCCGGGAAGTCGTGGTCACCAAGACCTTCTAACTGCTGGCTGGTGAGCAAATCAAGGTTGTGATGAATACTTCCAGTAGGCATCAGCCTACCACTGACATCCAGTTGCTGCTGGACATGAAAGAGACAAGCAGATCATGTAAGTCACAGTCCTTTACTCTTTTTAGTATCATTGCATCCAAATATGTTGTACTTATGAGCTTAGGTAACCTGATATTAGTATTAATATTTGATATTATTTCTGATATTAATGATAGGCCTTCTCTTCCGTTTGTATTCTTGGCCATTACTCCAGGCATTACCAGGAACAGCCTCACCCAAAGGTCTTTCAACATGCAGCCAGCCTGAAAGTCCTTCTTCAGGCTGAGAATGAGAAGGTCCTGAAGAAAGTCTCCAGTGTTGCCAGCCTAGTCCAGCCTTCCACAGATACCCAGCTCCAACCAGAGCTTCAACCAGAAACAGCTGTTTCTTCCAAGAACCATGGTGGCTCCATAGGTGCTTCCAGGCAGAAAGCGAAGATGAAGGGAGGAGGATGTTTCTGTGGCCTCATGATTGCTTACGGGAGAGCTTTCAGGAGAGGAGGAGGGAAGAAAGTAAAACCTGTAAGTTGATCTTCGCAGTCCTTTATTACGTAAACATTGTTACATTCATAATAAACATAGTGTGCACACCATGTTGGTTACCAATGGTGTCCTGGAGCTCTGAGCACATAGTAGAAGCTCATCTGAAAGGATTTTATTTTCTTTTTGAACAATTGCACTGTGGATGAGAAGACCAAAGGTGGAATTTCATGCAGAGAACATCACCCCGATGAATGCAGCTGCATCTGCTGTGAAGAATTTCATCAATTAACATCAACCAAAGATATCTTTATTAAACTCAATTTGAGCAGTGAACTGCAGTTCTTAGTAAAGCCTCTAGATGGTATAGTTATCACAGTTATTAGGAGGATTGTGTCATGGGGAAAAAAGTGTTCAATTTGTGGAATTGATGAGACTGCTTTTTATTTGCTTAGTGGGACAATAGTTGTATATGGGGACAAGGTCAGGGATTATTATGAGTATGGGAATTCATGACTCAGCTTTTATGGTATCCTTTACTGTAAAATGTGTCTGACTCATGTGATATTGGGTTGTTAAAACATAGGAGCACCACTCAATTCATTTTTCAAGCACCAAACACTACATCAGTGCAAACATACAATGGCAAAGTATTTCTTCACAGGGAAAGAATGGGCAGAGGGCATCGAAGGTGATTGAAGGGAATATGTACTACTGTACTTTTGACTGATGAGAATTGTTTTTCACATCCCAGTCATGCCGAGTGAGGATGGTCCATTTGACCAAAACTAGTCATATGTCGGGCCATGAGGATTGCACAAGGTTTGTTTCTTCCAATAGCTCCTGTATACAGACAAACTGAGTTTATCTGCAGAGAGAAGAGGTGATAATCAGCTGAAGGCGCATCAGAAGAACGATTAAGAGAAACATCAGTTTGTGTTTTTGAAGGTGTGTACAAAAGTTTTTGTCTGTGCTGTGTTACGCACTACCCCGGTTAAGGAGGGCAGACGACACCTCGCCGCTCAAGGACCCCCAGCAGTCAGAAAAAGAGGTATGGAGTCGTGGGTGTGAGCAAGGGGCACTGACACAATGTTACCGTTTCAGAAGGGGCATTTATTAGCCACGGTAAAAGTAGGGAGAAGGGGCTGGTCATTTCTAGGAGCCCTACCTAGAGAACTTATCAAAAGCTATTCACTTCACTGACTTTGTACTTTTTCACTGGTCTAAGTGAGGGTGCATGATTGTTCTGGACCCACCCACATGAAGGAACCATTTCCAAAATGCGGGGGAGATACGTATATTTGAACAATGGTTTAAATGTATAACGTGAGCTATAAGTGCAACACGTTTGGATTAAAAGAGCCTACTATCAAAAATACAATAACGTTTTTTCCAAAACTTGCCGTCTTTAGTGGAACATTGGTGTACTGTTCTCTAAATATACACCCACTGCCGTCTAAAGTCCCCCCTAAACGGAGACGAATCGTGTCGTTGTCTAAGTAAACTGGGGTAAAAAAAAACGTATGTAAAAATGTATAATCGGTGGGGAAACAAATGTATGACTGACTTGTCTAGCTAGCGACTCGTTCTCAAGGTGAGCGACAACACCGTAGTCTGCGTAAACATGTTGTCTAATTACTAGCACAGACTCAGATCTCAATGCGGTGCTGTGCTGTTTGTTGAAGAAGTGCAAGGCATTGACTTTTCGATGCTAGCTAGCTAGCTAGCTAGGTACTGTAAAGGCCTAGACTTGCTAAGCAAATCATTTCTACAGTGAATGGTTAGCCGTCGAACTCGTTTCGTTTCAGTATTTTGGAAACCACCCTGTAATTAACTTTAATGGTCCTATACACTTGCCTAATGACCACTGGCACGTTATTGTTGTTTATCCGTCTTGCTCACCAACAGGAATAGTATTTGCTGCTGTTGTTGCTTGACAACTTAAGTTGTTTAACACTGCCCATTTTTGCTAGCCTTAATAATTTAACGCTAAGCTTTTAACGCAGGCATTTGAACAGCCCGTCCAACAAATTCACCAACCATGTTCATGTCATTCACCTTTGTGCATGCCATTAATGACTGTAAACTTCATTAGAAGCACATCCGGGTTCACTTAATAAACAGACTGAAGTCAAGATCATGTCTCCAAGCTAGATAAAATACAACAAACCCAACCAATGATGTTTTACGTAAACTAGTTACTGAACTGATGTCCTATTTTGTCTGGGCTCTGTATTAAGGCTAGCTCCATGAACAACCTGAATGATCCCCCAAGGTGGAATATCCCTGTTAGGCCAGACCCTGGAAGAGGTCCTGCAGACGGCAACCAATGGAATTATGCCCTGCTCGTGCCCATGCTGGGACTTGCAGCATTCCGTAAGCTCTTGGCCACATACTGCAGAACATGTTCCGTGTTCAGCTGAGACAAAGTTACAACCAAAGTTACAAGTTTTTTTGGGGGGGGGGGTTGGGTTTTCCTGGGGTATTCCTTTTAAATAAAACAAATATGCATATGCATACATCTAAAACATTATTTACACTAGTTTACAATTGATGAACATTTTTGAACAGTTTTGGGAAAATAACTTAGAACATATTTGGTGATTACACTGTATTAGGTAGTTGGTTCCTTCTTTACATCAGCCTTCTTTTTCCTCAGGTTGGATATGGAGCCGTGAGTCCCAGAGAGAGATCCAGAGTGTGAGGGCCCAGTACAACAGAAACATGTCGACGGTGACCAGCGACCTGGAGGACAAGTACCGTGACTCCCTGACAGAGAACCGGCGTACGGCAGCCTTGCTGGAGCTGGAGCTGGAGAAAGAGCGCCAGCGTGTTGTGGGCTACCGCCAGGCCCTCATCTCCCAGAGCCAGCAGCTCATGGAGGAACGCAAGCAGCTGCAGCAAGAGAGGGAGCTTCTGGAGCAAGAGAAGAGGAAAGTTCTGGAGTCAGGTGCTGCCGGGGCCGTTTTGCGCCACTCCCTGGACCGGGAAAGCGAGTGGCACAGGCGTGCGTCGGAGATGCTGAAGGAGCTGGAGGGAGCGCTGGTGGAAAGGCAGAGCGCCTACTGCAGCCTCATCCTGCCAAGGGAGCAGAGGCTGGAGATGGAGAAGAACCTCCTGCTGAAGGTGGTGAAGGAGCCACTGAAAGGAGACATCGACCTGGAGACTGACCTTAAGGACATTTTTAAGAAGGACCGGCACTGTGCTGACCTCCTCAACATGGACAAGAGGAAGAACGGCAGCCTGATGTGGGTCTACCTCCGATACTGGCAGCTGCAGGTCACTATGCAGAAACATAAGAAAGCTGAGGATGCCATCATGGGTACCAAATCAAACTTTAAGTGACCTTTATACAAGACTCTGGGTTGATTTTCAGGACACAGAAAAAAACTAATCATGAGTACCTATTAAAACTAGTCCTGAACAGATATTAAGGCTTGTTCAGGGTTTAGATTAAGACTAATATTAAACAGAATCTCAAAAAGGGTTTTCTCGAAACATTTAGAGAAGACCCATGAGGGTAAATCTCTGTGGAATTTTGGGGGTGAGATAAAATAAAGGATCTTCCTTGAAAGCGATTTGCAGTCTAGAACTAAGAGTCTAGGACTGCAAAACCTTTAATTAGGATTATACCCAAGTTTAGGTATCTTAATCCATGATGTTCATCATACATATCTCTTGACTACTGACTATTACCATAGAACGTCTGCTGCAGAAACCCATATTAATTACTATAACCCATACTGTCACAGTAAGTAAATCAAAAATATTATGATGATTTGACCTGAGATGCTCTTTGTGCATGACGTAGTCCCAGATCCACATTGGATGTTATTGTTTGGCTTCTCGCACTTACTGTACCAAGCAACTTACCCCAGGACATGGGGCAGGAGACAGTAACAGGAATATATTTGGCCTACATTTTCTATGTGGACTTCAGATGGTGAGAAACCAGGTGGAAACTATGCAATAACTGTCTAAAGCCTAATGCCTACCAGTCACGCACACATGCTGTTGCATGGGTTTTTCGTCATATTAGGTGGGGTTTATGCCATGGATATTAGTTATTGATGCCCAAGAGTGGAACTACTTGACAATCACTGTTAAACATGATATCATGAATAAGAAATGGCCAATAGCAGTATGTTATCTGTTATTATTTAGTTTATTTGCTGCATGTTCTGCATGTGTAGATGTGTGCTTCATGAATGTGTGTAGGAAATAAGGGAAGGGTGTTCATGATGTCGGACTGGGGATTCAGTTTCTCGGTCCTTCGTGTCCTTATTATAAAATGTATCATAATTATAAAAGGTAAAAGGCATCCTGGATCCACTCTCTTGACCACAGGTAACCCTGTGGAGCTCATAAAAACTGCTACATTGTTTAGCAGCAGCACTAATCTATTGTTTTTGCACAACTCTACACCTCCTTAGCCAGATAGAATAGCTGGTACCAAGCTTGAATTAAGAGTTAGATTTGTCTGTAAATGTAAAGATATACACACAATTGTGTGTAAATAGTATGCACCATCAAAAAGACATTGGGAGACCATCCTTTACAATCCTATGAATAAAGCCTTTGTGTGGATTTACTGTTTATAAGCCTTTGTCTTCCTGATTAGCTTGGGTTAGGGTTAGCTGTTGACTTACTTAAACCTAGTATCTTCGACCAAATTGATTTAAAAAAAAAAAAGGATGTTAAAGAGAAAGCCTAAGATACATCCCACACCAAAATTTAAAAACAAACTTTACAACTCGATGTCATTGGATTGTTGTTAATTTCTTCAGTATTTACTGTGGTAACGTGAGCGTATAAGAAACATCAGCCCTGAGTTATAGTCTAATGTGGGATGTGTCACATGCAATGGCAGAACTCAAGTAAAGCACAGCCACCTTGGCTTCTCTTTGAAAGTTCTTCATGAAAGGCCAAAGCGGGTATTGGCTCATCTCAGGCCAGATATTCCAGGCCAAATAGTTCACTGGTAATTCAATTATGTCATTTAGTAGTGGCATTTGAGCAGTAGTATCAATATCAGTAAAAAAGTACTTTAGTTTGTGGTTGTGTAATACCATTGATTGCTAAAAAGCAGGTGTTAACTGCTCATGGCAAGACTTATAAATGTATAAATAATCCATATGAAGAAAGGTTTGTGAGGAAGAATGTCAAATGTTCACACCATCTGACAAGTTATGTTATAAAGTAAAAATTCGAATACAATTTCAAATGTAACAGCAATTACTTTGGTATTGTTTTGATTGTCACTCCCTTTTGGCCTTTAAAAAGGTTATTCCCCACCAATTACATTTCTGTTCTATTACAGTAAGCAGTGCTCAAAAATCCCCTGGAGTGCACACACACACACTCACACACATACTCAAACATTTATGTTAGGCCATAAATACAGTCTGTCTGTATCCCTCACAGCAGGCAGCTTCTGTCCAAGATCAAGAGGCTATTTAATAATATATATGTGTATATATATAATTTGTAATGCGCCTATCTTGCACACAAAACACTACATTGCAGTAAAAAGTAAAAGTTGCAAGCATAGAACATACAGTAATACAAAATAACAATAAGAGTGTGCCTCTTCACAAATGTCCAAATTTGAACTTATAATGAACAATTATTTGAACAAATAATTGTCACGCAACATCAGACCAAAACAAATTCCTGTATGTGTAAACCTAATTGGCAGTCAACCTATTTGTGATTCTGATTCTGATTATATAGCAAATTTGCAAGAAACTGAGCAATAACAGGTCTATAATATGAATATAAATATTGCTCACTAATGACTTGCTCAGGTCCTCTCTGCAGTATGTTTCAGACATACATTCAAGAGCCTAGATTGGAGGAAAACAAACCCTCACAAAAAGTTTTTTGGAAGGCCTTATAACAAATTTGGTGGCTACGCCCCGGGTTCAAAGTCATGAAAGTCGCTGACGACCTACCGCGCTGCACCTGAGCTGCTCCAAACTTTTCCCAAACTTTTTTGTCTTGTTTATTGCTATATTTTATATATTACTTCATTTATTCATTTATTGTGTCGTTACCGATGTAATCTATACATCTACTGTCTCAATTATAGGTTTACTCGGCACGGCTTTTTTCCTTGGAGCTCGACGCTACTGTTCCTGTTGAACTAGCCAATTCAACGTTCTGACGAATTATCTTGGCTGGCATAAACTATTAACGTAAGTTAACTATAATGTCTCACACCCACTCACATTGTCCTACATGTGTCATTTTGTTCGAAAAGTTGACTCTATTAGAGAGTCGCGTTCAGTCGCTTGAGGAAGAACGTATGCTAGTAACTTTAGATGCGACTGGCGCAACATCACAGACAGGGAGTAGTGATGTGTCGTTCGTGAACGATTCGTTCATTTTGAACGAATCCTTATAAGGACTCGGGAGTAACGAGTCCTCTCAACGAGTGATTCGTTCATTTCCCGACTCGGTCTTTCTACGAGTCTTTGGATCATTTTTCACGTGACCTGCATAGGCTCTGTAGCTAGAGGAAACGAACGATTCGTTCCTTTCCCGACTCGGTCTTTCTACGAGTCTTTGGATCATTTTTCACGTGACCTGTATAGGCTGTAGCAAGAGGAAACGAACGATTCGTTCCTTTCCCGACTCGGTCTTTCTACGAGTCTTTGGATCATTTTTCACGTGACCTGCATAGGCTCTGTAGCTAGAGGAAACGAATGATTAGTTCCTTCCCCGACTCGGTCTTTCTACGAGTCTTTGGATCCTTTTTTCACGTGACCTGCATTGTATTTTTTAGTAGAGGAAACAGTTTCCTTATTCCCTTTCGCGTGGCCGCTGTTTTAGTAAGACGTGAATGAATTATATTCGCTCAAGTCATCATACTGACTGGTTTTGTTATTTTCACTCTACATTTACACTTACAGTTTAGTGCAGTGTTTGACGTGATAATTAAATGCTAGTGTGATAATACATGACCAAATCATACAAACTCATGATACATTATTTTAATGCAGGAATTTATTTTGAAATAGTATTTGCTGGTGCACATGTCATGCACTAACCTACAGTGGACGTATAGGGGCTATACGTCCTTTGCAGTGGACGTATAGCCCCCAACCCCCCCCCCCCCCCCCCCCCCCCCCCCCCCCCCCTCCTGAAATGAACAAATGACTCGAAAAAAGATTCGTTCATTTTACTGAACGAGATTCAAAGAACCGAATCAGTAAAAAGAACCGAACTTCCCATCACTAACAGGGAGTCCTAGTAGCGTGAGTGAGGACTCAAGTTTAGCCCCACCGGTTTCACCTTTGCAGCATGGTGGGAGTGGGACTCCGCAGACGTTAGTGATCGGTGACTCCATCACTCGTAACATTAGATTGGAGGGACCAGCGACAGTTTACTGTGTACCTGGGGCCAGAGCTACCGACATAGAAGCTAATCTTAGGGTGCTGGCTAGCACTAGGGCTAAGGCAAATGCCCAAGCTAAGGCACATGGCGCACGCACTGATGATAGGTATGAGAATATTGTCATTCATGTCGGCACCAATGATGTTAGGCTGAGGCAGTCAGAGGTCACGAAGGTTAATATTGCTCGGGCATGTGACCTTGCTCAAAAGATGAGTCGGCATCGAGTAATAGTCTCTGGCCCACTACCTGCTAGGGGGACTGACGAGATCTACAGCAGGCTTGTCTCTCTCAACCGCTGGTTGGCTCGCTTTTGCTCAGAACAGGGTTTAGGATTTGTAGATAATTGGTCTCGTTTCTGGGCCAAACCTGGCTTGTTGAAAAGTGACGGGCTCCATCCTAGCTGGAGAGGTGCTTTTCTTTTGTCTAGGAATATTGAAGCTATTCTAAAGCAGACCTGACACTCACTAGAACAAGCCGGGCTACAGTCTCTTAGAGAGTCTGATAGGTATGTTGATAGGCATGCTGTGAGCTGTTGGGGCCCCGATAGCTCAGCTTGTAGTGTAGCCAGGGTGGTTGCTGATGTTGTTTTTCCCATTGAGACGGTGTCGGCCCCCCGCCCTTTTTCCAAATTCCGGCCCTCAATTATTAGGAATTATACCAATTTAATATATATTCAGCCTTGCTCACCCGTTGCTCCTCCTACTCAGTTTCCTGATAACAGTGCCACCTTTTCAGAAGTATTATCTACGTCTAAAGCTGCCAAAAACCCATACTGGAATGTTGGGCTCCTAAACATCAGATCTCTATCCACAAAGGCTGTTTTGATTAATGACCTGATGTCTGACTGCAGCCTGGACCTGATTGGTCTCACCGAAACCTGGCTAAAACCTGATGAATATTTCCCCCTGAATGAAGCATTGCCTCCTGATTTTGCGTATTCACACATCCCTCGTGTTTCAAAGAAAGGTGGTGGTGTTGCTATGTTATATAAAGCTAGCTTCAACCTCAGCCTAAAATCTGTAAATACCTTTAAATCATTTGAGATAATTTGTATGAAACCACCAACTACTTTAAAAAGGACTAATTCTACTACTGTTGCCCCCCCTCCTTCGTTTTGTATAGTTACTCTATACCGGCCCCCTGGCCCATACTCCCTCTTCCTTGAGGAATTTGCTGATTTTAGTGCTGATCTTGTGACATACACTGACAATATCTTAATTATGGGTGATTTTAACATTCATGTAGATGACCCAAAAGATCCTTTAAGTAAGGCCTTTATTGCTCTTATGGATTCCACAGGTCTCACTCAGGTGGTTTCTAAACCTACCCATCTTCACTCGCATACATTGGATTTAGTTCTCACGCGGGGAATCAAGATTAGTGATGTCATTGTCCATCCCCACAATCCTATATTATCAGACCACTGCCTGGTAACCTTTAAAATGGATCTCTGCCAGAGCCTTGGAGGCACCCAGAATATTTCTATTAGCCGCTGCTTAACCCCAAATACAGCTCTGGAACTGGCTAGTATTCTACCCGCTGCACTAGAAGCACTTGATGTCCCGAATAAATCATTAAATGCTAAAACAAGGGATCTGAATTTGGTACTTCAGCAATCCCTAGATTCTGTTGCTCCACTCAAACCAAGGAAAAGAATAGACAAGAAACTGGCTCCATGGTATTCAGAGGAAACCCGCACTCTCAAGAGGTCCACTAGTAAATTAGAGCATAAGTGGCGTACCACTAAATTGGAGGTTTTCCGCCTGGCCTGGAAGGACAGCCAAATAGAGTACAAGCAAGTCCTCATCAGGTCCAGATCAGAATATTTCTCTAAGTTGATTAGTAAGAACAAACACAACACTAAGTTCCTATTTGATACTGTTGCAAAACTCACTAAGAAAAGTACACTCTGTGTTAGTTCAGATCTCTCTCCCAATGATTTCTTAGATTTCTTTGACCAAAAAATCTATGCAATAAGGGACAAACTACAGACTAGTCCTGGAGGAGTGGCCATCAACACTGATTTTCCCTCTGTACCCAGCATTCTGCATGTTGAGACTCTCACTCACTTTAACCCTATTTCTATGGAAGCATTCATCAAGCTGATAGATTCCTCGAAACCCACTAGCTGCCTTCTCGATCCCCTCCCTGCCAAACTTTGTAGGGAACTTCTCCATATTATTGGACCGCCCATGCTTAGTATTATTAATGAATCTATTGTAACTGGACAAGTCCCTGACGATTTCAAACAAGCTATTATCAAGCCCCTTCTTAAAAAACCAAACCTGGATCCAGGTTGTCTTAGCAATTACAGGCCCATTTCAAATTTGCCATCTCTCTCCAAAATTTTGGAAAAAGCTGTGGCAAAACAGCTCACTGAGCACCTCTCCTCAAATCAGCTCTATGAACCTCTCCAGTCTGGATTTCGTCTTCACCACAGCACTGAAACTGCATTAGCCAAGGTAGTCAATGATCTATTATTAGCCTCTGACGCGGGCTTTAGCTCTGTCCTTGTTCTTCTAGACCTAAGTGCAGCTTTTGACACTGTAGATCATGAGATTCTCCTGGAACGTA
Source organism: Hypomesus transpacificus (assembly GCF_021917145.1). Taxonomy (NCBI): domain Eukaryota; kingdom Metazoa; phylum Chordata; class Actinopteri; order Osmeriformes; family Osmeridae; genus Hypomesus; species Hypomesus transpacificus. Next base: position 8,870,614 of record NC_061061.1, read on the forward strand.
TGGAGAACTATGTTGGGATTTCTGGTACTTCACTTCAGTGGTTCAGATCGTATTTATCTGATAGATCACAATATGTCCACTATGATGGTTGCTCATCCAGGAGCTCCATTGTAAAATACGGAGTACCACAGGGTTCAGTTTTAGGCCCTCTGTTATTTTCACTCTATATGTTGCCTTTAGGAAACGTAATTAGAAGTTTTGGGGTAGATTTTCACTGCTATGCAGATGATACTCAGCCATACATGTCTATAAAGCCGGGAGAATTTCCCGAATTAGAATTTCTATGGAAACCTGTGTTTCCGGGTTGAAAACTTGGATGACTGCAAATTTCCTTCTTCTTAATTCGGATAAAACCGAGGTTCAAATTTTTGGTCCGAAAAAACACCGAAATAATTTATCCCATCTAACCTTAGACTTAGACGGCGTCAAAGTATCTCAAAGCCAGCTGGTAAAAAATCTGGGAGTCACAATGGACCCAGACCTTTCGTTTGAGTACCATATTAAGCAAATCACCAGAACAGCATTTTTCCATCTACGTAATATTGCCAAAATACGAAGATTCCTCTCAAAGGATGATGCTGAAAAACTAATACATGCTTTTGTTACGTCCCGATTGGACTACTGCAATGTGTTGTTCTCTGGCCTCCCAATTACCTACCTAAAAAACTTACAGCGGGTGCAAAATGCTGCTGCTAGACTAATGACTAAAACTAGAAAGTTTGATCATATAACATCGACTCTTATCTCTTTACACTGGCTCCCTATCCAAGCCAGAGCTGATTTCAAAGTTCTACTACTAACTTACAAATCTCTGCATGGATTGGCACCACTGTACCTCTCCGGTCTCCTTGCACCCTATTGCCCCGCAAGGACTCAAGATCTCAAAATGCCGGCTATCTGGTAATACCCAAAGTTAAGAAAAAAACTGCTGGAGGTAGGGCGTTCTCAGTGTTTCCCACAGATTAGAAAGCTATATGTGGCGGGGGGGGGGGGGGGGGGGGGTGTTGTTTCATGTCAGACCGGGGGGGGGGGGTCGAAATAATTCACAAAATCAATCAACAACAACAAACAAATAATTTCTGCATATGCAGGTAGCGACGCTGCATACAGGGTGCTAAATAACTATTTAACTGGTCGGCTCCATGACGCCGGGTAAGTAGCTAGCTCTTGAAACTTCTCACCAAAACAACGAAGGGGAACCTTCGATTAAGACATGTCCGTCGGTACCTAGCGAAAAGTAGCCTCAACTTTCCTAGACCTTTAGCTACGGCACTAATGCTGAAGGCTCGCTGATGTAGCTGTCGGTCTCACTAGAACGGCGTATGCATCGTTGCTAACGTGTGCTGACGTAGTGACTGTGTGTGTATGTGAGAAAGACGCGTGCGTGAAAGAGACGGAGGGAGAGCAGGGAAAGGAAATGCAGCTGAACGAATACGCTGCGTGTTTTTACCTAAATAGCGAAAAAAAAAAATGTTTACGAAACGCAATGTGTGGCGGCCGGTGTTGATTCTGTGGCGCACCGCCACAAATTAGTCTATGTGTGGGAAACACTGCGTTCTCATATAGAGCACCTCTTCTTTGGAACAAATTACCCATCTCAATCAAGGAAGCTGAAACTGTCTCGACATTTAAAACTAGATTAAAAACGTTCTTGTTTAGTCAATTCTATGATTGTTAAAGGGAAGTATGTGTGTACTTTCTATGTAAACCTGGGGTGTGTGCTTGCCTATGTGTGTATCACATGTAACTTTTAAATTTTAATTATAGCTTATGTTCACATTGCCCAGCTAGATGTTACAAATAAAGTAAACCTGTTACTGTATATTGTAAGTATTATTATTATTATAGTTCCGTTGCTGTATATTGTTACTGTTATAGTTTTTATTACTAGTTGGAGACAACGGGGGACTGGTTGTTTTCATCCTTATTCGTATAAGTATAACCTACTTTAGAGTTCTTTCCCCTGGAACAGATTTCATGTTCCAACTGAGGGGGGCTGTCGTTGTTTTGGTGTGTGGGGCTGCATCAAATACCCTTTTTGCTCTGTTAAATTGCTGCACTAGTCCACACTTGACCGGTGGGGATCTCATTCTATTATGACTGTAACTGTTAGCTGCTCCTGGCATTCTCTAATCCCTGCTCTCCTCTCTGCCCCCCCCCCCACATTCCCTGTGGTGTGGGGGGTTTGAGCTGTCAGGACCTGCTTGGTCGTCGGTCTGCCTACGCTGAACCAGGTCGTCACCCGGAATCCAGTCTCCATGACGGCCAACAGCGAGTTTCCCGGTCCCATCCAACGTCTATAAAGCCGAACAATGGATTTTGGTGTTTCAAAACCCATTGACACTGTATGACTATGTTTAGCTTGTGTTCTGCTCCTCTCTCTTACCAACCGTCTCTGGAGGGGATCCCTCTCTGAATTGCTCCTCCCAAGGTTTCTTCCATTTTTTCTCCCGGTGGGAGTTTTTCTGGGAGTTTTTCCTTGTCTTCCTTGAGGGTTTAGGTTGGTTGAGGGGCAGTTCTATGGGCGCATGTGAAGCCCTCTGTGACATGCTTGCGTGTAAAAAGGGCTATACAAATAAATTTGATTTGATTTGAAAGTTACAGCAGGGGTGTAGCCAGAAAAATATTTTGGGGTAGGCCTAGAAAAATATGGATTGGCACCTTTTCAGTTTTTTTTTAAACTTATTTAATTTACAATGTGCACCCGGTGCATACTTATTTTGAGATTTTTTGTTTTTGTGTTAGCCTGGCTGCCAGCCCAACTTCTCCCCGCCCACAAAAAAATTTGGTCGGGAAGTTGGGTCTGGAGGGTCTCGTATTGATTATTGACAACTACAGAAAACCAGAATCGGGACGGACCAATGAAATTGCCAGGGCGGGCTTTATACGATGATGGACAGATGATCAACAGTAACGTAATCAACAACGTCACAAAAGAGCGCTTGGGTTGAATTTGTTTTCATCAAACAACATATTACGTTGCTCTGATTGGTTGTAGGTCTATCCAATTGAGCGAAGAGGCATTTGTTTTACGAGTTCGGTTGAAACACGCCCCGTAGTCACAGCCCAACGGAGAGTTTTCAGACTCATATTCTGACTAGAATTATGAGTATGACCACGTCAGGCTAGTTTTGGGTAGGCCTTACAACAAATTGGGTAGGCCTGTGCCTACCCAGGCCTAGTCTACGCCCCTGAGTTATAGATACATGTTGTAGCTACCGCAACAACACATTTATTTGGAACAATGTAATTCAAATTAGAATGTGTATTAACTGTTTAAGTACCATACAGGCAGTAGTCAAGAAAAACTAAGTAAATCTGTATTTTATTTCCTCAATGCCTGGTGATTGCAGTAACCTTTTACCTCAAGCCTCAAGGCAGGAATCTCTCTGTGTCTGTTTGTGTGTCTGTCTGTGGCATGATTATCTTGAAAATCAGGCATTGTATGATGTTGAAATTTGCTTTGTGTATTTCTCAGGACTCATGAACACATGCTGTGTTGCCTGTGAAATTATTCAAATATTCAGTTTGCAACTAATAAATATAAACGTGTTAGACATTTACAGGCATAACCGTTTACCACATATTGTTCGACCAAAGGGACTTTCTGACTTTGTCAGAAAACGTCTCACATCGCCATTAAATAATGGTAACATGGGGGCCAGAGTCAAGGATATGTATATTGTCGCATGAGGAGGCCATCAAGAAAAAGATGTGGATTAGTTTTATATCCATCACCACATAGCGGCTAACGTTAACTATCTAGGTACCCACATGACTCACGGGTTGAATTGCCATAGTGGCTAACTGACAAGGTTAAATTCGGCTCATTATTATTTCATTAAAAATAAGGAATTGTGTAAGAAAATTTACATTCTGTCTGTAGAACCAGCAACGAGTCACAATCTTAATACATACCACAGGCACTGTACTTGGTAGGTAAAATAGCCTGGATTATTCTTCAGCTATATGATAAATTATAATTATTTTATCAGTATGTTTTGCATCTTTTGCAGTCACTAAAGGACCCACAAATATGTTTTATTGAAACAACATGGGAGATTTAAGAATTGGCTACACAAACCATGTGTTTTCAAAAATAATTTGGATGCAGACATTTTGTATGTGCTTTATTGACCTGTGTAAACTAATTTCTATGTACAAAGTTGTGCAACCTTAGACAACATTCCTACCACCTACAACAAATCCACAACAAGCCATGATGTTTTGAAAAAAAGTTTCTTTTATTTTTGTTAAACTTCTAAATATCACAATGTAAACCATATTTTATGAAACATAGCAATGTTTAGGCATAGGGTCTTGTTAGTCTTCAGGTTAGTGTCTATTCCGCTTCTTTTGCCTGATTTTAAGAAAAAAACAGGGAATTATTGTATTGAATTTTTATATTTGACTAATGTTCTGACAAAACACTGTAATGCATTTGTTTCTTGTCAGAACTCTTGGTGTGACATTAGTGGATCTTTACCTTTCCAGAGTCACGACTCTTGGTTCTAAGCTTGTTGACCTGAGACTCAGCAATGTCGGCACGCTCCTCAGCCTCCTCTAGCTCATGCTGAACCTTTCTGAACTTGGACATGTGGGAGTTGGACTGCTCCTCCTAGGATAAATTCATTTTGACAAGGTTTCTTTAAAACTTTGTAAATGTGCTTGCTACAGCAATCATTCAGACAAGAAAAACACCATTGGTAAAGCCATAGAGATATACACCGAAAGCTAGGAAAGCTTTATTTAGCATAAGCAAGGCTCAAATAAGTTATTAGACTTACCGCCTCCTCAGCCTGTCTCTTGTAAGCCTTCACTTTAAGCTGCAGCTTGTCCACCAGGTCCTGAAGTCTGGTTACATTCTTCTTATCTTCCTCAGTCTGATGCAGAGAGGAAATATTATTTTTTTCTAATTACACACACTAATGATTTTTCAAAAATATGCAGATATGATAAATATGCTCCGTGTAGTGAGTGGGTTGTTATATTACCTGGTATGTCAGCTCCTTGACTCTGCGCTCATACTTGCGGACTCCCTTGACTGCATCTACACCTCTCCTCTGTTCAGCCTCAACCTCAGTCTCCAGCTCACGCACCTGGGTGGAGAACAGGAGCTCATGGTGAATCCATCACTCCCATGCTAAAAGGTCCTTATTAACAGCATTGTACCGGGAAAACATGGCTTAAGAATATTTAACCTTTCTCAAGGCAACAGGGAACATTTTACGTCTGCAAACTTACTCTGGACTCCAGTTTCTGGAGCTGCTTCTTGCCACCCTTCATGGCTAGGTTCTCTGCTTCATCTAGACGGTGCTGCAGGTCCTTTACTGTCACTTCAAGATTCTTCTTCATCCTCTCAAGGTGAGAGCTGGTGTCCTGCTCCTTCTTCAGCTCTTCTGCCATCATGGCCGCCTGCAACAACAGAATACAGCTTGGTTGAACTGAGGAACTGTGCATACACATAGTATATTGTACTAGGTTAAATGAACAACAATTATTTTACAGTAAAGCATTATATTATCTATACCATATACTTGTGGAATGACCCAAAAAAAACAAAGCCTTATGAGAACTGGATTGCGTAAGAATTAGCACCATCGAACACGTTTCTGCATTCTACTTAGATGGATCAGTGGGGGTCGACACTAGAATTGTGAACGCATAAGTTATGAAGCATGGCCAAAAGGTGGAAGGTATGCTACCATAGGGGTAGGCTACTGTATGATGATATGGTGGTAGTGACTGAATAGTGAATGAGCGAAGCTAGTTCAAGCATGGCACTTGGGCAGAGCACGTCGATAGGCGGCACTTTAAAGGCGCACACATGTACGCACACGCATCCTCGATTACCTTAGTGTTCTGCGCTGCTGCCACCCACCACCATTCCCTTCTCCCCCATGTTGTCTGTCTGTACTCCCCGTTGGGGGATTTAACTTGTTGCTCCCTTCCACATGTCATTCATGCACAGCGAGGCAGGGAGCGCTTCCCCATGTACATCCATTCCGCCAAAGTTAAACCTATTCTCATGTATATGAATAAATGGTGAAATCAATCATGTGAGTGTCTTGACTGAACTGTGCCTTGATACTTAGTTAGCCAGACTCACATCAGTGATGGCCTTCTTGGCCTTTTCCTCAGCATTTCTGGCCTCCTGGACAATGTCGTCCACCTCTCCCTGCACCTGAATCAGGTCAGACTCAAGCTTCTTCTTGGTGTTCAACAGGCTGGTGTTCTGGAAGAGAGTACACATGGCTATTAGCAAAACAAAACCTTTGCCGTGAATGTTATGTAACTTTGTGTTTATGTGTATGTGTGTGTGTGTGTAGGTTGTCCACACCTGGGAATGCAGCAGTCCCACTCTCTCGCTGGCGTCCACCAGCTCCTGCTCGGCCACTTTGCGGCCTCTCTCTGTCTGCTCCAGACCCACTCTCAGCTCTTCAATCTCAGCCACCATCAGACCATTTCTACGCTCCACCATGGCAGCCTGTTCCTTCATGTCGTCTGCGGCCCGGACGGCATCGTCCAGGTGCAACTGGGCATCCTAGAAACACCACAGAGTGTAGAGAGGAATGAGAAGATGCTGATGTGTACAGTATTTCTTAAACTGTCCTCTACTGCTTCAGCAGTACTGTTTGTACTGGAAGGTGTACCTTTCTTTGCAAGGATGATATTATGAATTTTCCTTCTATATATATGCACCCATGTTTTCCAAACCAAAACAACAACTGAGATGGATATTTGAGCTCCCATTTTGAGTCTACATCTGCAGAAATGGTATTAATGTAGTTCACTGCAGTCTACTCATCACTATGGTCAACATTCAGAGTACCTTGAGCTGCCCCTGAACATTCCTCAGCTGCTTCTGGGACTCAGCAGCCTGGCGGTTAGAATGGCTCAGCTGGATCTCCATCTCATTCAGGTCTCCCTCCATCTTCTTCTTGATTCTCAGAGCATCATTCCTGCTGCGGACCTCAGAGTCCAGGGTGCTCTGCATGGAATCCAGCACTCTCTGGCTGTTCCTCTTGATCTGCTCCATCTCCTCATCCTTCTCTGCCAGCTTCCTGTCCACCTCACCCTTGATCTGGTTCAGCTCCAGCTGCACACGCAGAATCTTGGACTCTTCATGCTCCAGTGTTCCCTAAATAAAGGAATGTTTTAGCAAATGTCATTCTTTATTGTGATAATCCTTAGAATGTTTATCATTTCCACTTCATTCTGGAAATGGTGGATAGTTGGGTAGTTGTTATCTTGTTGTTATTATCAGTGACCTATGCACTTAGTAAAGCTCTCTCTTGGAAGTCGCTTTGGATAAAAGCGTCTGCTAAATGAATAAAGGTAAATGTAGCTTGTACCTCAGCCTCCTCCAGAGCTGTCTGGATCTCAGACTTCTCTGTCTCCACTGTCTTCCTGGCCTTCTCCAGCTCATGGATGCTTTTGCCAGTCTCTCCAATCTGCTCGGTCAGGTCAGAGATCTCCTCTGTGATTTGAAAAAACAGAAGCTTGTTCAATTAGCAAGATTAGTTTACTGGATCTAACACGAGTTCAACAGGAAACTGTTTTCCCCCAGTTGATGGATTTGTAAATCAACTAATCCACAGTATAATGAGATGGTGAAATTTGAAATAATTCAATTTTTTCAATAATACAAAAGCACCACACACTACATTTATCTCACGTTGCAAGTTCTTGTTTTCTCTCTTCAGAGTCTCAAGTTGGTCAAGAGCCTCCTCATAGGAGTTCTTCATCTTGAAGAGCTCTGTGCTGAGAGAACGAGCCTCCTTCTGAGCTCCCTCCAGCTCAGCCTGGCCCTCCTCATACTTCTGCTTCCACTCTGCAAGAACCTAGGAGGAAGCACACACAAAAGTAGCCTTTAACAATTAATGTCAACATTTAAACAATGCGTTAGGCTCAAGGCACGAAAGCAGGGCATGAGCATGACAATATAGTTCGGAAGCCCCAATAGCAGATTTAGTTCCATCCTTGTTCCACACTTTACAGAGAATTACATCAAAACCTAGAACTGGCACAATATTTTTCACCTTGTCAAAGTTCCTCTGCTTCTTATCCAGGTTTGCAGCCAGGCCATTGGCTCTCTCAACATCAATCATGAGGTCCTCCACCTCTCCCTGCAGCCTCTGCTTGGTCTTCTCCAGAGAGGCACACTTGGAGTTGGTGGCCTCGATGGTCTCCTCAGCTTCCTGAAGACGCTGAGCCAGCTTCTTTCTGTTGACACAAAAAGTATTGCAATGGTGTTCTGTCCTGAGTGCAAACTTGGAGTGGTGGGGTACTATGAATTACTATCAACTTTCTATATTGTGGGCGTAAGGAAGACTACATTTGTTTTGTACTTACTTGGCCTCTTCCAGCTCCTCTGTCCTCTGGATGGCATCAGTTTCATACTTGGTTCTCCACTGAGCCACCTCAGAATTAGCCTTGGACATGCCACGTTGCAGCTCTGCCTTGGCCTCCTGTTCCTCCTCAAACTGCTCTCTCAGCAGGTCACAGTCGTGGCGGGCAGATTGGACACCATGGGCCAGTGCGTTCTTAGCCTGAGAGGAAAATAATTGGAGATGAGGGTGAAGTAGTAAAGGACCGAAAAAGAGTATTTGCAAACCACTGTACTGTAAAAATGTCATAGTTGAATAACATAGGGCTTCTTTAGTTGTTTTACCTTGACCTCCTCCTCAACGTGCCTCTTGAGTTCCTCAATCTGCTGGGTGTAGGCCTGCTTGCCTCTGGTCAACTGAGACACCAGGGCTTCCTTCTCCTCCAGCTGGCGACCAAACTCACCTGTGGGGAATTAAGGAAGCTCTTCCTCAGGTCTGATTCTCTATTATACTTGTTTTATGTAATTGTTTCAATATACACCTTCTGGAACATATTTCTGCATGTAGGCTTTTGAACAAATAGGTTCCGTACCGTTCTCAGTGAGGAGTCGGGCTCTCTGTCCACTGATGTCATTGACCTGGCGAACATTCTCATCGTTCTTGGTCTTGATCTCACTGAGCTGGTCCTCAAGGGTACGGCACATCTTCTCCAGATTGCCCTGTGGAACAAACATCATGTTTCGATCACATAGATACTATCGCTTTTTTTTTCTTGTAGTGTAACACAATGTTTTCCAATTGAAGTTGTGAAATCCCTAAATTGTCAAAATGTAGTAAATTATTTGAAATTACAAAGGTGCCTTTAAGAGGGTATTTAGAATCAGTAAAAGGTGAACATAAAAAGGCTTTCCACAAACCTTGGTAACCCACTTTAAAACCCAACCTTTGCTGTTTAGGTCTATTTGTATCACTGACCTTAGCCTTAGCAACGGCCTCCATGTTAGAAGAAAGGTCATCAATCTCCATCTTGTATTCACTCTTCTCTTTCTCCAGCTTCTGTTTGACGCGCTGCAGGTTGTCGATCTGCTCTCCCAGCTCTGCCACACTGTCAGCCTGCTTCTTCCTCAGGGCTGAGGCTGTGGACTCATGCTGCAGGGTGGACTCCTCCAGGTCACGTCTCAGCTTCTGGAACTCAGCCTCTCGCTTCTTGTTCATCTCAATCTGAGCAGATGTGGCGCCTCCAGCCTCCTCCAGCCTCTCACTGATCTCCTCAAGTTCCCTGGACAGATCAGCCCTCTGCTTCTCCACCTTGGCCCTGGCAGCACGCTCAGCCTCAATCTCCTCTTCCAGCTCTTCAATACGAGCCTACAGTAGATAAAAACATTTAGCATCAAAGTCTCAAAATTCTGGCCCACATACGAGAGGAAAAGGACTAAATAGACAACGTGGATTTTAAACACAAGCAAGGGTAATATCATCAAGGCAAAACCTGGAAATGTTACTTGTCTAGCAACTACAGTGCACCTGGAGCTCCTTGATCTTCTTCTGCAGCTGGGCACCCAGAGACTGCTCATCCTCAACCTTGCTGAGGAGCTGGCTGGTCTCAAAGTCCTTCCTTTAGTGCACACATTAATCCATGTAAGAGTTTGGTTTTGTGTCATTGAGTGGAAATTTAAAAAGGAAAGCACATCCATAATTTTTTATTTTGTTAAGTATTTCAAAACAAAAGCCTTGTTATCCCTAATGATAAAGATACTACAATTAAGTAATATATAAGTTATCTGATTAGTATAATTAGAAACAAAACTCAGTTTCATAGGTCTTCATTATTGCATTACTTCAAGGTGAGTAATATGCATAATCAATGTGAAATAAATGACCTGTAGATAGGGTTGAACATTGGACGTCGAAATAATTATGTTGAAGAAATATGAGGTGGAAATTCAATGTAAGGATTGCTGGAGTAAATGAAATCAATAAAATGTCAAAAATGTCTCTTAGGATTATACAATACTTACTTCTTAATCTTTTCATCGGACTGCTGCTTGTCGTTCTCCAGGTCCATTATGGACTCCTGGGCCAGTTTCAGGTCTCCCTCCAGCTTTCTCTTGCCTCTCTCCAGGTCCATACGGAGCTTCTTCTCTTGCTCCAGAGAACCTTCAAGCTAGAGGACAAAACAAATTTCTCATAATCAAGCTTTGATGTTAACAGCTATTTATTCCTAACACGTTATATTAGTCAGTTGTCCTACTGAATCCCTAAAATGATTTTATTATGTAAGATTAAATTCAATAACCAATAGAGGCAAAGTTGGCTAAAACCCTAAATTGTACACGAAAAGATAACTTGACTCACATCATCAACTTGCTGTTCCAGCTTGGTCTTGGCCTTGGTCAGAGTGTTGACTTTGTCCTCCTCTGCCTGCAGGTCATCCAGTGTCTGCTGGTGGGCCTCTTGCAGGGCTTTCTTCTCCTTGGTCAGCTTGGCAACACTCTCATCTTGAGATGCCATCTCCTCTGTCAGGTTTTTAACCTGCCCAAGACAAAGTTAGTTCAAGTGAAAACTAATGTTTGGTGCTTTTGAACAAAATACTGCTTGGATATTGGTGAGATGTTGATACCTTGTTCTCTGTGGCATGTTTCTCTTTCTCCACTTTGGCAAGCGTAAGCTCCAGATCATCAATGTCCTTCTTCAGCTCAGAGCACTCATCCTCCAGCTTCCTCTTCTTGGCTGTCAGCTCAGCATTGATCTCCTCCTCATCCTCCAGCCTTTCTGTTGTCTCTTTGAGTTTAGCCTCCAGCTGGATCTTGCTCTTGATCAGACCCTCACATCTCTCCTCAGCATCATTCAGACCTTCTGATTCCTTAGAATAACAGAAAATGGTTAGACTTGAATGTGGTGTATGTGTGTGTGTGTGTGTGTGTGTGTGTGTGTGTGTGTGTGTGTGTGTGTGTGTGTGTGTGTGTGTGTGTGTGTGTGTGTGTGTGTGTGTGTGGCTCACTCACAGATGCAACTTGGAGAGCCAAGTCATTCTTCTCCTGAATGAGGGACACCATTTTCTCCTCCAGCTCCTTCTTGCGAGCCTCAGCCTTGGTAAGAGCAACTTTACATTTCTCATAGTCCTCTTTCATGTTGGCCAGCTCCTTCTCTGTCTCAGCACTTTGCAGGAGAGGCTTGATCTTGTAGTAAACCTTCATCCATGGCCAGTGTTTCACATTCATGAATGAGCGGACATTGTACTGGATGGTGTAGATAGACTCTCTGATAATGAGAGATAGACACAGTAATTCTTTAGTCTATCATGCCATCAAGGCCAAGATAGCCATCATTCAAAAATTATAAGTTTACATAATTATTCTAACAATAGCTTCATGCAAATACTTGTATCAATATTTCTCCTGTTATCATCTCCATTTTACCTCCTCTCCATCATCTTGGTAAACTCTTTCCTCATCACGTATCCACGAGCAAGAGCCTGTGTCATGGTTACCAGAGTAGCAAGCTTCTCATCTCTCATCTCCTCAAGGACACCAAGCAGACCAGCTTTGAAGAACACCTGAGACACAGGTTTAAAACAAAACTTAAATGAACAACATAAACACTTCTAGTGTTAACATATTGTAATCTCAAATAGAAAGCAAAGTGGATCAAATAAATGCCAATGAAATGACTTGCTGAGGATTTATAATACGGTACATTTCTCATATGTGGTCATATTCTGGTCTCATGTTATTAAGATTGTTGGATTGCTCTTGAAAACTTTAAACTGCATTTTGAATGTTTACCAGGTACATGAGATATTTAATAACCTCTGTAGGTCACAAACACGAGTTGCCAGTATCCCATCATCAGTAGTGTATGGTATGTTACCTTGGTGTGTCCAAACTTGTACTCTTCATGGTTCACATCAATTGACCCAAGCAGCTTCTCAGATGCCTTCTTGTTATCCATAAACTGGCCTTCGGGGATTACACCGGCATTCAATACTTTGTATCTGAATAGGGAGAAATGTGTTTTATTAATTGATATGTTGTTATCTATCTACCATATATTTGTTGTGTTTGTGTGTTACATTACCTCTGCTTGAAGTCAGCATAGAGGATTCTGCTGGGGAAGCCCTTTGTGCAAATCCTAATACCCTCCAGCACACCATTACACCTCAGCTGGTGGATAACCAGGAAGTTCTCCATCAGACCTGGATGAAACATTTAGGGTCAGCTATTTACTCTGTGGAACTTAATCGTAGAAATAATAATCAAATGAATTTACTCTGTTTAAAGTAATAATGACTTAAGAGAAATAATACGTAAAACAATATGTTTTACCTGGAGTCTTTGACTCATTGGGGATCAGACAACGCACAAAATGAGGGTGGGTGCTCCTCAAGTTGGTCATCAGCTTGCCCAAGTTCTCCTGTAAGGTTGTTATAAAGCATTGTTACTCTCAGATATTATTCATAATAAAGCTGAAATGCTCACTTTTATTAAAGTACAATCACAGCATGAAACTATTGCAAATGATATATATTTTTAAACCTCACTCACTCTGAACTGAGAGGACACAGTCTGCATGGAACCTCCCTTCTTCTTGCCTCCTTTCTTTGTGGTATCTGTTATAGGAGTGTCAGGAGTTAATAAATTAATATGTCTTGTAGCTTGAACGATACTGTTAATTCATTAACAAATCATGTTAATATGTTCAATGTATGGACCTGTGTGTTTGTAATCTAATTCAACCATACTAACCCTCAGGTGGAGCAGCAACATAGAGTGTGGCCAACAGTTTAGTTGACGACTTTCCATACAGCTGAAGCACAGAGTCGTTCAGGGGATCCTTGTTCTTGTCCAGCCAGCCAGTGATATTGTAGTCCACTGTACCAGCATAGTGGACCAGGGAGAAGTGGGCCTCTGCCTTGCCCTTTGCTGGTTTAGGCTTCTCAAATGCCTTAGTCTTTCCAAGATGTTGGTCATACAGCTTGTTCTTGAAAGAAGTGTCTGAAGCCTTGGGGAACATGCACTCCTCTTCAAGGATGGAGAAAATGCCCATTGGCTGTGTAGAAATATAAAGTTATCAGTCAAATATACTGTGTATAAGAAACAGCATAATTGAATAAGACATATAATAAGCTCTGTGATATGATAAGAACATGTCCGTTTATTCATACTGTATCTACATGTATGAATAACCTCGTATCCTTGCCAGGTGTGAAACATCCACAGTTTTTACAGACACCTCACCTTCTCAATAAGCTCAATGCAGGCAGCCAAGTCCATGCCAAAGTCAATGAAAGCCCAGACAATGCCCTCCTTCTTGTACTCCTCTTGTTCCAGGACGAACATGGTGTGGTTGAAGAACTGTTGCAGTTTCTCATTGGTGAAGTTGATGCACAGCTGCTCCATGCTGTTGTACTATAGATTTGCACATTTTGGCAGAACTTTATTGAACGATCCCACCACACCGTATGTATTTTTTTTTAACTTAAGTTTGCACTTGATTTTTGTTCTTCTAAATCAAATCATTACAGTAACATAGAGTAGATTCTATCTGTATTGTTTAATGACACACGAAGTAAACTTTTGAATGTATTTCAAATAATTTTTCAAACTCACGTCAAAGATCTCAAAACCAGCAATGTCAAGCACACCGATGTAGTAGTTCCTTGGCTGCTTGGTGTCCAACATCTGGTTGATGCGGACGACCATCCACAAGAACATCCTCTCATAGATGGACTTGGCCAGAGCACTCACTGAATTGGTCACCTGTGTTATAATGTTGGTTCCATTTAAACATTGATTTCATTTTATGAATTGTTATTTACCTGTAATAATTGAAAACACTATGCTAAAAAGATATTACAATCAAGCTTTATTTCTAACAGCATGTCAGTTAAAAAAATTGCTCTGATGCTTATTAAAGCTTTACCTGAGGCACTGTCTGACCCTTGGTCACATACTCATTGCCGACCTTCACTCTGGGGTAGCACAGGGCTTTCAGCATTTCAGCTGAGTTCAGACCCAGAAGGTAGCCAATTTTATCAGCCACTGGGGAGAGAAAGGAGCAATGTGCATCAGAGTGCAATGTTTACCACAGGAATAGAGATAAATGAATGCTCTTTAGAACATCAATACAAACAACTTGGCTTACCCTCTGTGCCATCTGGCTCAGCCTGCTCCTCACGCTGCTTCTGCTTGAAGTGCATGTTGCCATGGTGCATGACAGCACCGGTAAACTTGTAGATGCTCATCTTCTCTTCACCGGTGAAGCCCAAGATATCAATAGCATCCTGGAGGGGGAAATAAAGTTTACAATAAACCACCAATACATTATGATTTTCAAGTTCAACCCTTTTACTGACTTACATCTGTGGCATCAAGCTCGACTGTGTCATCAATACTGGCCACAGTGATCTGACCCTGGCTGATCATGGGGTAGTCATAGGGGTTGGTGGTGATAAGTGACATTTCTGTGGAAACAAAACTCAAATGATTATCACCCAAGGCATGTGTACATTTTATGTAAAAGTCTGAACCCTCAATGAGTGGACAAAGGAGTAAATGCCATACAGAACATCTTTCCCTACAGTGCCTCACCAACAAGCTCAGGTTTGTGGTTGGTCATCATCTGGTAGAAGATGTGGTAGCCTCTCTCATCAGGCAGCTGGAAGCTTACTCTGGACTTCTCCAGCAGGTCTGTGAGAGACATGGTTGAAAGGTTAGAGAAAAATTAGAACAATTTGAATGGACACTAACATTTATTTAAAGGATCAACTGGGAATTTATCCTAACCTACTTACAGGTCTCAATGTCAGCACTTGCCAGTTTTCCATTCATGTGGAAGTGAATCCTAATGAATTTACCCTGAAAGAGTGCATAGAGAGGGATTTTTCAACAAGTTTTACAAGATGTAAAATGTAAAACAATATATATTTTCCCTCCAAACTTACAAAGCGGGATGAGTTGTCATTCCTCACTGTCTTGGCATTACCGTAGGACTCCAGTAGAGGGTTAGCTGCAATGATCTGATCCTCAAGGGAACCCTGAAGGGAGACAAACCAATTGATTATGTAGACTTATCACCAATATTCCAAAATAATTATCTTGTCACTTCGTCTTTAATCACTTCCCCTAGACTAGGTCTAACCATGTTTTTATATTATCGTTGAACACCTTTAGTTTAATATGTTTGGTCAGAGTTAACACAGTACCCCCCACTTAAAGAATGTCATAAATCCTTAACTTCTTAAGTTTCTATTTAAGTAACATGCTAATAGTCTTATTAATGATATGCCGTATGTAAAACTACAACAGGACTACTGTCAAGAATGACAACATATTTTGAAGATATAAACTATATTTTAACTACCGTATACGAAGGGAGTATGCTTGTTTTCAAATGTGGGGGGTGATGCAGCCAATGACTATAATTTTCTTAATAAAAATGTGAGGATTTATTTACAGTTTTCATGTCAAATGAAACACACACCCTTGAACTGTACCTTGGAAAAACTTTTTTGGGGGGCTGAAAACAATGATGGGTCAACAATTGATGGCATGCTCTTTATATGGTGTATGTAAGGTCATACCTGCATTTTGCCGGGTACTACTTCCTTCTTCCCTCCAGAAACAGCAATTGTGGCAAAGTACTGGATGACACGTTTGGTGTTTACAGTCTTTCCAGCACCGGATTCTCCACTAGTTTATTAGATCATAAAAATATATTTTAGTGTGCATGAACTAAAATAAGTGTTGTCAAACTTCCTAAGTCATTAATCACGACTATTTTCATATTTATATACATATAAGTATATATATAGTATATACATAAAATATACACTCAGTTAATGTCTTAAACTTACGTGATTAGGACTGACTGGTTCTCCTTATCTGAAAGTAAATTGAAAAAATTAATATGTCGGAAGTGATACGAGAAGCAAATAAGAATACATTCGTCCATCCTGTTATGAATTCAGCCATCCATCAGTGAGCGTCCATACCAGTCAACATGAACTGATAGGCGTTGTCAGAGACGGAGAAGATGTGGGGTGGAGCCTCCATGCGCTTCTTCCCTCTGTAGGCGTTGACCACTTCCATGTCATATACAGGGAGCCACTTGTAGGGGTTCACCGTGGCACAGAAGAGCCCAGAGTAGGTCTGCATATGAGCAGAGAGTAAAGGGATATATTGCTATTAAAGTTCAAGTATACATTTTCTGAGGGTTTCATTTGCTTCCTTAAGGTGTCTCATGTCTATATGTGTAGTTTTCTTACGTAGATCATCCATGCGGCATAACGCTCTTTGAGGTTATACAGGACAGTAGCTTCACTGAGGTAGGTCATCATGGCCATGTCCTCAATCTTATCATATTTAGGAGGGTTCATCTGCAAGACGTCCTCTTCTTTGAAGGATTTAACCTGAAATATGATGTCAATTACATGCATGAAGCCTACACGAATTGAATAATATCAAAATTTTCTGTGAATTTAAATCATATTTTATAGTTTTTAAACAGCTTAAATGTGTCAGTAACTGTGGCTGCAAAATACAGATGTACAGAAACAAGTCCACCAAATAGTTTTTTCATCAAGTATCCTCTTACCTCCTCTGTGATAAGTACTTTCACATCACACTTCCCGCCATCTCTCTTAACAACCAGACCCTTGAGGTACAACTCCTTGACATCGGGTACATAGCAGGCATTCTTAGAATCAAATGGTGCAGCCTGGGCCTCAAGCCTCTCCCTCTCAGGTTTACGAAGGTAAATGGCGGCCTTGCCATATATGGCCATCTCCGCGTCCGTACTCATGGTGCTGACTCACTGGGGAAAAAATATATCACTGTTAAAAAATCTATTCCTTCTTTAAATTATGATCTATAAATTATGTTCCCTTTCTCATTAATTCATAATTATCCTGTGGGCCTGAAAGTCTAAAAGATGAATGCATTTATTGTATATTACTGTAAAGTAAGTAGGCCTCAGAAGCCTACAAAAGGTGTAGAATAAATGTAAAATATATTAATTCATTTTATGCAATTACAGTCATAGATATACTGATCGTGCTTCGACTGAGTAGTATACATTCGTATATAGCATCAAACTATGTCTCACCTGTTTTTCCCCTCCCAGATGAAATTGACTTAGTTGGTGCTGTAAAATATGTTTGTTTTGAGTTTTTTTTTTTTTTATCCAGAGATAACACAATCAGAACAACATATACAATATTTACATGTCATTGCTATACCTTCCATCACATTTGAATGTTAGATAGTAGGGATGCACTTATAAGAAAATGATTGGTCAATACCGTAAACCAATATTCAAATAGCACCAAGTCCAAGGCCAGATTAATACCCCAAAGGGCCCCTTGGCACTGAAGCTCATGTGTAAACAACTTTTATTTTATTCTGATTGGATAATTATCAAACTCGAAAGGCAAGCAAGCCTTGTGTAGACTGTTTCTACGTAGCCCCCCCAAAAAACATCTCCGATCTCGGAGGGCCCCTCTATGCCCAAGAGCCCCTGGGCACGTGCCCAGATTGCCCATATGGTAGATCCGGCCTTTGCCAAGGCAAACCTAATTACCACGTAATAATGTGCCTGATGTCAATAAAGAGATGCAAAAATATCAAGTATCTTACCCCACTGGTGGAAGTTGTCTGTCCATGGATGCTGCTCTGTTGGACTCCTTATATCTAGTGGAGAGTGATTAGCAAGCAGAAGTTATTTGTGGGCTACTCTCCTAAAGGAAATGGATTAGAGACAAGAGTCTACAGTTTGACTTTTACCCCGTCCCTCCCTTTCCCCTCTTCTCTCTGTCTCTTTTGCATAATACAGGACATTTCTGAATATATTCAACATTATGTTCCGTTTTCTTAGTTTTAAAATATATTTTTTATGAGCTAATTTATATACGTTATACAATAATGTATACAAAGGCCTAAGTTGGATTTTTCTTAAGTACAGTAAGCATTAAAGGTTTTACTGAGTACAGTACTAGATCCAGCGGTATCATCTGGAATCCATATTTATAATTGTTTTGTTGCTTTACAGCATGCAGTTTGCATACCTTTTTACCAGTTCGCTAAACTTGTGTGAAAACGGAAATCCAGTTTAATTCTAAAACACAGAAATCATTTTGAATAGATTCTCCAGAAAAATGTAAAAAGTGTTTTTATTTGAAAGGCAACATTGGGTGTATTATTTCAAATCCAATGTGAAGAGTATAGAGATAAAATATCCCACATACATGAGTGAATTGTATGGATTTTATAATGATGACTTTGAAATGTGTCCAGGTCTGGTTTCTAGTATCTTAATCTTATTCAGTCCATTGAAATCTAAGACCTATTTATTTTGGATAATAAAACATCGAATTACATGATCTACTGATTTAGCAAGCCATAGACATTTACAGTAGGCTTACTATCATTCCAGTTATAAGGAGACAACGTGTAAAGATGTCACGCCTGTATTTCAGGTTTCTCTGGTTGGAAATGAATTAACTTCATCCCAAAGCTTTGATGACATTTACTGAGGCTGAGACCAACCATTTGTGCTGCATGTCTGGCTTGATTACAATTAGGACATATTTGACTTAGAAAGGTTGTAAAACTTGTCAAATTATTACAAACTACTTAACAAAAAGTCAGTCAAGTAAGGGCCAACCAACTCAAAATGAATTATTGCAGTGGGGTAATTGAGCAGTTTTGTATGATTCTTGCATGACCATTGACAATGACACATTTTACAGCAGTGAGTTGTTACTACTTGGGTGTGTTTTATATCTACTGGGAGTTTGCCTGACACACAAGCAATTATTTTGGTAGCTCAAGTAGCGCTGGTAGCTTGGACCAATAAACCACAAACAGTCATATCCCCAAGTTTAATGTCCAATTTGGAATTTGAGATTTCAAATGCCATGTCAGGCCAGTAAATTACTTTCACATGCCTCCTATGAAAGGCCAGAGAAGGTTTTGGCTTGGCATACCTTCAGGGCTATTTACTTCATCATGGTATCAATGTCCAAAATATGAATGGGATATCTTGTGGTGGAA
Organism: Hypomesus transpacificus; assembly: GCF_021917145.1. Classification (NCBI taxonomy): domain Eukaryota; kingdom Metazoa; phylum Chordata; class Actinopteri; order Osmeriformes; family Osmeridae; genus Hypomesus; species Hypomesus transpacificus. Next base: position 8,889,995 of record NC_061061.1, read on the forward strand.
CAGACATATATGGTCACATTGCTTTCTTGCCCACCACCTTGACATTACCATGTTGGAAAACAGCTTGACAGGACAAGAAATATACTAATTCAGCAGTGCCACATGAGATGTATGTCAGAGATTACTTATATGGTTGTCGAAGCAATAATAACCTTGACCTCTGAGAGATATGTTTTCTGTTGATGGTAAGAATGATAGGGATAAGAGAAACATGAATATGTTCATATTAATATTTCGATGTTACATGTAAATTCATTTAATAGGTCTTTGGTACAACTACTAACTTAAGCAATCGTGTAAATGTTGTGTTACATTAATCTTCATAGACCCGCTATCCTTCAAATTCTATGACTACAGTGCACACACACACACAAACAAACAGACACAGACACAATCCCACACATCCAGGGCCGTTCCTAGGCATAGGCGACATAGGGTGGCATCAAGAGGGGAGCGGCAAATTCCGAAGTTCATCCATTAATTAACCGTCCCGCACCACCAGCAGAGGGCGCCAAGTCACATATCTGTGTTGTGGTTGGGGGGCGCCCCCGGGGGGGGGGGGGGGAGGGGGCTGGCGGCATCCCGATTTGGGGGGGGGGGGGGGGGGGGGGGGGGCTGTTCATACATCTCGCCCATGGCGCCGAATGTGCTAGGAACGGCACTGCACACATCCACAAACACACACACGATGAGCAATAAATCATTTGTCAGAGGTATCTCTCTAAGCAAGACAGTTTAGGTTAAGAGGTTATTCAACAGTTTGTTCAGCCTGGCTGGATTCCAGGCTCCTCGAAGATTCGTGTTCCAGTGGCTTCTACAGTATCTCAGTTATGACAGTTAAATACAACTACAGAATACTGTAGTAACTCGTACAGTAAGACGTACAGTGAGCTGCAGATGTAGATGAGAATTAGTATGAGATAATCACAGTCAAACACAGGGGTGGAAATCTCATATATAATTTGGGGGGGACAATTACATGACATTTTCTCAAGGGCTATTTTGAGGGGGTACACCAAAAAGTAGTGCTGTAATACATTAGCTACGTTATAATGTATATTATCCCCCCCTGTATTTCCGCCAATGGTTATACATACATATTGCTGGTCATTGTTTTTCACATAAAAAATTATATTCTAAGACTCTAACATCTAAAATGTTTAGCAAACACCCTATGGGAAAAGACACGCTTTAGACTCCTCTCGAATTCTTATTAACCGAGATGAGTGACAGAGAGTAGTTTCCATTAATCCTTAATAATCTGTAGCCAGTCTTTGAAAGGCAGTATATATATACAGGATGCCAATGTGTGTTGTTAGCGTGGTATCCCCACAGTGACTTATTATTCTTTGACCAAAAGGAGACACAGGTTGCTCATTAGAAAAATTGTAGGATAACCTCTTTCATTTGGGCAAAACCAAGAATTTTTGAAGTATAGCTTGATATGGCTCATGGCTTGGTTACTGAGAGGGACCTCTTAGAACGCAAAGGTCTGACTGATGATGTCGACCAGACAATATACTGAGTGCATGCACACCATCCACCGCAAGGGGCTATGCATCGTGTTGGTGAAACCTTTTTGCATTTTGGCACGCTATCTGGAGTAACAAATCTCCTCAGTTTTTGATCTGCTACGGTATGTCAAGGTTCGGGATACCTTTGTCTGCGAGGAGACTCTCTCACAGGCTCTGCCAGACTATGAGTATCGTGTGTGGTTCTATGGGGTGTCCCGCGCCACTTGTCATTCATTCTGACTCATTCCACCAGAGGAGTGAAAGTTTCAGTAGCTATCCTCAGGGGTGTGGGATTGGGCAACATTTGTGATTTGGCACAATTTTCATGAAGAAAATCTTTTGTTTTCACAAGGAACACACTGCCATGCAAATACGCTCACTGACTCATCGCATGGACAAACACCTGTCACACAGTTTTACAATTAGCAATCAGAGCTTTAGCATAAAAGGGCAACAGGTGACATCTTCTGTTTTTGAGCATTGGATGCCAACATTGGAAACATAGGCAGAGGCAGAGGAGTGAGAGTAAGAGGAGGAGGACACGGAGGATTACGGCAAATACAAAGAATAATAATAATAATGTAACTGTATGCACTATACAGTAAATTCCTCTGTTGTTTTGTATGTAGACCACTGTATGTGCAACTTTGTGTTGGTTGGGATGTACACTGTGTACATTGTTTTTCTGTGAAAAATATGTAAAATATATTTGTTACCATGTATTTCTGTGTTCTGAGTATAAAAACAATATTCTCAAATATTTTTCAACAGACTTATGTATATACTGTCTGTAGTAAGTGTAACACTGAACAAAAAAAAGGCCTAACTCACTATGATGAATGAAGAAGAAGTGTTTTCCATTCATCATAGTGTTTTACATTGAGCACATCAGTGTTCAAATGGTTCTTATAAATGTGTATTCATACGAGGGTTTGTGCTTGTCATTTGAAAACAAAATACAATTTTGAGATTAAATAACATTGTTTTGAATGTAAAGTTTAATTTTGCAGGAGAAATGAGGGGTTTTGCCCATTGTGTGTGTGTTTTTATGATTTGTGTGTAGAGTTCTGAGACTATGAGGTATGCATTCAGAAAATGTGTGTAACCAAACGAGAAAAACTGTAATTTAAACTTCAATGTTCTAGCCTAATCATTTACCATAGGGAGTGCTGTACCCCCCTACTTTGGGTTTGATTCGCCTCCAGGAGGCCACCCAATAACTTCCTTCTGCCACCCCATTGCCACCCCGAATGAAAATCTCTAGATCCGCCCCTGGATGAGTTATTTTTGTATTCATTCCAAACCCCTGATTGCTTGTTGTGTATATTTGCTTGTTAGTGCTTACACATGGATAATTGGTTGTTAAGGGTGTTTGAATTGCGCTGGTTTGAGTTTACTTATCAAACGGCAGTGTTTTCTGAATGACATAATGGTGATAATTGTGTCTTAAAGTGAGAGGTGTGTTTGGACTTTTGCAAAGAAGTGTGAATGAACCTGAGAAATGTGTCAAAAAGGCTAAATGTGTTAAAAGATTGGGGTATATGGTCTTTCTGCTGGGATTTGGCAAAATGGTTTTCTGAGGATTGCTTACACATACTTGTTGTGTGTTAGCAATGGAGAAAAACTGTAACTTGGACATGTGGGAGTTGGACTGCTCCTCCTGGGTGGCATTGAGAGCAGGTTTGAACATTAGCAGAATGCCCATCGCATTTTAAAAGGCTGATTTGGTTCATTACTATATTACTTTGTAATCAAGTCTAATTCTGTAATATCACATTCATATTACAGTTTTTCACAATTGTTAACACAAGTTTATCAAAACAATAACGGCTTTCTCAAAACTGCACACACAAAACTGAAAACCTCACACACAAAATGCGAAACCTGACACTCCCTTTGCAAGATGACTCTGCCATCAAATCTCTTACCTGTTTACAAAATTGAACTCATGTTCTCATTTGGTACACACAGCCATATTTTCAAATGACACACACACATTAATAACAGTACACACAACTAAGCATTTGCTGCACACTACTAAGCATTCACAGCACACTGTAGTGCAAAATTGAAAACACAACTATAGAAATGGAACACACCATATGAATGAAAATGACATTCTGGAGAATGAGACATTTCCCCTTTGGTAAAAAGGACCCTTATGTCTTACCCTTCTCCTTCTCTGGTTGTCGATATGTTCTACAGTTTTTTTTAAATGCTTACACTTTTTTTTTTAACTTGTGGTCTTTTTTACCAAATTTACAGTAACACACAAATCCAACAATTGCACACAGAAAATGCAAAATGCCTCACTTCTCTTGCAAAGCAAAACAAGATTGAAACCAAACTATTTTTACTGTAAGCATTTGTGGTTGTGAATACAGTATTACACAGTACGAAAGAAAGAGTATAGTAGGACAGAAACCAAACCTAATTTTGAAAAAGGTGATTACGGAATGGTGTGTGTGTGTGCAATTGGTACATGAAGTGAAGGTTGTGAAAATTGTGCCAAATGTTTGCTTTTTGTGTGTTAACAATTGTGAAAAACTGTAATTAATGTATGACTCACCGCCTCCTCAGCCTGTCTCTTGTAAGCCCTCCCAGAGGAGCAGAGGTAGAGGGCATGAGATAAATACAGTAATTGGTTTGCTCGATACAAAATGATGCAATGTAATTACATTTTTACCCTAACCCTAAATTAACCCATTCCTAGATGTAAAATCTATCATCATTCCATCAAGTCCAAGATATCCATCATTCCAAAATTACAAGTTCACATGGTTATTCTAACAATAGTTTCATAGTTAAACAGGATTGAATCACTCCCTAAAAACATGGTTTGAATGCCAAAACCTGAATCTGTATTTTTCCGTGTCTCACCTTCTCTCCATCATCTTGGTAAACTCCCTTCTCGTCAAGTATCCACGGGCAAGAGCCTTTGTCATGGTTACCAGATTAGCAAGCTTCTCATCTCTCATCTCCTCAAGAAAACCAAGCAGACTAGCTTTGAAGAACACCTGAGGCATAGGGGGAATACAAAATTGAATGTAAAAAGATGACTAAAACAGATTTACATATTGCTCTCACAGAGACTGTTCATCTAATCAAATAAATACCAATGCACTGTTTGCAGAGGATTTACCATAAAGTTGCTTGAATCGCATCACCAAGAGTGTATCTGGTATGTGACCTTGGTGTCCAAACTTGTACTCCTCATGGTTTACATCAATTGACCCAAGAAGCTTCTCAGAAGCCTTCTTGTTGTCAAAGAACTGGGGCCAGTTGCATAAACTTAGTTTAAGACTAGTCTTAGCCTTAGACTGTCTTAAATTGTCAGATAAGACTAGTCTAATTAAGCCTGTCTGTTGCATAAATAGTAAGACTGACTGATACGCGGGTGTTCTATACATGTGTGAGGTTGTCTCTTGCTGTGGTAAAGAGGTCACGCAACAGGTCTCGGACAATACACATATAGATAGGAGAATGTGCACTTTAACCTTTGGAAGGAGCAACCTGCAGAAAATAGTATAAACGATGAGTGATGACTTGTTCTTCCTATGCCTTAAGTTTTGGAATGTCTACCGTTTAAGGATATGTTTTGGTGGTTACTATATTTGTATGGCCCTGCTCATGCATATAATGTTCATCTGAGAGACATGTTTGTCAGTCATGCCAACCACTTTGCCTGTCGTGGTGACCTGATCCGAGCAGCTCGATTAATAAACGAAGTCAACTCTTTTTCATTGTGGTGCGTTCCTTGGCCCATCCTCCGACAGAAAATCATCTTAACACTGACTTAATTTGAGGTAGAAAAGTTAGCCAACTCTCCCCCTGGCTAAACCTTGCGGTAAGGGCTGAGTTGCTATGCCAACGATCTGTTTTAGTAGGCTATGTCTTTATCTTAGCATAATGTATTACGAAAGGAATTAGAGCTAAGTGTTATTTGTAACTGCAGAAAATGTTTACGGGGTTCTGCTTTTCCGCAGAATAAAATGTTTTATTAAACGAGTGAGTAGATGCCAAAGTGGCTACAACATCTCGACACTGCTAAACAGGTCACACAGATCTGACACACAATACAGTATGAAATCAAAATGCATGGAGTGTGTGATATGCTTCCTAATACTTGTGTTCATGTTCAGCATCTTCCCACTAGTGAAATATCAATTTAAGGTAGGATAACAAGTAAATTGAAGTGTCTATGGCAAGTCGGACTTAAAGTTGCATTTAAGTCTAAGACTAGGTCTATTTTTATGCAACTGGCCCCTGGCCTTCGGGGATTACACCAGCTTTTAATACTTTGTATAGAGAGAAATCTTGATTTCTTACGGTACATTTTTCTGTCGGAAACTATGCAACAACTGTCTAAAGTCTTAAGCCTAATGCCAACGTATTAGGTGGAGTTTAGGCCATGGATATTAGTTATTGATGCCCAAGAAGGGACTTGACAATCACTGTTTAACATGATATCATGAATAAGAAATGGCCAAAAGCAGTATGTTATCTGTTACTGTATTATTGAGTTTATTTGCAGCATGTTCTGCACTTGTACATGTGTGCTTCATGAATGTGTGGAGGAAATGAGGGAAGGGTGTTCATGATGTCGGACTGGGGATTCAGTTTCTCGGTCCTTCGTGTCCTTATTATAAAATGTATCATAATTATAAAAGGTAAAAGGCATCCTGGATCCACTCTCTTGACCACAGGTAACCCTGTGGAGCTCATAAAAACTGCTACATTGTTTAGCAGCAGCACTAATCTATTGTTTTTGCACAACTCTACACCTCCTAAGCCAGATAGAATAGCTGGTACCAAGCTTGAATTGAGAGTTAGATTTGTCTGTGTAAATGTAAAGATATACACACAATTGTGTGTAAATAGTATCAAAAAGACATTGGGAAACCATCCTTTACGATCCTATGAATAAAGCCTTTGTGTGGATTTACTGTTTATAAGCCTTTGTCTTCCTGATTAGCTTGGGTTTAGGGTTAGGGTTAGCTGTTGACCTACATAACCTAGTATCTTTGACCAAATTGATTTTATAAAAATATCTTAAGGCCATAATTCATCAAACATAAAGGATGGTAGAGAGAAAGCCAGACACATCTCACACCAAAATTTAAAAACAAACTTTACGACTAGATGTCATTGGATTGTTGTTAATTTCTTCAGCATTTATGTTGTAACGTGAGCGTATAAGAAATATCAGCCCTGAGTTATAGTCTAATGTGGGATGTGTCACATGCAATGGCTGAACTCCAGTAAAGCACAGCCACCTTGGCTTCACTTTGAAAGTTCTTCATGAAAGGCCAAAGCGGGTATTGGCTCATCTCAGGCCAGATATTCCAGGCCAAATAGTTCACTGGTAATTCAATTATGTCATTTAGTAGTGGCATTTGAGCAGTATCAATAGCAGTAAAAATGTACTTTAGGTTTGTGGTTGTGTAATACCATTAATTGCTGAAAAGCAGGTGTTAACTGCTCATGGCAAGACTTATAAATGTATAAATAATCCATATGAAGACAGGTTTGTGAGGAAGAATGTAAAATGTTCACACCATCAGACCAGTTATGTTATGAAGTTAAAATTCGAATACAATTTAAAATGTAAATGAAATTACTTTGGGATTGTTTTGATAGTCACTCCTCTTTGGCCTTTAAAAAGGTTATTCCCCACCAATGACAATTCTGTTCTATTACAGTAAGCGGTGCTCAAAATTCCCCTGGAGTGCACACACACATACTCAAACATTTATGTTAGGCCATGAATGCAGTCTGTGATCCCTCACAGCAGGCAACTTCTGTTCAAGCTTAAGAGGCTATTTAATAATAATAATAATAAAATATATAATTTGTAATGTGCCTATCTTGCACACAAAGCACTACAGTGCAGTAAAAAGTAAAAGTTGCAAGCATAGAACCTACAGTAATACAAGATAACAATAAGTGTCAATCTTCACAAATTTCCAAATTTGAACTTGTCTCACAAAGTTTATTGTTTTGACTACATGTTTATAAACATAAAACAAATAATTGTCACGCAACATCAGACCAAAACAAATTCCAGTATGTGTAAACCTAATTGGCAGTCAACCTATTTATGATTCTGATTATAAAGCTAATGTGCAAGAAACTGAGCAATAACAGGTCTACAATATTAATATAAATATTGCTCAATAATGACTTGCTTAGGTCCTCTCTGCAGTATGTTACAGACATCCATTTAAGAGCCTACATTGCAGGAAAACAAACCTTCACTAAAAGTGGACAGTTACAGTAAAGTAAAATATGCGATCCATATTTATAATTATATTTTTTTGTTTTATAGCGTGCAGTTTGCACACCTTTTGACCAATTTGCTTAATTTGTGTGAAAATGAAAATCCTGTTTCTTGTATATCATTGAAATAATTTTGAATAGGTTCTAAAGAAAAGGAAATAACTTTATTTGAAAGGGAACATTGGGTGTATTATTTCAAATCCAACGTGAAGAGTATAGATATAAAAAATCTGGCTACCCACATACATGGGTGAACTGTATGACTTTGAAATGTGTCCAGGTTTTGAATGATTCTTGCATGACCATGCAACATTGTCCAATGGTATGACAAAGATCTTATTTTAAACTAGGGATGCACCGAATCCAGATTTTTGAGGTCGGCCGAATACGGAATCCACTGGTTAAGATTCGGCCGAATCCGAAACCGAATACCAAATCCTACCCACCCTCAGTCCATTAACACTGTAAACACATTAATGAATTAAACAACCTCCACAGCCGTTTTTTTTACTGTAAAAAAAAAAAATAGGCCTATGCAACATTATGCCAGGAAGACAAGTGTGAAAAACAAACACCATATGTCTGGTATCAATGTCCTATGTTGGGATATGTTGTGGTGGAACAGACATATATGGTCACATTGCTTTATTGCCCACCACCTTGACATCACCATGTTGGAAAACAGCTTGACAGGACAAGAAGAAATACTCATTCAGCAGTGCCATATGAGATGTATGTCAGAGATGCCTTATTTTACATTTAGTCATTTAGCAAACACTCTTATCCAGAGTAAATTACAGTGAGTACAGGGACATTCTCCCCGAGGTAAGTAGGGTAAAGTGCCTTGCCCAAGAACACAACGTCATTTTGCACAGCCGGGAATCGAACCAACAACCTTCTGATTAATAGCCAGACTCCCTAACCTTTCAGCCTTCTCATGTGCTTGTAAAAGTAAATAATAACCTTGACCTCTGAAGAGAGATGTTTTCAGTTAATAGGAATAAGAGAAACATTAATATGTTGATATGTATATTATACATGTAAATGTTTAATAGGTCTTTGGGACTACCACTAACTGAAGCAACAGTTGTGGAAAGGTTGTGTTGCATTCATGTTCATAGACTTGCTATCCTTCAAATTCTATAACTACAGTGCACATACACACACACAAACAGACAGACACAATCCCACACATCCACAAACACACACATGAGCCATAAATAATTTGCCAGGGGAATCCCGATCAGCAAACTGACTCCCAGACAATTTAGGTTATTCAACAGTTTGTTCAGGCTGGCTGGATTCCAGGCTCCCTCGAATACAGTTTTGTGTTCCAGGCGCCTCTACAGTATCTCAGTTATGACAGTTAAATAAAACGACACAATACTGTAGTAACACCAAACACGTACAGTGAGCTGCAGATGTAGATGAGAATTAGTATGAGATAATCACATGGTCATGGTCATCCCCTTTAAACAATATAATTTAATGCATGTGTCTCTTTTGTGCAAGATTGATGGAGCAGTGTAGCAGGGTGTTACCTCAGGGTTTGACCCTTATTGTTTTGAGTCATTCTTAATATTGTATGGTGAGGGTGAGCGGTGATGTGCTTAATATGGAAAGTGTCTTACCTGTCCGATACTGCCGCTTGTCATTGCAGAAATGACAGTGGATGAGAAAGGAGGATATATGTTACTCCATTTGTTGTGAGATGATGTGCCTTGTCTCACTGAGGGTGTATCTAATAGAATTATACATACAAAGATGTTTTGTGTAACCTCAGTCTGTGTACAATATTGAGGTTTCTTCCTCCCACAACAAATCCACAAAGCACATTTTGTGTTGTTAACGTGATTTATTTTCAAACAATCCTCAAAATATCGCCATGAAAATCATATTTTATGAAACATAGCACTGTCTTAGGACCGGTTGTTGTGATGTCTATTCAGCTTCTTTAACCTAGCTGGAAAAAATATATAATTGGAAGTTTGCAATAGAACATACTGTACATTTGGTGTGTCAGCTTTTGTAACTTTAATTCTACACTTTCACGGTGTTGTGCTATTTAGTGATGTAATGTGTGCTGTGAAGCAATGTCTACAGTCCGGTCTAATGTCCGGTGCACATGACGTTGTGTCCTTGGGCAAGGCACTTCACCCTACTTGCCTCGGGGAGAATGTCCCTGTACTTACTGTAAGTCGCTCTGGATAAGAGCGTCGGCTAAATGACTAAATGTAAATGTAATGTAAAATGTACAAGACTACCGTATAGGCTATAGATCAAAAGTAACATTTGTACTAAGAATTTGTACACACCTCGTCACTTTGGATAAAAGCATGATGACATGATGCTGATGCTGAAGCATGATGATTGACAATGTCAAATTGTATTCTTAACATTGCTGTCAGCAGGTCTTTACCTTTCCAGACTCACGACTCGGTAACCCTTCCTTTTACAGTCCCACAAGTACCAGGTATTTACATAGAAAGTGAAGGGTATGTTTTGTGTTTTATTGGGTATTACCAATTGATACCAAGGTGGTAAATACCTAGATCATTTGAAGTATTTCCCCATTAAGGGGCCAAACTAATACTGATGTGTTCTATGGTACGACGTTGTTGAATTTTTGTGTTTTTATATGGAGGTTTGTATAGATTTAACCTTTGTATTTGGTCATGCCATGGAAACAGTGCTTAAATTTAAAAAAATGTTACAATTTACAGAGTGAAGTGTCATGTTTTTCTTAGTAACATAATCCAAGTTTAGTCCAATTTTTTATTGCATGGAGAAGGGAATCAACAGTTGAAAAATATATTATAAGAGCCTGGTAACATCACGGAAACAAACAGCTTCCTTTTACAGTCCAGTTTTAGATCACTTACCGAGTACATAGCCATGTTTTACCTGGTATCGCCTTGGAACGTATAGTACAAGTTCATACTAAGGGTAACGTTGACAAAGTGGTATTCGCTTACAAACAATATGAGGAGGTATTGACAATGACAGGGAAACACTAGGATAGGGCAAAACCAAAAACAACAGTGGGAGCACGGCTGTGGCCGTGACAACTCCTCATGGTTTATATAAATTAACCCAAGCAGCTTCTCAGAAACCTTCTTGTTGTCAATGAACTGGCCTTCAGAGATTACACCAGCATTCAATACTTAGTATCTGAATCAAGAAAAATCTTGATTTCTTACTGTAAATGTTTCTGTCTACCTGTAGTATCGTAATTGTCCATGTGTGTCAGTACATCTGCTTCAAATCAACATTGAGGATTATTCATACTGGAGGGTACACCTCAGCTGGTGGATAACCAGGAAGTTCTCCATCAGAAATGGTTTCAAAAGTTAAAGTTACAATTGGCAAATGTATTTTATTCACTTCAAAGTAAAATGATGTGTTCTGTTATACCTGGAGTCTCAAACCACAAATCACAAAATGAGGGTGGGTGCTTCTCAAGTTGGACATCAGCTTGCCCAAATTCTCCTTTAAGATATTTGCAAATTATATCTTGAAAACAAAAATTTAATTAAGTTATTTCATTGTTTTAAAACGTTATAAAAAACCTTACTCACTCTGAACTAAGAAGACACAGTCTACTTGGAACCACCCTTCTTTTTGCCTCCCTTCTTTATTGTGTATGTCTGTTGAACAGATACGCCAGAGAAGTTGTTTAACTTTATCATGAATGAATTTTTTTGTGTGAGTAATGCATGGTGGGGGGTCAGGTGGCTGAGCGGTTAGGGTGTCGGGGCTGTTAATCAGAAGGTTGTTGGTTCGATTCCTGGTCGTGTCAAATGACGTTGTGTCCTTGGGCAAGGCACTTCACCCTACTTGCCTCAGGGAGAATGTCCCTGTACTTACTGTAAGTCGCTCTGGATAAGAGCGTCTGCTAAAATGACTAAATGTAAATCTAAATGAAGGAGCAACATAAATGGTGGCCAGCAGTTTGGCTGAGGACTTTCCATACAGCTGAATTACAGTCGTTCAGGGGATCCTTGTTCTTGTCCAGCCAGCCAGTGACATTGAGGTCCACTGTACCAGCATAGTGTACGGTGTTCATTTTAGGACATCCGCAGATCTCAGACTCAAGTGTCAGACTCAAACCAAACACCATAATTATCAGGCAAAACACTGTCAAACCAAACACCGTCATTCTCAGACAAAACACTCTCAAACCAAACATGGATACTACAAACAAACTCCATATACCATGTCCTAAAATGAACACCTTACACGGTGTTCATTTTAGGACATTGTTTGAGTCTGAGGATGTCCTAAAATGAACACCGTATAAGCTGTTCATTTTAGGACATGGTGCGTTTCATGTGACGTCACACAGTGGTTTTAAGGACTGAATTGCAAGACGCCGTCTATCTGCTGTGCTGTGGGCTGTGATAACAGCAAATCACAAATACATAAATGTACCTTTTACAATGTCCCAAAAAACCCTGAGCGTCATGAGAAATGGATTGCTGCTATCAAGAGGGATCTGACGACTTTTGGTCTGAGACTTAAACGCCTTTTCGTTTGAGTCTGACACTCGAGTCTGAGATCTGAGGATGTCCTAAAATGAACACTGTAATAGTGGATCAGATAGAAATGGGCTTCTGCTTTGCCCTTTTAGGCTTCTCAAATGCCTTAGTCTTTCCAAGATGTTGGTCATACAGCTTATTCTTGAAGCAAATGTATAAAGCCTTGGGGAACATGCACTTCTCTTTAAGGATGCAGAACATGCCCATTGCCTGTGTAGAAAAAAATATTTGTATGCCAAATGTCTTTTGCAGAAGTAAGCATAGATTTATATAACTAACTATATTACTGTAAATATTTGATAAACTCTTTTATAATTACAATTACATATGTCAATTTATTAAGGCACCTTATAAAACTGAATAATATAATTGTTGTGTAATCAATCTTGATATACTGTCAATCAATAGTTACATAGAAAGCACACCGTCTCAATAAGCTCAATGCAGGCAGCCAAGTCCATGCCAAAGTCAATGAATGCCAAGACAATGCCCTCCTTCTTGTACTCTTCTTTCTCCAGGACGAACATGGTGTGGTTGAAGAACTGTTTCTCATTGGTGAAGTTGATGCACAGCTGCTCCATGCTATTAAACTGTAGATTTTCACAGTTTGGGAGAACTTTATTGAGCGATCCACCCAGACTGTATAATATTTTTACTTCAGCAGCACTTAATTTAGAGTAGATACTCTCTGTATATACAAAGAGTAGATACTCTCTGTATATATCTCTGTAAACACAAATTCAACCAATTGCAAATTAATTTTGAAATATAGCTGCAAGCACCAATGGGGTGGAAGCTCCGCCCCCTCGAATTTATTGAATTTAGCAACAACAGCAACACTAGCTAAATCAATTGTAGATATCAGAACAGACGTACCTGCAGTCTCTAAATGTTTTATGTGTTAATTACTTTGTGACTATGTGTTAGTCTTTGCATCGTACTAGCTTAGTAACATAATGCAACCATCTGTGATCTGCCGTGGATAGGTCGCTGTGACGTAGATGGGTTGGGTTTGGGTTTTTGCCCCGCCTATACAAAACCTGAGCTGAAAACGGGATAGAAACTGTTCAACGGTTTAACAACGCATTTCGGTGCGACAAAGTTTTCGCGCTTTGCACATGCTTTCAGGAACACATTTCACACGTGTGACAGAGAATGTACAGAGAAGCAAATCATGGAATTTGCTTTACAGCATATTTAACTGAGTGACACAAGAACGCAGGTAGAGACATGGGTATCCATTTTAACTCTGCTTTTACTAGCCAGTAGAACAAAAGTAACAATACCATGAACCGGTGCAGTAGAGCGCCACCTAATTCATTGGAATCACAAGGCATCCAATTGGCTATCAATTGCATATCTAACAGTATGCATTCTGGTTCACAATGTGAACATACTTAATGTGCGTTTGTCTATACTTCGTTTACGCTGTATTTAAGGTCATACCTGCATTTTGCCGGGTACTGCTTCCTTTTTCTTCTCACCTCCAGAAACAGCAATGGTGGCAAAGTACTGGATGACACGTTTGGTGTTGACACTCTTTCCAGCACCAGATTATCCACTAGTTTACAAAAGGTTAAAAGGGATTATTTTATTTTCCATGAAGTACTGTTAAGCAATTTGACAATGCTTGGGAATCCAATTACGCCACAGTTACACTCATTCTCATGTACATATGTCCTTTTCTTACGCAGATCATCCATGCCGCACTTTGAAGTTATACAGGACAGAAGTTTCATTGAGGTAGGTCATCGTGGACATGTCCTCAATCTTGTCATACTTAGGAGGGTTCAAGCTCACGACTTCCTCTTCCTTGAAGGTTTTAACCTTATATAAAAAACATGTACAAATATGAATTATCTGAAAAAGGAGAAAACATGAGTAAAGACTGAATTCATTTTAATTCGACATGACTAAATGCCATAGAAAGTGAGTTTCATTGAAGCTAACTTAAATCAGTTGACAGGCTGACAGGCTTTTGCATACAGTCAATCGTGTTGCTATTGTACATTAGTTTTGCTATACATACTCACTTGGTTATGCCCACAAACATTTATAGTCTCACCTCTTCAGGGAAAAGGATTTTCAAATCACACTTCCCGCCATCTCTCTTAACAACTAGACCCTTGAGGTACAACTCCTTGACATCGGGTATATAGCATGGTATATAGCAGCATCGAATTGAGCACTCAATTTAGCACACAGAGATTGTGTAAATATTGAGTGCATTATAAATATGATTTATTATTATTATTCAAATGGTAAAGTCTGGGCCTCAAGCCTCTCCCTCTCAGGCTTGCGAAGGTAAATTGCAGCTTTCCCACACTGGACCATCTCCACATCCGTACTCATGGTGGCAGGGTACTGGAAAGAATGGATATTTACATAATAAAATGAAAACAACCAAGCGGTCTGTTTAAATTGACAACTATGTCAATATATAGTTAAGCCTTGTGGGATGTCCATCCACCAAATACTTTATATTAAACATATTTTCTCAGGTTTTTTAGGACTTGCTGTTGTAACCTCCTTTACATTTGCAAGAAGTCTGTGTAAGACTTCAGCATTTACTTTGGTAACCTGATTTGAGTTATATAAAAGGGGCTCTTGAATCAAAGTCTAATTTGGGATGTGTCACATGCAATGGCAGGCAACAAAATAAGTCCTTGATCTCAGTTTGAAAGACCGGGTCATTTATTTTCCAGGCCAAATATCTCAGTTGGAAATGTATGACAGTATGTTTAATATGTGAGAGGCTATATGTGGGGTTGGGTGTGATACATAAGGTCACATTACGTGCCTTCCACACTCAGTGTCCAAGTTGTAAAATAGAAAATGTCAACCACTCAGCAGTGCCATTGAATCTAATGTTGGTGATAAAACCTTGTAGACGCTTAATTTGCGTGGTGTTGTCGGATGTTAAAGACCTGCTGCAGAAACACAGCAATGAATAAAGCTTGAATAAATAATCTTGATTGATTAGTAGCAGCTGTTGCCTGTGATGGCAAGACTGTCAAGAAGGAACAAAATGGAGGTCTTTGCTATTTAGTCTTGAACAATTTGTATTAATCCACTGCAAATCTGTAAAAAGGAAATAAATGGTTGCATACCATGTGAAATGTATTGCATACTTGATTTATAATTAGTTTGATTTTGCATTGTTTTGACTGTTACTCCCTTTTGGCCTTTACCTTAGCCTCTTCCGGACTGTTGATTCTATTAATAGCTATCCTCATAACAGGCCCCTCTGCCGACATACCACACGCAGTGCCGGTCCTTGTTAAAGGCGACATAGGCAGCCGCCTAGGGCGGCATGAAGAGGGGGGCAATTTCCCAAGTGCATCTATTTAAATTAACCCTCCCTCTGTCCAAACGCACTACCAGAAGAGGGCGCCAACCGCGGGACGTCCATGTTGTGTATGTGTGTGTGTGTGTGGGGGGGAGGGAGGGTAAACCTCGCCTAGGGCACCAAATGTCAAGGACCAGCACTGACTACACGTTACACACACATTGGATGATGAATACTTCTGTGGGGGATCCCTTACAGTTAACTGACTGTAAGGGACAAGTTCCTTGTCCACACCCCATCAACTCCCATATTTTATTGCTGAAATTTCCATAAATCGTCTGTCTCCAAATTAATGTTTCAATCACCCCACTGTGAACAAGGAGTATAGTGGAATCCCAAAAACAGGAATAATTAAGAAAATGTAATGTAAAGTAAAAAAAAAATAGACATTACACAGAATGAAAGACCGAAGCAGATACTAATAGCTATTTTAATAGCTATCCTCATAACTAGCCTCATTGAAGATATACTACGTCACACAAACATAGGACGGTGAATATGTCTGTGGGGGATCCCTTATATTAAACTGACTCCCAGTCGTCTGAGGTTCCTCAGTAGCTTGCTTTGGCTGCCATCCAGGCTCCTCTCATTTCTCTTCTTGCTCCAGGCTCCCCCTGTGTCATTCCTGATTCTAAATTGGGTCTGATCCAAGTAAGTCACACACTCATGTACTGGGGGAGCTCATAAGCAACACTGAACATATAAAACAATGTAAATTAATCTGTAAAAGGATGTGTACGGATAAATTGTACATCAAGTTATTCTGAGATTTGTAAACTGATTTGTAAATTGAAGTACTTTTAGTGTGAACGTTTCCTGGATTTGGTTATTAATGTGAGAGAAAGTAGAGGCTAAAATGGAATTTGCTAGGCTGGCTCTCATTGTGAGAACTTACATGAAGAGGAGTTATTAATACCCCTAAGATCTGCTGTTTAGTTTGAAATGCAGTGGGTGCCAACAACTCCTGCTCAAGGGCACCAAGACAGGATGTCATTCTAATGGGTTCCAGTGCTGGCAGTAAAAATATTTAGTCCACAGCTGGTTGTTGGACTGGGTTCTGAAACTCTTATTACATGCTTTGTCAAAGCATCACCAGATAGGATCAAGAGTACTTTAACCAGGACATGAACTACAAAAAATAAAGAAAAAAAAGCATGTATTGCCAGAAAAGGAAATCATATTATGATTTGTTCTTTATGGAGGGCAAAAATACTGGCACCTTTCTCAGGAAGGCATAAAAGGCATTTTTTTCAACTTAATGTTTCTACTCATTTAAAATAATTAATGTCCAGGCCTGTTGCTGGCATGCTCCAATTATGTAGTGCCTGCTGTAGTTTTAGACCATGAACCAAACATGAATTATTTGAAAACTTACCAACAGATATGACAAAAAATCAATGTGAAGGAGACATGGTGTACTGTATGAAGTCTCACAAGCCTTTTCACTTCCTGAAGCTGTTTTTTTTTTTTACTTTGTTTATTTGATCAAGAGGGACACTGTACATTCATCAACATTAAAATGTAAATGCACCCAATTATAGCCAAAAGGCTAATTTCCATTGGCAGTCCCTCTGCCAGAGGGAAAAAGGCTATACAACCTAAAAAAGGCATTAACGTATATCAAATATTACATTGACAATGTAAAAACAAGAAACAATAAAATAAATCCCAATATACAAGTTCTACTGCTTACCCACTAGTGATCACATTTTTGGTTATTTATCAACCATGTTTTGAGATTACTTTTAAAACAGTTGGATGAGGTTGATTCTCTAATGTTTTGAGGGAGATGGTTCCATTCCCATTCCAAGTAGCACTGGTTGCTGGTGTTCTAAACTTAACTAGGCTGCATAGTGGTGGGGGGGCCAGGTTAAACCGGATTTTGAACATTAAACAGCAGTTCTTGAATGTGATCGTGTTGTCCCAACTTAAAAGTCTGTATTTATGGAGGACTAAACTGTGATGGTGTGATTTAGGTTTTTTGTCAAGTATTTTGAGAGCCTGTTTGTAAAGAGACATTACTGGTTTAAGGGTAGTGGAGTTGGCAGTAGACCAGGTGGGTAAGCAGTAGTTAATATGAGATAAAATCAACGAGAACATGTACATTTTAGCAGCCTTGGTGGACATGTGATTTCTAAGATGCCTACAGTTGGCTAAGGTGAATTTAAAATGTTTGCATATTTTTTTAACATGATAATCAACAAGTAAGTTGATTATCGATCAAGATACCAAGATATTTGTATTCCTTCACAATCTTGATTCTTTGATCAGAAATAAACACATCGGGTTCAGTGTGAGACTTTAGGGTTTTAGAAAAAACACAGAAACGTTTTTGGAATTGTTGAGCTGAAGACTTGTTTAACCAGTCAGACACGTTAGGTTTGTGTTTACACTACAACTCCTTCCCTTCAATGAAGAAATATGCATATAAAATACCAAATTGATTAAGGGTATGTTTAATGTGCTGAAAAAAACATACAATTACTTATTACAATGTTGTTCTGAGTTTTGTTAGGTGACTGTCCAATATGGAGTTAAGATTAGTTTCATAATTCACAAACAAACGTAACACGATTCACAAATGTATTTCATGATTCACAAATAAATGTAATGCGATTCACAAATGTATTTAATGATTCACAAATGCAACGCGATTCATAAATAAATTACCACATTACATTTGTTTGCAACCTGACGAACACGGGTTACAAATCAGACAAATTTGTGAATCGTGAAATACATTTGTGAATCGTGTTACGTTTGTTTGTGAATTATGAAACTAATCTAACTCCATAGTCCTATTCTCATGCTTTTTAATCTAATCAAGAGCGGCTGTCACCTGCAAGGGCTTAGATTAGTAAAAATAGAACAGAAGCAACTCTGTGGTCTCTCTGATGGATGTGAAAGTAAATGAAAGAAGTAAAGTGAAAGAAGTAAGTTAAGTTAAGTATATTGTGGAGCCTATATATCACCAGGTTAACCTCTAACTGCTTTGAAAATTGATTTTTTGTACGGTGAATGTTTTAGACATTTAAGTCGTTCTTAAGGTCCTCCACCTCTTTCTACAGTCTCTGCTTGGTCTTTTCCAGAGAGACACACTTGGAGTTGGTGGCCTCGCTGGTCTCTTCAGCTTTCTGGAGAGGTTGAGCCAGCTTCTTCCTGTTGGGGACCAAATATGCTTCAAGTGCTCCATAAGTAATTTGACAGTGGACAACTTGGTCAAGTTTTTCCACACAAGAAATGTCCAAATGGTGAAAAACGTCCTATTCAATGGTGTTATTTGACTACCTTTAGTATCCCTCTCCTTTGGATGGCATTAGTCTCATACTTGGTTTGACTTTATATTGGTTATACTGGTTGTTCAAAATACGTGACAGAAGAGAAAGTGTAACAAACTAATAGTAAAGGAAAATTATCCTTTTGGGGATAATTAATAGGATATTACTATTTTAATTGAGTTTACATTGACCTCCTCCTCAACATGCCTCTTGAGATGTTTCGTTGTCACAGACCTTAGATTTATTAAATACCTTGACATTGGTGGAGATCATCAATCTCCATCTTGTATTCACTCTTCTCTTTCTCCAGCTTCTGTTTGACGGGCTGCAGGTTGTCGATCTGCTCTCCTAGCTTTGCCACACTGTCAGTCTGCTTCTTCCTCAGGGCTGAGGCTGTGGCCTTATGCTGCAGGGTGGACTCCTCCAGGTCACATTTCTTCACTACTCTTCAGTAGAGGCTTGACCTTGTAGTAAACCTTCATCCAGGAGTAGCGGATAATTGTGGTTCTGGGATCATGGTCAAATAAAGACACTGATCTTGACTCCTGATCTTGTATTGAGTGGTAGAGCTTTTTATTGCAGATCAAGGGATTGTATGCTCAAATCCCCACAGTACATTGCTTTGGATAAACATTATCACTATATTTTATGAATCACATTGTAAAGTAATTCATTGTATACTACAAATAACAGTACAAATCTTTCACCGTCAGAAACTACAAAACGAGAAAAGTGGTAATTCCTCAGTCTTGGCATTACCATAAGCGTCCAGTAGAGGGTTAGCTGCAATGATTCCATCCTCAAGAAAACTGAAATGGGAGTTGGTCAGTTACTGAACAGGGGCTGACAAACCAAAACTGACAAATACAAGCTTAATATAATTATTTAAAAATAACACAAATTCAATCATGGAGCATTGGGGCTTATTATTAATTTTCTTATTTATATTAAGTCATTTCTTTTTCTTTGACTAGTGGCACAACAGATGTACTGCTTTCAGTGATCGCCTTCTCAAGCTTATTTCATGGTGTATGCTTGAAAAGTTTATGTTAAGTACTATCTATACATGTGACTACACTGGGATAATAAAGTTTTACTCTGTTACAGTTCTCCGGCTGATGGGAGTATCAAACCTTGTCTCTGGGAGGTCTTCCCCTCCCAGATGAATTCAACTTTTGGTTGACACTGGAATATACAGTACGTGAGTACAGAGAGCACAATATATGCTAATTAGCCCATTAGGGAGAGCAGAGCACATGTTAAATTATAGCTACATGCAGACAAATGTTTCTGCTTTGACACTTGTTATGATTGACCAACTGGCTACTAGTTAGCTGGTGGACCCAAATGCACGACTCCACACAAGGCAGAGTTGACAGGTTTATTGACAAAAAAAGGACAAGGGGAAAGAAGGAGATCCGGGGGGCAGGCAGGGGTTGGCAGGCAGACGAACAGGCAAAGAAGGATGTGGCATGGTCTGTAACAGGCAGTGACAAAAGCACAATTACTTAGCATACTGAGATAACGTACCTTAAGTCAGGAGCCAAAACTAACACGTCTAGTAGAAGCGTTGAACTGGCGATAAGTGACTGGAAAACCGAGGTTGAAATACTGTGGTGCTGATGAGGGGATAAATTGCAGGTGTGTCAATTTCACAGGAAGGATGGAATATGTGGCAGGAGACCCAGAGCCGGGAGCCAACACCTATAAAATCAGGCCAGGGACATAACACTTTTCATTTTTACTATCCGTAGCTACTCTGTATCTTCTCCCTTCAGTATGTTCACAGAGGAATATAAAATAAAAAGCCTTTAATTTACTTTTCTATCCATTTACAATATGTATTTATTTTAAAACTTTACAGATTTATCTTATACTTTCCATCATAGTCAACAACCCATTATAATGTATTAATCAAACTTTTTTTAAGTTTAGATTTTGTGTCGTCATGTCACAAAAAGACCCCTCTTTGCAAGATTTTTCAGTCAATAAACTCCTGGGTTCAGGATAATTCCAATTATGTATTTTACTATTTAAACTGTAAAATATTTTGTGACAGGATTTTTTGACTTGAGGACCAAACTATGTGTCTCTCATAGCAAGCAAGAATTTTTCATGCACCAGTTGAACTTTTTCATCAGGGGTCATCAAAGTAAATACATGTGTTACCTTTATTATACCCTTATTATTTTGTGAAGATCCCTACATGTTGTCTAAAATAATGGACAGCAATCAGGAAAACCATTCAGATTATTCTCCCCTGGGATATTTATTTTTATTATAATTGTTAATAAAAGCAAACAGTTTACAGCTGTCATTGGTTTACCTGTTAAACTATGTTGTTAACTTGTTTATTTGACACACGTTTACATTTTCACTTTGGAGGAAATCATCAAAGCAGTGAATCATTTTATCCAAATAGCAACGCTTGGGATATTTAGGATGCTAATGCTGTCACAAACAGTTTTAAATCTATCGAGAGACTAGTACATCTAGACTTAACACATCAGCATGTTTTTGGTAACTTGATTTGAGCCATAAAAAATGTCCCCTGAGATAATGTCTAATTTGGGATGCGAAATGTCACATGTAAGGTTAGGGGGTCCACTAAGTTCACTAAGCAGAGACTTGCAGTCCATGGTTTGTATTCCAGTCCAAACATTTCAGTGGTAAATCTATTTCAGCACCAATGTCAGAAATGTTAGGGTGGAGGGGGAAAACATGGGGTGGTGACTTTATTAGCTTTCTTGAGTGCCTCTGCACTGAAATGTAGTCTGATGGACGATAAGGAATTTACAGTACTGTGATGAGTTTCAGGGAAGGTACTCTCTTGGAAAGTACTATCTGATGTATGCTGTAAACTTCAACAACAGAGTTACACTATTCAAAACAAGAATTCCAAGAAGTATTCATTGATTGATTCACAAGCAAGCTCACCTCTTTTTAATATGGTCACAGAAGTAAGCATAAGATAGCTGCCAAAAATAGACATTGCAATTGATGTTGTAGGTCTTACTTTATGACCCTTCATCATATAAATGAGCCCAGCTGCAATCTGAGCAGTCTCAATGTCAGTCATGTAGAAATAGATTGTAGGTTTTTTTGAGTTTGTATTGTGGGGTAGAAGTTTTGTGGGGTAAAAAAGTAAGTTGAAGGTATTTTGGGGGGCAGTTCCGGTCATGGCACATTCGGCGCCCTAGGCGAGATGTATGAACAGCGCCCCCCCCCCCCCCCCCCCCCCCCCGGAGCGCAAATCGAGATGCCTTCCCCCCGGGGGCACCCCGACCGCAACACAGATATGTGACTTGGCGCCCTCTGCTGGTGGTGCGGGACGGTTAATTAATGGATGAACTTCTGAATTTGCCGCTCCCCTCTTGATGCCACCCTAGGCGGCTGCCTATGTCGCCTATGCCTAGGACCGGCCCTGTTGGGGGGTATTTGTGTATTGTACTGTGCACTGTAGACTACATCTTTCTACTCTGCCACGACTTTCTGTAGCTTCTCAGCTAGATGAGTGCTTGTGTGCTGCTCATACAGGGGCCGTGTCTGTAGAACTGACGCTTTCATTTCCCACTCAGTCAATAAAATGAGCAGTCACCGTGAGGTAGCTTTCGGTAGCACGAGAAGTCCAAACATCAGTCGTTAGTGAAACGGAGGGTGCAGCTGACAACTCGCGCTCCATCAACGTCCGTGTTTTGTTGTATATGTAAGGGACCAGGGCCGGCGTTGCTGCTACTGTATCCCTGCCTGTGTTTGCGCTGTTGCTCAGCTAGTAGCCTATTGTGTCGTGGTGTAGGAGGACTGATCGACAAGCGCATCATACATTTAGCTAAGACTTGCATGTACAGTAGTTAATCTGGAGCCCTGCTTCTGCATTTTTGTTTTGCTTTCCCCCCATTGTACCGAACTCGTACCGAACCGTGATGTCTGAACCGCGGTACGAACTGAACCGTGACTTCAGTATACCGTTCCACCCCTAGTCTGTAGTCATTATACTCAGATACTATACTGTATATCTTTTAGATGACACAAGTGTTTGTAGTCAAATTTGTAGTGGCTGAAATACTCAGAGTTGGAAATAAAGAGAGGGAGAGACAGAGAGCGAGAGATATTTTATGTTTTAGTGCCATCACATGGTAATTCACATGTACTGTAACAAACATGCTTCTTACTGATTAAATTACAAACTAAAAAGCAAAAAAATACACTGACAGCTAGACATCAAAGTTATTCAAATGCTTCCATTGAATTATTCTGCATTTAAATAATGAAAAATGAATACACATACTTCTATACATTATGTATGGAGAAAAACTCTCTTTGTAAAATCGTAAAATGTCACATCACTTTGAGTGAAATAAAGTCTGAATAAAAATACGTTATGTACGTATTTAAACAATCCCCCACTAATACATGACCTTTAGTTCTGACATGTGAGCCTGACTTTGGGCCAATGGACTGCAGTTGTTTGAGATTACATTGCCAAAGTATAATCAGATTTTAATCGCCAAGTAGTTTACATGACAAGGAATTTACTTTAGTGGGCTGGTGCATATAATACATTTACATTTATTCATTTAGCAGACACTTTTATCCAAAGCGACTTCCAAGAGAGAGTTTTACAAAAGTGCATAGGTCACTGTGAAAGAAATTTTGGACCTATGTACAATGAATGTGTTTTATGAGAAGTTTACAGTTGGTTAAGAAGCTTGATACAATGTATGTTGATTCAACTCATTTGGTAGAGATGCCACCTGTAGTTTTATAACACCTAACTAGGAAACATGAAGTCTAGGAGAGTGAAGTCTGGGCGACCTGAAAGAGTTCTTGTCACCTGGGGGGGGAAGAGACAGTTGGTCTAAAGAAAATGTGGATTCAACTGTATTGTTCTAAGGATTTAACCAATGACAGAAGAGATTTGGTATAGCTTCATGTCTGTAGGACGGACCAATGACTTTTGAGAACTGTCGTATCTATAAAATGGTCTGTAGAAGAATGTTCTGGGGGGTTCAGGGCCATCAGCTGAGTAGTGCTGGTGGGCTGGATTCTCCCGGTTCCATTCTAGAATTCTAGATGGAGCTGTATGGAATTGTCTTTGTGTTATTGTCTTATGTTTGTGTGCTGATGATGTTATGTTGGTAACGTTATTATGTTTAAACCTACTTCAAATAAATATGAACTCTATACTTCACCTGACTTCAGCTTAAACGATTGATTCTCTCAAAAACTTCCATGACAGTCACTGATCATAACACCCGATATAGCCCCAAACATTGCGGGTAGCCAAACATGAAGCATACATTGTGAAAAACCAAAATAAGTGCCAAAGGGAAGAACCATAAGAGCATGTAGTTAAACAAGTAACAGTTGTACAACATGAACCTCAAAAAAGTGCAAGAGTGTACCTGTTGAAAAGCAAGCAACAGTCAAAATATTTGACTGGGGGGGGGGGTTGCTCAACATTTTATAGCCAATTCCCTGGCCTAAATACGTCCACTGCAAACACGTATCATATTCTTATGTGAGTGCATGTAAACCAGCAGATACTATTTTAAAATAAATTCCGGCATTAAAATAATGTATCATGATGTGACAGTGGTGGCTCCCCTTCCCAGATCACTGTCACCAGAGTTTTGACATTCCTCAACACACACTCACACACCTGCACCTCATTTGCCTGATTAGATGTTCAATCTATATATACCAGCTTAGTCTGTTTCTTCACTGCGAAGTCTTGTTAGTTAGTTCTTACCTGCAATACCGAGCGTTACTTATCTAAGAGATTTATGTGTACCAAACCTTTGTTTTTGGGCTCGACCATTCTTTACTCTTCCTTTTGGCTTTTTTAGAAACAGAGATAACGACCCCTGCCTGACATTCGTACCTGCTCTGTGCCTAGTCTCTGAAATTCCTGCCAGCCCCTGTTCGACCCAAGCCTGTAACCCGACCATCCTTTGGATTTGCCTGCCTTGCTGTTTGCCTGTTGACGACCTGTGCCTGTCTGACTACTCTGTACTACTATTAAAAACCCGCACTTGGATCGCTACCACTTCTCCTGAGTCCGTTCATTACAGAAGACTTTGCCACAACTATGGCTCCAGCGGAGCTAACCAACGCCCTGTCTTCCCAAGGTACGCTGCTCGGGGCTGTGCAAACCTATAACCTTCCCCTCTCTACGGCGCTACCTGAACCTATGCAGATTGCTCGTGCGCAACTTGCCATGGAGGAAAAGGATCGGAGAAGGGGCACAGCACTTGTGTATGTACTGTGGAAATCCGGGACTCTACCGTTTGGGTATACCACTCATACCATCTGAACCTCCGTTGCACATACGTGCCATAGACAATAAGCCCATTGGGACAGGACACATTACACATAGAACGGTGTTCATATCTCTGCGCATTGGAGTCCATCATAGAGAAACCAAATCACTGCTGATCATAAATTCACCCAGTACGGATGTTATTCTCAGTCTGCCATGGCTCACCTACCACGACCCCGCTATCTCCTGGACGACAGGCGAACTACAGTCATGGGGGTCTTCATGTCCCACTCGATGTCTGCCTGTCTCATGTCGGGCTACCCAGATAGAGCTCTGTTGTGTCAGAGACTGTTACTGTTCCTTCCGGATATCATGATCTGAGTGCCGTGTTCAGTAGGGCCAATGCTACACACCTACCCCCACATCGCCAATGGGATTGTGCTATCAACCTTTTACAGGGGGCAACACCTCCAAGAGGTTGGGTCTATCCCTTATCAGTGGAGACTGAGGCCGGAGGACGGAGGAGTATATACAGGAGGCTTTAGCCATGGATTACATTCGTCCCTCCGTTTCCCCCGCAGCAGTCAGTTTCTTTTTTGTGGGGAAGAAGGACGGGGGTTTGAGACCTTGTGTGAATTATTGGGGCTTGAATGAGGTCACAGTTACATTTTGTTATCCCTACCCTTGGTACCGGCCTCTCTGGAACAGGTGAGGGGTTCAAAGTACTTCACCAAGCTGGATCTTCGTAGCGCCTACAACTTGGTCCACATTTGAGAGGGTGATGAGTGGAAGACCACTTTTGTCACTACCAACGGTCACTACGAATATAAAGTGATGCCACACGGGTTGGCCAACGCCCATTCAATATTCCAAGCCTTTGACAATGAGATCCTGCGGCCATGTTTGAATCAGTTTGTTGTTGTCTACCTTGACAACATTCTTATCTACTCACCAACCCTGTGTGCACACGTCTCCCATGTCCGACAGGTGATGCAACTCTTACTTAGGGTGTCAGATGGCTGAGTGGTTAGGGAGTTTAGGGAGTCGGGCTATTAATCTGAAGGTTGTTGTTTCGATTCCCGGCTGTGCCAAATTACGTTGTGTCCTTGGGCAAGGCACTTCACCCTACTTGCCTCGGGGGGAATGTCCCGGTACTTACTGTAAGTCGCTCTGGATAAGAGCGTCTGCTAAATGACCAAATGTAAATGTACTCCAACACCGACTATACGTCAAGGCAGAGAAGTGCGAGTTCCATCAAACACGAGTGGGTTTCCTGGGCTACATCCTAGACGCACAGGGCTGTAGCATGGATCAGAGCAAGGTCAAGGCCGTGACCGAATGGCCTTGTCCGAAGTCGATCAAGGAACTGCAGCGTTTCCTGGGCTTTGCCAATTTCTACAAGAGGTTTATCCGCAACTTCAGTGCAGTCGCCGCACCGCTGACATCGCTCCTGAAGGCAGCCGCATGGAAGTTGTGCTGGACCGCTGCTGCCTCAACGGCATTCGACAAGCTCAAGGCGCTCTTCACCACTGCCCCTGTCCTGAGGCACCCTGATCCCACCAGACCTTTTGTGGTGGAGGTCGATGCCTCCAAATCAGGGGTTGGGGCAGTCCTCTCTCAGCGTCAGGGTCAACCGGCCAAGTTGTTTCCCTGTGCTTTCTTCTCCAAGAAGCTGTCCCCCGCAGAGAGGAACTACGACATTGGGAAACGGGAGCTGCTGGCTGTCAAGCTGGCGTTTCAAGAGTGGCGCCACTGGTTGGAGGGGGCCAGACTCCCGTTTCTCGTACTGACTGACCACAAGAACCTCGAATACATCAGGATGGCTAAGCGTCTCAATCCACTGTAGCAACCCAGGGGACTTGAAGGCCCGATACACCATAAAATAGGACTCAGACACGGGGTTTAACATAAAAGGGGTTTTTACTAACGGTTTCAGGGTAAGGGTAGTGGGACAAACTTCAAATTAGGGGTCTTCCCATCCGGGGTCTGGGGTCCTTTACGGAGTGCGGTTCTGGGGGGGTCAAAGCATAGGGAAAGGTTATTGGCAACGCTCATCCAGGGTTGTCTCTCGTTCACTCTCCCCCTGCGGCCCTGGGCTGGCTCCCCTTTAAGCCCTCGCCTAATTGCCTGATGGGCTCCAGGTGTGACCAGTGCCATGTGCCCAGTGGCTGCAGCACCTCGACCGGCAGGTAGACTCCCTCTATCACCTCCCCCAATCGAAGTCGAGGGACTCGCCTTCGGGGCCGGATTGGCTGGTCTGACTCCCCTGGTTTGCTACACCACGTCAAGCTCGGTGGGCCCTGTAACTGACCAGGTTCCAAGAACGTCAAGGCTGACGCCCTGACACGCCAGTTTGACGGTGCATCGGAGCCTCCCACCACAGGATCCATTGTTCCGCCGGCCTTTATCGTTTCCCCCATCCAATGGGACCTTGACAGCAAGATCCAACAGGCTCTCCATCGGGAACCAACGCCACCAGACTGTCTAGAAGGACGCACCTATGTTCCCGCCGCTTTGAGGCGACAACTGATACTCTGCCTTCACTCCTCTCCAGCATCTGGGCATCCGGGGATTCAACGCTCTGTCACGCTGGCCAGGGAGAGGTACTAATGGCCAACACTGGTATCAGATGTAACCAACTTGGTCCGGGCCTGCAGAGTCGGCACTCAGTTTAAAGCGTCACATCAACTCCCTGCGGGACTTCTGGAACCCCTTCCTGTCCCGCAACGCCCATGGTCACACATTGCCCTGGATTTTGTGACAGACCTGCCTAGTTCCCAGGCTCACACCACCATCATAGTCGCAGTGGACAGGTTTTCCAAGGCCTTTAGACTAGTGCCCTTGAAGGGGCTACCAACAGCTTGGGACACTGCCATGGCACTGTTCACTTATGTGTTCAGGTATTACGGGATGCCCGAGGACATCGTGTCAGATAGGGGATCACAATTCACCTCCAGAGTGTGGTCTTCCTTCTTCCGCCTCCTGAACGTCAGGGTAAGCCTCAGCTCAGGATACCATCCCCAGTCTGGGGGACAAACGGAAAGGCTGAACCAAGAAATAGGACGGTTTCTGAGATCATACTGCAGCCAGCAGCAACAGGACTGGTGTCAATATCTGGTCTGGGCGGAGTATGCCCAGAACTCTCTAGTGAGTGCTTGTATGGGACTTACGCCTTTTCAATGCGTCCTGGGATATCAGCCTCCGTTGTTCACATGGACCGGGGAGAGTGTCAATCTGCCTTCGGTTGACTCTTGGATGCAACGCAGCAAAGGGGTCTGGCAAGCGGCCCATGTCCGGCTGCAAGGGGCTGTCCGTCGATAAAAAATCCACGCTGACCAAAATTGGCGTCCTGCGCCACGATATGCTGCTGGTCAGGAAGTGTGGCTGTCAACGAGATACGTCAGGCTCAGACTCCAGTGTCGAAAGCTCAGCCCGAGGTACATCGGTCCCTTCAAGATTCTCCGTCAGGTCAATCCTGTGGCCTACCGTCTGCAACTCCCCCCTCAGTACCGCATCTCGCCCACGTTTCGGTGGTGAAGGCATGCCCATCCATGCTCCTCTCTCGGCTCCTGCTCCGCCGCCTCCGCTGTTGCTGGATGACGGAACCTGTGTATGCCATACAGACTCTGCTCCAATCCCGACTGCGTCAGGGTCGCCTTCAATATCTGGTGGATTGGGAGGGTTACGGGCCTGAGGAGCGGTCCTGGGTCCCGGATGCAGATGTGCTTGACCCCTCTTTTATCACTGACTTCCATAGGGAACATCCTGACGACCCCACCCCCCTGCCCCCTCACACACACTCACACCTGCACCTCATTTGCCTGATTAGATGTTCAATCTATATATACCAGCTTAGTCTGTTTATTCACTGCAAAGTCTTGTTAGTTAGTTCTTACCTGCAATACTTATAACTTAACTTATCTAAGAGATTTATGGGTACCGAATCTTTGTTTTTTGCCTCAACTAGTCTTCTGCTCTTCCCATTGGATTTTTTAGAAACGGAGATAACGACCCCTGCCTGACATCCGTACCTGACCTGGGCCTAGTCGGAAATTCCTGCCAGCCCCTGTTCGACCCAAGCCTGTGACCCGACCATTCTTTGGATTTGCCTACCTTGCTGTTTGCCTGTTGACGACCTGTGCCTGTCTGATTACTCTGTACTATCATTAAAAACCCGCACTTGGATTGCTACCACTTTTCCTGGATCCGGTCATTACACATGACAGTTTGCATGATTTGAAATGGTCATTTATTATCACACTAGCACTCTCGCACTTTACACAATAAACCGAAATGTCCGCACCATAAATTTCTGTCTAGAGGCCGATTTATACTTCTCCGTTTTTATGGAGACGGACACAGGGAACGCCCTCTTCCATGAGGGACGCCCTCTCCGAGCCCCTCGGAGAGCTTTACGTGCACCTCCTGATTTTCCTGACTATCCGTCCGCCCGTCCGTTATTTTACGGATACCCCTTGGCTGTGATTACTCCGTATTAAGAACCACTTGCGTCAGGGGCGGGGTTGCCGTGACCAACAAGACGAACAGAATCCTATGACTGACATTGCTGTAAGTTTACAATTCATATTTCAGTTAAACAGTACATGTAAATCAGCATCTGAATTAAAATGTGACGAGAAATGGGTAGTGTAGTCGACTTTTCGATAACCTAGCTAGCATCCCAGTGCAGCGCCACCTACTCTCTGGCAGTGAATTGTTTTCAGCACCCACAGCCTTCGGAGTACTATAAATTCAACGAATCCGTCCGTAACAGGTAGTATAAATCGGCCTTAAGCAGTCCACTACTCCGCTATTCCCGCCACTGGGTACCGTCAGCGCAAACATCCCCAGACTGCACTCCGGTTGGCTGTACCAGTGGAGCGATAAGGGGTGCATGCACTAACGGCATGACCCAGCAGCAGCAAAAGGGCTGTTCACGTGCACAGTCTAAGGGGGCAAAACCATCAGTCCTTTGCAACAGAAGTAAAGGTCTAAAAAATGACCTTGACCTGCGTAGCCTATTGTTCATGTCAATCATGACTTGTCATTTTAGTTTGATGAAGCGGTGGACGGGGGAGCTGTCATAGTACACGGCTTAAAGGGAACGTTCTTTCTGGAAGAAGTCACGTAGTGACTTGCTTTTGCCATGGTGGATTGTATGATCCATGTTTTACCTTTCGGGCTGTTTAAGAATAGGGTGCAGGAATTAAATTGGGCAGTAAAAATCGATTGTTTTGGTCTTCAGATGGCTGGGGTTCAGATGGCTGAGCGGTTAGGGAGTTTGGCTATTAATCAGAAGGTTGTTGGTTCGATTCCCGGCCGTGCTAAATTACGTTGTGTCCTTGGGCAAGGCACTTCACCCTACTTGCCTCGGGGGTATGTCCCTGTACTTACTGTAAGTCGCTCTGGATAAGAGCGTCTGCTAAATGACTAAATGTAAATGTCTTGGTGGAGCTTGTGTGTTCAAGCATTTAAAATGTGTTTACTCTATGCATTTTGTGTCAAAGCAACAATACATTTGTTAATTGTACAGCCTACACAGACGGATGTTGTGCTAACTGTGTTAAGAGTTTAGGAAACTTGTTAAAGGTATTAAAACAACTGTCATAGCAATTGTAAAAAAACTGTATCCTTGGGTATATCCATCACATGACCAGAGGCGCTGCCTTTACCATTTGTGCACTCACACTGCCATTTAGTGGGCACTTAAGGTATACACTTGAATGTATACCTTTTTTGAAATGTGAATGATATAGTATACAAGCTTGATTATTTTCTCATTAAGTAACCAGTAGCTTACAAAATAGCCTACAGTTGTTGATAATGTCACTGCCAATCTATAGCCTATTTCTTAACCTTAATTTGATCAAGATTGGTTGAGTGTGGACAGGTTTTCTCTCTTGCAATGATCGTTATCTGGTTTCCCCTCAGAAACAAATTAAGTGGTAGCACCCAATTTTAAATGTGTACAGACATTAAAAACGGCCGTGTACCGACATCAAATCGTGTACAAACGGTAAACAGAGCCCGTTTATGGAGAGCCTGTCCACTCCCTATTACAGTTTTTCACAATTGCTAAAACACTAAACCCTATTCTCTGAATCAAATGTTCAGTGAACTAAACCAATTTGTCAAATCAGACACTCTTTTGGCAAAACTCTAAACAAATTCTCATTCACTAAACATATTTTGCACTGTAAAGCATTTGTGCTGCAAAATGGTAAACACGGGGCAAACAGTAAACACAACAACAACACAGATGTCATCTGTAAAACACAATGACATCACAATTGTGTTCACAATCACAATTGTTCACACTTGTTTCTAATGATGGTTTGGGACAACGTCAGCTTCCGTGGTGTCTATATACAAGAATAGTTCAACATCAACTAGCATTTTTTACTGTAAATGTTTACCTTCCACCATACAGCCCTTTTCTCAACCCAATTGAAGAGTTTTTCTATGTATGGCGGTGAAAGGTCTATGACCGAAACCCATATACCAGGGTAAATCTCAGGGGCGATTCTAGGATCAGACCTTTAGGGGTGCTCAGCCCCCAATGTGAATGAGACATGAATACAGTGCCTTGCAAAACTGCTAAACCCCCTTGCTAATAACAGGCATGCAAACAGGTCAGGGGTAAAAAAAGGTGATAAGGATACGGCGAACCCCTGACCCTCTACGCAGGTCCGGGTGCACGCTCCCCCGGAAGAATTTTTTTTAAATTTGAAATTTAAATGCATGAATGTGGTGCACTTTGAGAGCAAAATTAAGAGGCTAGACCCATGTAGAATCTGTACTCTTGTAAACAATGTCATGTTCTTTTAAACATAAATATTTTTTTTGTATTAGCATACATCATAAAAAAACTGTTGGGATTACCTATGTTGAACTACTTTAAAAAGCCAAAATCAAAAGCATCACTTACTGTAAAGCTAACACACATCCAATAGACAATTTTTTATATTGTATTAAAATTGTTTCTACTAGATGTGAGATGGGTCTGTAAACCTCTCCCCACGCTGCCTATGATTGGCTATGAGGTTTAGGCATTAGGAGTGACGATTGGTTCCAGAGGCAGTTGTAAAGTCGGGAAGCACGGGCAAAATGCTGTGTTGGCCACGGCCACTACTTTTTAAATTATTATTATTTTTAGGGGTGCTGAGATGACTTTGATGCTTGAGCACCCCTAAAAAGGGTCTAAAATAGCCACTGGTATATCTCCTACAGGCACAGGCAATGGAATTGGCCTGTGGTGACATCAGTGGCGTAATGTATAACGACGGGCCCAGGTGCAAGATATTACGCCCCCCCCCCCCTCCCTAGTGAACGCAACAACAACAAATGTTTTACATTGGAATAGATGGAGAAACACTTCGTTACAATTGGCTCCCCTCCCCCTCCTAGGAATACTCTCCCGAGCACCCTGCTAGGCTATTTGCTAGCTTAACATAATAATTTGCTATCTACCTAGTAGTGACCACTATTTACCCAACTTTTATCCTCGTTATCCTTGTATGTAGGCTTTAACTTGGCTTGAAATGTATATCTATCACAATAGCCGTAGGTTACCTGTCTGAGGGCTGTGATACTGATCCCAGCTGAACTGCTGCACAGCTGCTAGCAGGGGGACGTCCGAATCGGGGTCGTCCATGGGGGGGGTCGTCCGTGGCGGACTTCGTGGGCTGGCGACTAGTTGATGGTCTAGTTAAAAAATAATCTAATTTTGGCAGCTTTGCCGCCTTCTCATCTTGTTCTTTTTTCTCTTGCCTTTTCCTGCTTCCACTCTTATGCTTAAAAGGCATTGCTACACGTTCAGTTGTGCTGTGCTCAATGAACTGCGTTGTCGGGACCTTCGAATTGGTGTAACTATATGGAAGCAAATCGTGACCAAAATTCAAATGAAAATGCATTTCCAGAAATGCATTTTCATTTTAAGAATGTGGCTGCATTATTTGACTCATAAATGAAATTAGTATTCAATCATCCTATTTGCATTTTAATTTTATTCCTTAAGACTGCTCGTTCTTTCACTTAATTAAAATGAAAACAAAAAAGACATTTGAAATTTAATTTTCAAAATATGCCCCAGCAAATAGATATCAAAATTCAATTTGAAATGTAAAATTTGAAAATGAAAATGCATTTCCAGAAATGCATTTTCATTTTAAGAACGTGGCTGCAAAATCGTGACCACAATTCAAATTCAAATGCATTACCAGAAATGCATTTTCATTTTCAGAACGTGGCTGCAAAATCGTGACCACAATTCAAATTCAAATGCATTTCCAGAAATGCATTTTCATTTTAAGAATGTGGCTGCATTATTTGACTCATAAATAAAATTAGTAATCAATCATCCTATTTGCATTTGCATTTTCTTCCTCAAGACTGCACATGTTATGCCATAATCAAAAAAAAAACAGAGCGGACATTGCATTTTCATTTTCATGTTCTGCCCGCAAAGAACTGCCCATAATTCGAAAACGAAAATGCATTCTGAGCGGCGCAGCAGAGTGACGTCAGTAGCCGCTCTTCTTCAGCTCCCTGTTGACCGAGCTACCCATCTTGTTCGGTAGGGGGCGGTGTGCACATACGCATTGCATTACATGGCAAATGTGCCGGAAAATTGATTGAATTGCCGGGTCTTTAGAGGACGCATCACAGATCATGGCGCTCCCTCAAATTGTGCAGTCACTGATAGAATTAGCTAAGCTGGTAGAAACTAATAATATATCTGAGTCTGATGCCCGTGACCGAGTAGAACAAGTCACAGAGAGCTTGGCTGCATACTCTGCCGTCACAGACGTACACATTAATAAGGTTGCCATAGTAAACCTCTCTTCAGTCCTGGAACGGCTGGATGCTGTGGAGCCTCAAATGGGACGGGGACGACTAACCATCCACATCCCGTTCGAGTCCATCGAAACAAATAGAGACTTGACATTGGACAACAACATACATATTACCCAGCAATCATCATTGCTAATCACAAAAATACCAAAGAAAATAAGAACTTTTTTGTTTTTTGATAGTTTCTATAGTACTTGTGGATAAGCATCTATAGTACTTGTGGATAAGCATCTATAGTACTTCTGGATAAGCATATCATTTTGGTAAAAATTGCTACTTTTCCCCAAAAAATAATAACAACCATGACTGAGATAAGTTAGCCTTTTTAAGTCTATAAATAGCATTACATTACCAGTGAATTTATGACAGCATATATTTGAACATAAGTAAATTGAGGAAGTATTGCACTAGCCACCTGTTTCTCGCATAGAGTTAATATAACTATAGTAAGCAACTTTTGTCTTCCAAGATGGCGCCCCCATTCATTTCTATGAAAAGTGCTCAGTGGCACTGTCAGGCCAAATAGTGTCCCACCTGACGTCACAATGCCGTTCCGAAGCAAGGACGCGTCTGTCGCTATGCCGACCTTAAATTCCTGAGATATCTACTCGTGCTAGCAGGAAACTGTCATGGTTGCTATACTGGTTACTAGGTAGGAAGATTTGTATTTAGGCTTATTTAAACCAGTTTATTCTACTCTACTATTTAAAGTTTTGACTCGTTCGACATTCCCAAGACAGCAACACGCGCAGGTAGAATACTATACGTGTTGCCTTCCCGG
The DNA here is from genome assembly GCF_021917145.1 of Hypomesus transpacificus. Classification (NCBI taxonomy): domain Eukaryota; kingdom Metazoa; phylum Chordata; class Actinopteri; order Osmeriformes; family Osmeridae; genus Hypomesus; species Hypomesus transpacificus. The sequence continues at coordinate 8,924,849 of NC_061061.1, forward strand.
TCTGTTAAAATTTATGCTAACTAAGTGAATTATTTTGACGAAAACAACTAGCCAGCTAGCACCAGCTATCAAACGAGTCAAAACTTTAAATAGTAGAGTAGAATAAACTGGTTTAAATAAGCCTAAATACAAAACTTCCTACCTAGTAACCAGTATAGCAACCATGACAGTTTCCTGCTAGCACGCGTAGAAATCTCAGGAATTTAAGGTCGGCATAGCGACGGACGCGTCCTTGCTTCGGAACGGCATTGTGACGTCAGGTAGGACACTATTTGGCCCTAGGACACTATTTGGCCTGACAGCGCAGTGAGGCAAGCGAGAGCGCGAGACTGGACGCAGCCATCTTTCCACTTCCGTGTCTTCCTGTCTAGCTTAAAACAGTGGCTCTTTTTTTCCCTAGCTCCGAGAGCTCATGTAAATCGGCTATCGGCCAATGTGAATGTAGCGCCCCCTAGCTTGTCTTATACTATTTTGGAGTGCGCTCCCCGAATTCTTCTTTTAGTGAGAGGTCTCTCTCTCCTAAATTAATTAATTAATGCCCTAGTATTCAGCTTTAAATATTCCTTTTTACCTTTTACTTATTACTATTTTCCCAACAAGAAGATACACATTAGCAGGAATGAAATACACACTTGCAAGTTTTCCAGTAAATACACGTTTAGTGTACTTTTAGTAATAACAAACACATTGACCATACATTACATGCAAAATACGCAACTCACATTCACACACACACACTGGCACCTTCAGAATGATCCCCAACTAAAACCCGTTGCAGGCCTGATACGATGCTCGGGTGCGGTGAGACCTAAAACCAATGGTCACTTCACTCTATTGAGCAAAACAAAATAATGGTACCATTTGTAGTGTTGTGTGTCTCTGTTTCATCAGTGATACCTCACTCAAACCGCAGGACAATGAGGAACGGCAGTTGCTCGACGAATAGCGAGCGTTGGTGTCCGCGTTCTTCCTCCAACGTGGCCAGAGGAACCGTGAGCATCCACGTAGCTCACGGCGCTATCTGGTTTTCTACGTTTCCACAAACTCCCGTGCAAATTGTCCCCGCGCTGGCAACAACCCACACCCGACTTGCCGCGTTCAGCCGTGTTGGCCCGAACAGCTAGCTAATTCACAGGGTTAGTGAATAAACACTCAGTGCTAGCTAGCTACCTTACACACAGTAAGGTAGGCTAGCTGGAGCACTATTCTTTGCTTCTTGTCCGTAGAATTAGCTAATGTCTGTCTTCACTATCTCGCCGATAATAAAACAACAAACAATAATATTATTCACGTTTTCTTCTCTTTCACTCACACGCGGACTACCACATCTCTTTCGCCATTCTCCTTCCCGCTTCCTCTCTCCACTCCTTTCTCACACTCTCCCCCCAATCCACACAAAACAGCAGACACGACCTCATCACTACCAACTCTTCACAATAAAAGATGTACCGTTCTAAATTATTAAATGTGCCATATTGCTTCTTACACAATAACCTTTTTTACTGTTAAAGATATATTTTGGAATATAACATTTTAAACATATTTAACATTATAAATTGTACAATTTCAAATAAAGTAAACAAATGAAAATACAATGATTATGACAATACCCCAAAATCCCACAGGGCTACATGAACTTTTGTGCTCGTGCCCTGTTAGTATCCGCAATCACATTTGCAGGCAACTTTCATTGACTCAGCAAATAAATGGGTTGCTAGTTTACCCATTTCGGATTGGTTTCAAACTTAGCAAAAATCGGGAAAAATTATTCTATGAAAAAGCTAGTAGTATGAGCCAGGTTCGAGAATCAAACAAAAATTGATTTTCGTCGGAAACGTATTGCTTCGAACATCAACCACTTCGAAGAAATTGTCAGTGTCCATCGCCCGCTTTGCATTCCATGCCAAGGAATAAGGAACGCAAAACAGCGTGGCTTGCAGCTTTGAAACTAAAACACCCTCCAAAGAAAGTGTATGTTTGCTCTTTCCATTTCTTTAAAAAAAGCCAACCAAACTGTATCCTGATCCGGAGCTTTATCTGGGCTACGCAATAATGGCATCACTATCAATATTGTAGGTGGATAAATAAAGACAGTAAGCATGAACATATTAAATTACAAGTTTAAAAGTACATTTTGTAAAGAGCTGTGCATATGTAGTATTATATTTTTACTTTCCACAGAATAGCTGCTGCATGGCTACATGACTTCCCTAACTCGACTACCGACTGTCTCAATGTATTGTAGCTAATGTATTGTTACTTGCTAAACTACATGCTCTTATGGTTCTTCCCTTTGGCACTTATTTTGGTTGTTAACAATGTGCTTCATGTTTTGGCTACCCGCAATGTTGTTGGGGCTATCTTGTTATTATCAGTGACCAATGCACTTTGTAAAGCACTCTCTCTTGGAAGTCGCTTTGGATGAAAGCGTCTGCTAAATGAGTAAATGTCAATGACTCCACTTTCCCTCAGCGTTACCCATGCTGTATGTTTAGCTTCATTGACACTGACTGGGCTCTACTGCTGCCTTCAAAAATATAAAGCTGCTGTGTTTCTTCAACAATACTGTAGGCTACCTATTTTGTTACTATGCAAGTATAGTAAGTATATGCTTCTGTGCTTATGTAATTACGCAACTCTTCGCCATCAACACCTTCAGAAAATAAAAGGTAATTAACAACGTCGATGTAACATTGGGTCATTGCTTCATGCCATCGAGCCACTCCATCAGACGGGATGGATGAGGGACTGTTACGATACTTTTTTTTTATCTACATTTGTGTGAAAATAACTTCCCCAAAAAGATCACAACATTGAGAACAAAATCTAAGTTCTTGTCCTCCACAAAAACACCAAACTTGATCGTCTTTACCGTCAAGAATGGCATAATATGGGGAAAACTGCCACTCGGGAAACTTCTGGCTTCTGAACTGGTTGCAGTTCCACTCTAGTTCCATATGAGGGCGCTAACGGTCGAGTGCAGAATGAATGGAGGCCTATGGAGCTATACCCCTCAAAATTCACTTTTCTCAGGATATAATCTTTTGTCCAGTAATATGAATGTTGAATTCAAAAGGGGAAAAAAATACACACTGCTGGGTGTTAGCTTTTTTAAAGACAGATTTGTATTCTAAAAATCCTTTTAAAATGTAAATGACGTCAAATACATTGTATGGCCAGAGATACTGCTTCACGGCAAGCTCTAGTCTTTTCCATTTTTCTCTCGAGGCATTGACAACACATCTGACAGGGGAGGCTCTCCATGTCAACACACATGCTAGAAAGAGTTTTGGTTTGCTAACGTTGTTGCTAATGCTCTGACATTCTGGTCCTGCTTCAGATGCCATCAAGCAGGATCTCTGGTCGTAGTCAGTCCTTCAATAACCAATAAGCATTCGTTAGCAGAAGGCTAGGGTGTTATGGGCAACAACGACTTACCCTGTCAGAAATTGAAAGGACATAAGTACTCATTCATTCAAGTTTCAACCTGTAATCCTTGTTGAACATACAGAAACTACAATGAAATCTGAGATTTCTCAACGAGAATCAGATGAAAGAGACCAATTTAACCGTTAAGCTCCATAGACTGCCATTCATTTTGCACGTGACCGCCATCACTCCCAGTGGAACTCTGGTGGAACTGCAACAACATTCGGTACAATGGGGCTTACAGTTTTTCACGATTGCTAAAACACATTTCTTGAAACAGTCAACCATTTTCTCAAAACTGTAAAAACAAAACCAAATATTCACACTAGTGCTGTCAGTTTAACGTGTTATTAATGGCATTAACGCAAACCCAAAATAACGGCGTCAATTTTTTTATCGCGCGATTAACATTCTTTTTGGCCTAACAAACTTTTTTCACATGCAACAACTACTGACGTTAGAAAAACTACAACACCACACTGGAGTCACACCACACACACTTGTTTGGGCTTGCGAGCCGGCTAAAGAGTAGTAGGCTAACTGTACGTTTTGTCATGTTAAGTCATATCATCATGTGTCCATGATGTGTTCTGCCCCTCTGTTTTACCAACCGTCACTGGAGGAGGGGATCCCTTACTGAATTGCTCCTCCCAAGGTTTCTTAAATTTTTTCTCCTCTAGTTAGTTTTCCTGGTAGTTTTTCCCTGTCTTCCTTTAGGGTTGAGGTTGGCTGCGTGGCAGTTCTATCAGTGTATGTGAAGCCCTCTGTGACATTGCTTGTAAAAAGGGCTATACAAATACCGTGCATTTGATTTGGTTTGAAAATATTACAGTAACCATCACAACTTAAAGAAAAAAACAGAAAAAAAACTGGGTAAACCCAGGCTGCTGGACCCAGCCTTGAAAACACTCCAAACCCATGTCACCCAGGGGCGTAACTATAGGGGGTGCAGCAGGTGCGGCTGCACCTTCGCCCGTGGGGTGTCGGGGCCTGTAGCCGGGCCCAAAATCTAACATGCATAACTCTATGGGCACCCCGTCCAAGTACCATTGCACGACGTGCCCTCCCTCAGTATCCACCTTTTTCCTGGTTAGCGAATTTACCCATGATTCATAGCGGGTTTCAACCGGAAGCTGGTTTTCGTTTTCCGGTTCGAAGCTTTGTACGTTTGTTAGACGTAGATTGCTATCTTGTTTGCTGTAGAAGATGGTGTTTCTCCATGGATGAAGCACAAATGGACAAAAAACCGAGGTGGATACACACCATGGATGTTTTAACAAGTCGTGACAACAGTATCGTAACAGTCCCTCATCCATCCCGTCTGATGGAGTGGCTCGATGCTACATCGACGTTGTTAATTACCTTTTATTCTAAAACTGGTTGTTCCCATCCTTGATTGTGATTGGCTATATCGCATTCCATCCCGTTGTAAAATCCAGCATAACCTCACAGGTTGTCCTCATAACATTCTTTAACATTCCATATTACTGCACATCGAATATTTCAAATTGAAAAAGACGGCAAAGAAGTCCGTCTGGCTGTTGCCTGGCAACGATTTATGTAGGAACTATACTTTGTAGTAGCGGAAGAATGACGGTTTATTATTAAACTATTTTGTTTCTATTTGTTTTTATTGATGAAACCATATCAAATATTTGTAGTAACAGTTTTAGAAAAGCAATAAGCCCCGCGAGTTCGCGGGGTGCCGAAAACCCCCTTACCTGTTCTAAAATCAGCTCAACCATGGCCTCTTGGGGCTTATTGCTTAAGTAAATCCCTAAAGCTGATCAAAATCAAGAAAGCTCTTAGATGTTTTCCCTGTTCGATAACTTTAAATTAATCTGAAATGACCCTATGTTGTGTGTGTATCAGTGGCGGTTTCTTTAAGACTGCAGTGAAGCTCAGCTTCCCCTGCAATAAAAAAAAAATGTATGGTCAAATATTTACTATTGTGTTAACATTTTAAATGCGTTAGAACTCGTTCATATCGAAGACAAGTTCTTTCAGAATCAGCTACATATATTAGCAGGTCGACTGACTGATTTCTTTCTCATACATTCCCGTAGCATCACAGTGCATTTCCCTGTTGAAGCTCAGCTTGCATTGACTTCAATGGGGCTGCTTTGAACAGATTTTTTCAGTGCTTCAAACTATACGGTCATTGGATGAATGCTGAGATTATGTCCCGCCTCCGACGCTCTGCGTCTCTGGGGGTGAATGGAGGAGTGGGCTGGCCTGGACGCTGGGCTTCCGCGTGATGATTGGAGGGTCCGTCAAAAGACTGCATCTCCTTTTGATTGACAGTAATTTTGTACTACAAAAAGTCACCGAAGCTATTCAAGCCAGGGGCGTTTCTACACGGGGGCCCACAGGGGCCAGTGCCCCTGTAAAAATGTCCCTGGCCCCCCCTGTGGCCCCTTGAGCTGACTGAATAAAAATAAACATATTTTTCCTGAAGTTTAAACGTTTTTCTTCTTCTCATAGTCATCATGAAACGAGGAGGGGACATTGCAGCCTTTCTTTGGCCCAGTAGATAAAAAAGGCAGAGAAACATCAAGGTATTGAGAGAGCTGGAAGAGGGAGAGCCAGAGCCGTTTGTACGATTTTAATGTAAAGCAAAATTAAAGTATTTAATTATTTAATTCTGATTAAACACTGTGCCCTCTAATTAAACACTGTGCCCCCCTTGGCCCCCCCAGTAAAATTTGTCCAGAACCGCCACTGATTCAAGCTCAGTCCCATCGCGGATTTTGAAACTGTAGTTGAAAGACAAACTGCAGCAACCTATTTCTTGGTATTTGATTGGCGAAATTGCTAACCAATTTTCATCATACATTTCATACAATTATACACCACGTTCCTTGTTACAGTTTAACCTAATTTCCACATTTCCTCCTTGATTAATATTGTTACATTACATTACATTTATTCATTTAGCAGACGCTTTTATCCAAAGCGACTTCCAAGAGAGAGCTTTACAAAGTGCATAGGTCACTGATAATAACAACAAGATAGCCCCACAGCATTGCGGGTAGTCAAAAACAAGAAGTACATATTGTGAACAACCAAAAAATAGTGCTAAAGGGAAGAAACCATAAGAGCATGTAGTTAAACAAGTTAAATTACACAACATCAATCTCTAAGTGCAGGTGTACCTGTAGAAAAGCAATAAAAATAGGATTAACTAAAATAGAATACAACAGTTTAAACCAGCTACCACTAACCAACAAGAGCAACAGTCTAAGCAAGAGTCATTGTGATCCTTGAGGAGACTAGCGTTGGGTTCAGCAAACCATTCCTAAGTACCACTGTACTCCCGGAACAAGTGCGTCTTGAGCCTTCTCTTGAAGGTGGAGAGACAGTCCGAGTCTCTGATGGAGGTGGGGAGTTGATTCCACCACTGGGGTGCCAGGCAGGAGAAGAGCTTGTGCTGGGACCGGGCGGTCTTGAGAGGTGGGACCACCAGGCGGTTGTCTGAAGAAGACCGTAGGTGGCGGGTGGGGGTGTAAGGCTGCAGGAGAGACTTGATGTAGTCGGGCGCAGTCCCGTTCACTGCTCGGAAGGTCAGTATCAGGGTCTTGAATCTGATGCGGGCCGTTATGGGTAGCCAGTGGAGGGAGATGAGGAGCGGGGTAACGTGGGAGCGTCTGGGTAGATTGTAGACCAGGCGGGCCGCTGCGTTCTGAATCCTCTGAAGAGGGCGGGTTGCGCATGATGGGAGACCGACGAGCAGCGAGTTGCAGTAGTCCAACTTGGAGAAGACAAGTGCTTGGACAAGCAGCTGGGTGGAGTGCTCAGACAGGTATCTCCTGATCTTCCGGATGTTGTAGAGGGTGAATCTACACGACCGGGAGACCGCAGCAATGTGGGCCGTGAGGGAGAGCTCGTCATCCATGGTAACCCCAAGGTTCCTGGCAGAGGATGAGGGGGTCACCGTCGCAGATCCCAGGGTGATTGAGAAGTCATGGGAGATGGAGGGTTTGGCCGGGATGATGAGAAGTTCCGTTTTGGCAAGGTTCAGCTGGAGGTGGTGCTCAGTCATCCAGGCGAAGATGTCTGCGATGCAGGCCTCAATCCTAGCTGAGATCCCCGGATCGGTCGGAGGGAACGACAGGTACAGCTGCGTGTCGTCAGCGTAGCAGTGGTAGGAGAAGCCATGGGAGGTGATGATTGGTCCAAGTGAGGTGGTGTACAGAGAGAAGAGGAGGGGACCAAGGACGGAGCCCTGTGGGACACCAGTGGAGAGCTGGCGAGGGCCTGACAGTTTGCCTCCCCAGGAGACCTGGTAGGATCTTCCCGACAGGTAGGATGAGATCCACTGGAGTGCAGTGCCAGTGATGCCCATCTCAGAAAGTCTGGAGAGCAGGATCTGGTGGTTAACCGTATCAAACGCCGCAGAAAGGTCCAGCAGAATGATGACGGATGACCTGGAAGCTGCTCTGGCAGACTGGAGGGCAGTGGTGACTGAAAGGAGGGCAGTCTCTGTGGAGTGGCCGGTCTTGAAGCCCGATTGGTTGGGGTCGAGCAGGTTGTTCTGAGAAAGGAAGTTAAGACAGTTGGTTAGATACAGCACGTTCAATTGTTTTAGAAAAGAAGGGTAACAATAATACCGGTCTGCAGTTCTGGAGGACGGCAGGGTTAAGAGAGGGTTTCTTGAGTAAAGGGGTAACTCTGGCCTGTTTGAAGGCAGAGGGGAAGGTGCCAGAGGTAAGAGAGGAGTTTAGAACATGGAGCAGAAAAGTTATGATAGAGGGGGAGATGGTTTGAAAGAGAGGGGAGGGGACAGGATCAAGGGGACAGGAGGTGGGGCGATGAGAGAGAATGAGGTCAGAGAGCTCTGCCTCGGACAGGGGAGAGAAGGAGTTTAGACATTTAGTTGGGTCAGTAATGGAGGGTGAGGGGGTAGGAAAGGTGGGTTTAGGGAACCGACTGCTAATGTCGGCGACTTTTTTCTCAAAGAAGGAGGAGAAGTCGTCTGCTGTCAGGGTGGAGGGAGGGGGTGGGGGAGGTGGGTTAAGAAGGGTGGAGAAGGTAGAGAAAAGTTTGTGGGGGTTTGAAGCGGAGTTAATTTTGTTAAGAAAGTAGAGGGTTTTGGCACCAGTTATGTGAGAAGAGAAGGATTTAAGGAGGGAGTGATACTTATCAAGGTCCAGACCGTCTTTGGACTTGCGCCATCTCCTCTCAGCTGCTCGAAGGGTGGACCGTTCTTCACGAATAACATCCGTAAGCCACGGGCAGGGGGGAGAAGATCGTGCAGGCCTGGTAGACAGGGGACAGAGAGAGTCAAGTGATGCTTGAAGGATTAGTTAGCATCACATAATGGTGTTCAAATGATTTGGCAGTAACAGAGAGTGGTGTGGATGTGTATTTAATATGTGGGGAAAGAAGCAAGCCTGTCCCACCACCCCGCCCGGTTGAGCGGGGTGAGTGAGTGAAGGAGTGGTGAAGGATATTGTTTTGTTAGATTGTTTGTTCATTCATTGATTCATTCAGTAGGCTAGGCTTGTCGTAGGAGTGAACTAGCCAGTGAATTAGCCCAAAACAATTTTGGGATGTAGGCCGAAAATGAGCTTCCCCTCTTTGAAAGACCAGCAGCCGCCACTGGTGTATATGTAGGCCTATAGATATTGTTTATATGTTTATTTGTAATATTATTTATCTTTGTGTTTGTTATGTAGTTATAATTTGAAAGTTAGTGTGTCGGGTGGCTGAGCGGTTAGGGAATCGGGCTGGTTATCAGAAGGTTGCCGGACTTCACCCTACTTGCCCGGGGGAATGTCCTTGTACTTACTGTAAGTCGCTCTGGATAAGAGTGTCTGCTAAATGACTAAATATAAATGTAAGCATTGTTGAGTTTTTTTCTCGTTGTCGAGTATTGTCTTTATCTGTCTATTGATTTTGTTCTTGTTCAAACTGAGGTAGTAGGTATATTCATTGGTATGGAATTGTACACGTTTTGGCACAGTTGGCATTCTACAGCAGCCAACTGTCGGCGCCGCCGGGGCTGCATTAGGTCGAATACACCTAACGTTAGAGCAACCCCTCCTTCCTTAGGGCCACCGGGTTAATACCAACAGCGTTTATAGGCGGCCCGTAACTGCTTTTATAGATTTCGAGTGCTTCATCCGCTTGTCCAGTTTTCGTCGACAGGGTTGAACCTGGAACAAAACGCAACATTACTTTTTCATGCCAAAACGAGCAGACGTTTTCTTACGTCATTTCAGAACGGCACCCCATTGGCACTGGGAGTTTAAAACTATATGAACAGTTTTCAGCGGGTGATACGGAAAAATAAGAAAATGCAGTAGTTACGGTTTTATGAAGTTCTTGACACTGCAGGACTGGTTATTATAAAATAACTGACTACATACATTTGTTCCTGTATCTCATGTTCTCAGGGTAGGGACCTTCGTTCAGGTAAGTACCTAGTTAGCTAATCGTTTTGGTTGAAGTCATTTTGCCAGGACTGTACTAGTCTAACTACACCAGTGGTTCCCAACCCTGGTCCTCAGGGAACACTTGTCCTGCATGTTTTATATGTTTCCCTGCTCCAACACACCTGATTAATATGAATGGTCGTAATCCAGGTCTGCAGAAACCTGTTTATGACCATTCATTTGAATCAGGTGTGTTGTAGCAGGGACATTAGAACAGCAGACTACCACTAACTATTTGCTGCTTGCTAGCAAGCTAGCTTACGTCGCCTAGCTAGTCCTAATTATTTCTCATAAACTAGCATTGCTGGTTGATTTGTTGTCGAATTCATGATTTATTCATAGTGTTGCTGTCGGGCAGGCTTGCTAGTCTAGATAAATTGCAAAGCGCTGCACTGTTAATAAGCCAAATTGTCTTTTTCAGGCCTTCACCATGAGCTGTTCAGTATTCTCGTCAACGCAAGCCCTCATGCAACTGTTTGATGGCAAAGTACAAGAATTTATAAGTGACATCGAAAACGTCCACATGGTTTGGCTCGTGGAGATCCAGCAGGAAGCCAATCGGATGTTCTCCAGGTGAGTTGACAATTTGGAGGTTTGTGTTGTGTATATACTCTAGCTTGCTAAGGTAGGGTCTTCCCTCCCATTTCCAAAATAAGACAACTGGAAATATGAGAACATGGAGGGGGGAATAGTTTGGTTTTATTGTATTTACAATAATTTATTTATGAACTGCTTATTTTTCTTTTGCATCCCAGTGATTTCAGTGCTGAGCCAGAGTTGATGCCAAAGACCCCATCCCAGAAGAAAAGCAATCGCAGAAAACGAGTTTCTTTGGGACGGGCTGAAAAGACAGCCAAGAGACGGTATGTTGTGCTCTAGCCTACTCACTTGGATGACTTTCATAGCTACGCATACCTAACTGTTTGTGTTTATTTTCACCTTTAGATTTTCAAAAGGCAAGCGTAGTAACTTGCGCCGCTCTTCTGTTAGTACACTGAATCTCATCGCTGAAGATGATGCTAACCCAGAGGCAGCCACCTCTGAGGTGTTTGAAGAGCCCAAACGCAGCACTCGTAGAAACAAGCAGGGCCTAAAGCAGCAGTCTGAGGAGGCAGAGGATGTGGAGCTGCTTTCAGGTATCAGCAGAACCCCTCCCAAATCTCTTTCAGATAGGCCTCCAGAGAGGGCACCTAAAGAAGAGATTTACGTTCAAATCCCAGTGAACAACACACACAAGGAGACAGAGACAGGGAAGGAGTTTAGTAGTCTGCACACTACGAGTCCACACCACTCGCCAGCCAGCCTGCAGCTGCCAGATGCTGTGGTGAAACTCACCGCTGCCGACCGCCGGTCTGCTGACCTACTAGTACAAGCCGCACCCTCCCCTGGCCGCTCTGCCACCAAGATGGCCATAGCCACCACCTCCAGCTCGCGCAGAAGCTCCGTGCGCCACTCTCTCACCCTTCGGCGCTCCCTGGCAGGCCTACGCCACAGCATGACCCAGGAGTCGGTGCGGCAGGCCTCCAGGCGCTCCTTTCTGAAGAAGAAGGCTCGCATGGGTAGCTCCACCTGCAGCAGTAACGTCAGTGGTGAGTAATATGTATTCACGACATACTGTCCATATAGAACAAAAATACAATACAAGGACAAACGTAATGGACACAGACAGGAATATGTCTAACGTGAATAAAACACATAGATTTTTGTTTCAATGTTTCCAAAAACAAGTGGAATACCTGGTCTCTTTGTGTAGGATCAGTTAGAGCCATTCTGATCAATCGTTTTTTTATTATTTAGCCGGCACACGTTACGTTTAATTCCTTAACAGAAGATGAAGAAGTGGGAACTTGACTAGATGCAAACGTATGACTTGCACTTGTCCATCTTGGGAGCTTAAGCGATTTTCTGAATGCATCATTAAATGCCACCTGAAGCTTTTTCATTTTTGCTTTAATGTGAGCCATGAACAATGAACCACAAGTGGGCTGTATAGAGTGGAGTATTGAGGCTTTAAAAGGGCAGTTTTAACATAATACGTACACATGAAATTTGCGTGCCATCATATTGGCTTGTGCATACAGTTTGCAACACTGCTGCTGCACATTGTCATCACATGACATCTTAATGTTGTTATTGGAAGTGGCAGGGGGTGCTGTGTCAAATCATGTTGTTTTTCTGCCCTTTTTGTCCAAAACTAGAGATGGTAATTTGTTGGGTTGTGTTCTGCAGTTAAGGTGTAGATGTCCAACTTTTTAACTGACGTTATCTCTCAATGCAGAGGATGTCATAATGTCTGATGTTGTAGAGAATACAAAAGGGTAAGTATATTCCATATTTGTTTTATTAAACACCGTTTTATTCCTTTAGTGATTGTTTGTTGGGGATTTCATTTATTAATAGCTCCACAACAAGTGTGCTCACTTCCTTTTAAAGTTCATACTGTGTGTTCACCTTAGGGTGGAGTCTGAAGAGGCAACCACAGCAGAGGAACAGACTAAAGCTACCGACACAGAGACTTCTCCAGAGGTTCAGGATATGAAGCTCCTTCCACAGTCAGAGTCTGATGGAATTCGTTTCACCCGCTCCATGGCCCAGAATACTCCGAGCATGGTTTCCACCATCCCCATCATCACCAAAGACAAGAGTAGCACACCCTACTCTGGTTCAGGTACCATTTGTCGTATAATTTGCTGTCTACACAGACTACTGTTCGTCTTTAATATTCGCAAACATACTGATGTTCATTCCACAAGTGTGGTCTTGCTAGGCCATCTAATGCTCCTGTAAGTGCTCCATTTAGGGCTTTTGAAAAAACATTGGTTGAAAGGATAAGTGCTGAAAATCGATCACAGTGCCAAATAGTAGCTAAATAGACTATTTCTAAGTGCAGCACAAAATATATTTTATGAAACCAAATCTTTTTAATCCAAGGCAAGACCATGGGCCAGAAAATGACAACAGGCTAACTCAATTGTGTGTAACCTACAATTAAATATTGCATCATCAAAACTCATACATGTTGAACAGTTTTGGGAACAATTGAAAAGGCAAAACAGTTTCGCCTCTAGGATGCTGTAAAGGAGTGCAGGAATAAAGTGTTTTGTAAAATTCTGCACAAACATTTAGAAGTAATACCAGAGGTAAAGTTGGGGAAAATGGTTGTCACACCAACTTTTGAGACGTTTTTAGTGTTCACAAAGAAACAGTTTTATATTAATATTTCTTTTGAAAGTAGAAATAAAAGTAAACTGTTAATGGGCTTATGGAACCTGCTGTATGAATGGTCTGTGTGTAGTATCTTTGTTCTGTGTGAGAAGGTGGCTTAACAACCATAGTTACACATGCATGATTTGTCCGTAGATGGTGGCTGGAAAAAAAATCAGTCACACTCCATTCTAAGGTAAGTTGTGAAACCATTTAGGCCTAAAGTCCAAATAATAGAGTAAAGATACATTTTCAGTCAACTATGCCCTTGTCCTAGATCCCGACCAAGCTCCAAACGCAGAGGCACTGATGCATCAGGCGATTTCCAAAGCCCAAAGAAGAAGCCCTCTCCTCCCAAGAAAAGCCAGACTGTAAGTTGAAGGTGTTTTCAAACTGTTAGCCATAGCACTGTCCTGTTGCTTTTTATAAGCGGTGTCGTCATAACGTTAAACAATGGTCTGTGATGCCTAGGCAATAAGGCCCAATATGAGGTCCTTCCTCCATACTGTGCAGAAGAACCAGATGCTGATGATGACTCCAAGCTCTGTAGGCCGTGGCAGTGTGATGAAGTCCTTCATTAATCACGCCACTCCTCTCAAAGTTGATGCCAAGGTAAGTCTCAATCAATCTGGCCTCCTCACATCTGCTAGCTTTACAATCTGTCCATTTTTACAAAATAGCGTAGATTTTTCTAGAATGTTCATAATGTAGTTTCTTAATCAAACATTTCTCTTCCTCCCTGCTTCCTAGTCGGTCAGTGGTATCGTGGTAAGTGTTAGTGTACAAACCAGGTCTGATTGTAAATGTTGGGGGTTTTATAGAGTAGTTTTCGGCACGTCACCAAATGTGTGAACATCTTGTCACCTCGTCTCATCTGTGTTGGTTGATAGAAATGGTACTAGTGGTCTTTCCTGTCTATGAACTATTAACATGCCACTATAACATTATGTATTAACATTGTAAAATATTTGGTAATTAGATCAGTGATGCACTGCCATCCTCTTCTTTATTACTATCACTCATTGTCTGGATTTCACTTTAAATAAAAAAGATTGCTACTACAAACCTTTTCGTTATTTAGTCTCACTATAGCAGTAGAATCTGTCATGGTAAAACTTCAACTGTTTATAACAAATATATTTTGTTTCAGGAAAGGGAGCGTCTGAAACTGGAGGCTGTTAAAAAGAAGCAGGAGCAGGAGGAAGAACGGAAGAGAAAGATGGAGGAGGAAAAAAAAAGAAAACGTGAAGAAATGAAAAGGTTTGTGTTGATTAAAATGTGGTCAGTTTAATGTATGTAAAATGTTGCTACTTGCTTGGATTACCGGTATTTCGCTTTACCAGTAAGTTTCAGTATTATTACGTCATCACTTTCAGGAAGAGGGATGAAAGACTCAGAAAGGTTGTGGAGGCACGAGTGAAGGAAGAACAGAAAGAAGAAGAGAAAAAAAAGAAAATTGAGCAAAAAATGGCACAAATCGACGAGAAAAATGATAAAGTGAGTATAGGGTTAGGCCTAACTGTCATTAAGTGACATTTCAAAGGCTGAGTGTGCAACATGGCTCTTATGTCTGTACTGTTGTTTCTCAGCTGAGAGTGGAGCGCTTGGCCGAAGAGAAGGCCAAGAAGAAGGTGGCCACCAAGCGGCAAGAAGAACTGGAGCAGAGGCGGAGGTTGGAGGAGGAAACGAGGAGGAAGAAGATCCAACAAGCTGTGAGACCCCATTCCAATGTTTTTTTGGGGGGAGTAGCTTGAGTCAATATACTAGGGCTGTCCCCGACTAAGATTTTCTTTGGTCGACCAAGACTCGACTAAACACTTCTGAAAATCGACTAATTGAAATTCGAAACGTTTTTTTTTTTCTTCTATAAATGTCACAATGTTTTTCATCAAACACTTTTGTGTGATGTTTTACCTGACTGTTCTGAGAGATAATATTAAAGAAATACATACGTAAGAAGGGAGATTGACAACTAGACAAACATAAATGTACAAACATTTTCCCGAGCTGAACATTCCAGATTCAGTCGCTATAATATAAACTATCACTAATAATAAGTCTCGTGTCACCAGTCCTGTTGTTACCGAATGCCAATATAATGCAAAATATTGGTTATTATGTATTATCTCTTACAATGTACTACAAATACAAAATATTGTTTGTTTAACCTGCAAATCATCAAACCGCGCTGATCGCTGCCTGAAAAAGTGCAGCATGCAAACTTGCGTAGAATGAGTGGGGAACGCTCAACCCAATGTGTTAACACGTTAGCATGAATGAAGTATAGGCCAACTTACATTTTTCAGGTGGTAGGCTAGGCTACATCATACTCGACGTTGAACTATGAAAAATAAACCGTTGTTGGCATAGTTTGCATTCAACGTTTTTAGCATCCCCCGGTACTTCATAAATGTACTTTAATGAAATGCTGCCATTCCACAGATTTCTTTACCACTTACTGACTAATAACACCGACAAAGTAGGCTGTGGCAGAGTTTGTAGTTCGGCAGCCAATTCTGCTCGTGCCGTGTGCAAAAAAACAAAACAAAGAGCAGATTAACAACATTTCTTTTAAATCATATATTTTTTGAGTTTCTTTATTTGTCTTAAATAATATAATCTACAATTTCTGTGAACATTTCTTTAATTCAGAAATAATGACACAAGTGGGAATCAGATCTCACTGCCATACGGCGGCTTGACAAAAAAAAATCTTAATCGACCAACAGCATATCAACCAGAAGATTGATAGTTGACTGAGTGGGGACAGCCCTATGGTATACTATGGATGCGAGGATGTGGTTGTGTGTCTGACCATTCTGTGACCCCAGGAGGAGGAGGAGAGGCGCTTGCAGGACCAGCAGGCCAGGCGGAGGGCAGAGGAGGAGCAAGAGCGAGCTCGCAAACTGGCTGAGGCCCGCCGGGCACATGAGCTGAAAAAAGAGCAGGAGAGGGAGAAGGAGCTAGAGAGAGAGAAACTGGCAGCTGCTGAAAAGTGAGCTGTTCTCCCATTTGATTACTTTTCGGGAGAAGCCATGCATTTGTGGTAGATTTTTCTAATTTGTATTCCTTTTGTGGGATCATCTTGAACTTGCTTGTTTCAGAGAGCGAGCGGAGTGGGAAAAGGCCCTGGCTCTCCAGAGGGAAGCAGAAAAGTCTGCAAAAGAGAAAGAAAAGAGAGTGCTAGAGGAGAAGAAAAAGGAGTTGGAGGAGCAGAAGAAGAGGGTAAATTTTAAGTTATACCACACAAGTAAAAGTGTGGTGTGCTCAGCCACATACCGACTGATTTAAGTATTCAAGTGAATACTACTATGAAAGGCTGTATAGGCGATAATTCATACTTAGTCTCACATACAACACCATAACCTCATATATATATATATATAGAGAGAGATAGAGATCTATAGATAGATGTATAGATATACCATTTATACTCTCCCATCAGGGTTTCCCGCAGCACTTTGCAGTTAAGGCGGCCGCCTGAGCCACACACGCCTGCCACCTTAATTACCTTGTTAGAAAAAACTGAGCGATATCCGCCGTGTTACTCTGTCCTGTTTTCTCCCTTTCATTCCAAACCATGACCAATTCCAGTCTCCCTTCTCTGCACCCCACCCTACCACCTTAAATAACCAATTTTCTGTGGGAAACCCTGCTCCCATATATACCATTATACTCTGGCACTTAAACTGGCATACCTTTTTACATGCACAGTCAAACTTTCCTTTATTTACTATCTTACTCTCTTACACAGTGTAGCGGGGTTTGCACGATAAGATTAGCAATACTTAATCTATAAAGTCTTGTTAAAAGGGCACCACCTTATAATTTGTTTAAAGGGACTGAGGAAACCTTATTTAAAGGTCACATGACACGAAAACCTCACTTTAGGAGGTTATTCAACATTAATATGAGTTCCCCTAGCTTGCCTTTGGTCCCCCAGTGGCTAGAATTTTCAATAGGTGTAAACCATGGCCTGGGTATTCTTCTCTGCCTTTGAGAAATTGAAGGCTCAAACACTTGGTTTGAAAAGGTCCTTGTTGTGATGTCACAATGAGGAAGGCTACCGCCCTTCTCTCTGCTTTGCCCGCCCAGATAATCTGGCCCGCCCATGAGAAACTGAGCTACGATTGTGCAGAGGCGAGTGCGATATCGTTTTTTCCTTGAAAGAAATCATGGCTAGCAAACGAACAAAGCATAACAGTTGCTCAGTGTTTAGATGTACAAATCAAAACAAAAGTCTTTTTTTAGTTATTTTATCCGAGCTTCTGTACAACCAGTATCTTAATTTTATTTTCGCGGGAAATGCGCCGACACAACCCAAAGTTTTGTATGTCTGCGCCTACTACTGTTTCCCCAATGTGAGCCAATACAAAGCTGGCCTTGATGAAATTCAATTCTGGATCATTACTAACTCTCCTTGGTCAAGCTACAAACCTTGGACAAGTAAGTTAACTAACGCTATATCATTTTGTTGCTTTACTGTATATGGTTACCAACTTGCTACCCTTAGAATGTGGCTGTAACATTTGTTCTTCAGCTAACAGCTGAGTTACTGTTGCTAATGTAAAGGTAGATAGCATCAAGTATGTGTGTGAATACTAGTGCTGTCAGTTAAACGCGTTATTAACGGCGTTAACGCAAACCCAAATTAACGGCGTCAATTTGTTTATCGCGCGATTAACGCTCTTTTTGACCTAGCAAACTTTGTAGTTTTTTTCACAGTCTGTTGCAACAACCACTGACTTTAGAAAAACTACAATACCACACCGGATCTAGCTAGACCGGAAACAAAACAACAGGCACGCCACACACACTTGTTTGGGCTTGCGAGCCGGCTAAAGAGTCGTAGCAGAGCCCGTTTACGGATATTAGACATTCGGTAGTAGGCTAACGTTACGTTTTGAGTTGATTGCCAGCGCCAGACGCCGAAATGGATGCCAATAAGATTCTGAATGGAAAGTTTACTTTTAAAAGGTTGCCAAATGGTTCCATTGACAAGACCAAAGTGATCAGTGTGTTCTGTCGTTCTGAACTGAGCTATCATCGCAGCACGTCGTGGAGTCAAAAAAAACAATTTCGATGGCCAAGCACACAGCTGATGCGAATTCTCCGCCTGCTCGTCAAAGCCAGGCGATTGCAATGTTGTTTTCAATAAAAAAAAAAAAACATTTGCACAAAGCAATCCGAACCACTTTTCCGTGTCGATAAGAGCATTAAAATTTGAAAAAAGAATGGATGAAAAAGAAATCAATGGACATTTAGAATAGATAAAAATGTGCGATTAATTGAGATTAATCGCGAGTTAACTATGACATTAATCGCGATTAAATATTTTTATCATTTGACAGCTCTAGTGAATACACATGCTGTAACGCCAGTGTTGTAAACTTCTTTGTTATTTGGATAACCGTTATACTGTTAGTGTTAAGTAGGGCTGCAACAAACGATTTTGATGATCGACTAATCTAACGATTATTAGATCGATTGGTCGACTAATCTATTTTTTCATTGATTAATCAGAATGCTTTGAACGATTATTCAGCTTTTGCAATTGGTTAAAACATTGAGTTATACTTATTCTAACTAATAAATAAAACAAAGAAATCACATCAGCTTTTGAAAAAAATATTTGTATGCAATGTGAGCCAACTGAACAGGCTATTACATCTCTTTTTGTCCAACTGTGTCCAACCTAAATCAAAAATGCTCTCTTAGCATTGTTTCAATCATGTTGCTTTAAAGTATTTAAAAGATAAATAAACAAAAATAAGTCAGTTGTATTACAGACAAAAAAGAGGATGAATGTAAACATATCTCTTGTAAGACAACAGGGTTCTGTTCAATGAAAAACCGTGAGTAACAGTATAATTTCTGGACTGGCTTTTTGTTTGTCTCATTACACTGAACTGTCTAACTGCTGTCTGTGGACATGTTGCCACGGTGTTAGTATCCGTGAAATACTGCGTAATTAGTTATTATCAACTGGTGTAGCTAACTAGCCATCCAGCTTGAGCACACTAATTCTTGCCGTTTCCATCTCCTCTCGTGCGGGGATGCTTTCGTTTTAAATGTTCATGCATGCACATTGTGCTACCATGGAAAACAAGTTCCGCCTTGCACACATTACATATTACAGTATTTTTAGTTGGATCTTTGGTGAAACTTTCCCACACTACTTTTTCAGGCCCGTTTGCACCCTAAAATGTTTACCGCTGTTTTCTTCTATTGGATAGCATACGGGAGGGCTGCATTAGTCTAGCGCTACAGCACCGCACTGGTCAAATCACGTTATTGCAGGCACTTAAAATAGGTCCTATGAGATCAAACGATTTGTCGACAACAGAAATATTTGTCGACTATTTTTTACTGTCGACGTTGTCGATAACGTCGACTAATCGTTGCAGCCCTAGTGTTATGGCGCGCGCGATATCATGTGACCTTTAGTAATGGCCTTTCTTAATAATTGGTCTACTAATCTTAAGTAGTGAATTCTATGAAAGTAGAGCAGATGGGATACAGGAGTTTTATTGGCCTTATTCGATCAGCGTCACAATTGCCTGCCGCGGCCATTTTGTTATAGAAAGCCCCCATCCCCCACGTAGCTAGTCCTTTCCTGCCGGACCATGCCCATGGTTCCCGTCTTAATATCTTTGCCGTCCAATCGCCGATTTTATTTCTGAAAACTGCCAGATACTCATGACAACTTAAGCTCAAAGTACATATCATTGGTTAAGGGGTTACTGGGAGGGGAAAATAAATGTATCGTCAGCAACGGCAGCCATTGTTTTCCGAGGCGGAGCTAGAGCGGAGACCATGGGAAATTGCCTACAGTGTTAGATTTACAGCTTTGAATTGAAATCGGAGACGATATCGGAGACGATATTATGAGTAAAGACAAGTCTCTTAATATGTGGTGTCAATATTGTCTATTAAAAGTCGAAACTTTTTACTTACGAAGAATTTGTTAGTGGGAGTGACGCGAGTTTTTTCAGGAAAGAATTAGGTGTCCGGCTTGGCCGTTTGTGACAGGCAGCTATGACGGTAGTAGCACTGTTTAGCCTCGATTTGAGTAGATTTCTAAAAAACTTGGAAAAACAACATTAACTAGCTAGATTATGTACACTGTAAGCTAAATGTACATGCCTTGTTTGGCCAATTCGGTCGATTGTGGAAGAAACTCGAAGCGTTTTTTAATTATCGAGAGGAGTATCCAGCCATAGCGCTAGCTACTTTTGGGGGAGGGTAATTCCAGTTCCCCTGTCTCCACTAATCACTAGAATGGTCATAACTTTTAATCAAAATAGGATATTTCTAATCTGTCTTCTGTTCTACATTGCCCACAGATTTGTGGATATTCCACCTACTCAAAGTATTTCTCCATCTTGTAATTGAAGTGGTTCAAAATTAAGTTGTCTAATGAGGTATGGTGGATGGAGAAGTTTTTGTAAAAAAATGGCTGCCTGAAATCACCTTGATAAAATATGATTTGCCTTAAGTAATCATACATTTATTCACATCATAAAAATCCCCTAGTTCTGGTCAGAATAGACTTTGCTGTGAGGAGTAGGCTGGAAGTTCAGTCTGTTAATTCTGAGCAACCATAGTTCTCTCCTTCGGTGACTCAGCTCCTCGGTATCTTTCCCTTCGTTTTTTCTGACAGTAGGGATAGCAAAATAGTGAAGTCCTGTGCTTTTGCTGCTGTTGTTGGTACAGCCGTGTATGACACAGTTCACCATTTGAGCGTCTCGATCATTTTTAGCTAACGTTAGCTAAATATAGTTGTTTTCTTTTTGCTTTCAGCCTCGGTCTGTCAGTTAGAGCTAGCACCCTCTGCTGTTGCTTTCTATGACAACAAAATGGCCGCGGCAGGCTATTGTGACGCTGATCGAATAAGGCCAATACACAATTATTTATTTAAGAAAATGTAATTATAATTAGCGCTGCAACAACAAATCATTTAAAATCGATTATTAAAAGCATTGGCAACTAATTTCATTATTGATTTGTTGTGTTGCGCGATTATTAAGCCACTCAATAAGTCGCGGAGATGTTTGAGTATTTAAAAAAAAAGTTACATTGACCATGGAGCAGAGGTAGAGGAAAGGCCATCGGAGAGACGTTGAGTAACTTTGTTCTGAAACACATGGCGGAGGCAGAGAAATCAGTAGCTACAACCCAAGTCATCCAAGGTGTGGGAGCATTTCACACTAAATACATCGAAAAAGTGTGTTACTTGACCGAGGTGAAGTTAGTTTCATATTCGACATTCATTTCACATTTGGAAGATGCTACTTTGCAGCATCGCGTTATGGACCGGGTGAAAACTACCCATACCATTTTGAAAAATGACTTTTATAGTATTTTTTGAAATATAAAACCTCAAACAGACACCAGAGTATCTTAACAATGTCTGGTATACCTCCACAGCCTTTACTTTTTCAATGAAATTTCAAATAAAATGATAGAAAAACACTAATCTTTGAAAATAGCTTAATCCTCGCAAATCTATAAAAAAAAAATCGAAATTGTGTCAAAAAATCTTAAATATACACCAGAATATTCTAATAAACTCTGGCCTACTTCCACAACCTTTCAATTTTCAATGAAGTAAAAAAACTAAAACCCATAAATTGCTCATCTTGGAAAATAGCATTAAATCCACGCTAATATTTACATTGTCATCTAGCAGACGCTCTTATCCAGAGCGACTTACAGTAAGTACAGGGACATTCACCCTGAGGCAAGTAGGGTGAAGTGCCTTGCCCAAGGACACAACGTCATTTGGCATTTCATCGTCGACGTTAGAAATATCCTCTGTAGATGGCTGTTGTCTTTGATCATCAACATGTCTGACAATGAAGCCGCAGCATTTGGAGTATTCAAAATGTTATTAATGAGTCAAATGGCTTCATTAAGCTGCCCACTGTCTGCCATCTTGTCATGTCACTCAGTCTCGTCTTGATAGGGAAGGTGGGCCGTTAGCTACAAAAGTACCATTTTCTTTTCAAACTGCCTTCCGTTTCAATCAAACTCTCACATAAGCAAGTATTCTCTTACATTTACAGAGTAATTATGGTTCTTATTATTCACAGACTATTAATCTGACTTGTATGTACTATTACATACACATATTACATACACTATACTGTTTCACACATACTATTTGTCTTTTACATGTTATCATACTTTAGTATGATGGTGCATATAAGAGGGTATTTTTGTGTGTGTAAGAGAGAATAGAAATCTGTGTAAGACAGTATGATAGTAAATAAAGGAAAGTTTGACTGCATGTAAAAGGGTATGCCTTTATGTGCAAGAGTATAATGGTATATATGTGAGGTTATGGTGTTATATATGAGACCAGGTAAGAATTATCGACTATACGGTCTCATAGGCTCCTGCTTTCATATGTATGTGTGTTCCACAAGGTGGAGCAGGCGAGGTTGGCTGAAGAGGAGAGGGCTGCCAAACAGAGAGAAGCTGTAAAGCCAGAGGTTATCAACTTATACCTCATGGTTGTTGTTACAGACAGGGACTTTGAAGAATAATTTTAAAGTGTTGTGGGAAACACTTAAAATTGTTGTTATTGTTTGTATATTGATGCATTGTTATTATATCTGTTACTATAGTATGATTATTTCAAATAGATATTTCATTTAATCACCGATCAGAGTTAAGAACAGTTTTTCACCCTTGTATGCTCTCTATTGCAGCATGCTGTTATGACACCTGTAGGAAAAGGATTACCTTTAAACCAGACTCTGGACATTGAGGTATGGGAGTAAATGTGCATTTCTACTATTCTATCTAATACTTGCCTTCACATTCAGAACCTGAGTATAATTTGTATAACTAGTGCTGTACCCGTGCTCTTGGTGCAGCCAGTGATTAAGCCAGTGATGTTGGTTAATTGATTCAGTAACACAGATACATACACTGACAGATTCCTAGAATTATAGCATTGTGTGTCAGTAAAGTGCAGTGCCTGTGATGGACACAGTGATTTAGATGTTGGTTAATTGACAGTACAGTGGCTGTTGTGGCTCTCGCTCTCTTTAAAATACCATGATCACCACAGCTAGTGGTAGTATGTTCAAAAAGACACTGCAGTTTGTAAACATACTGTAAAGTGCTTAGGAGAATTGCGTTATTTTGTACAGTTTATGTCTTGCATATTATTGACAATAGTGTTTACGTTGAATTTGTTTTTCTTAATTGCTTGGACACAATTATGATGTGTAACCTCATTCTTATAAATAGTGCCTCAATAACCGACATCATTAATACATTTACATTTAGTCATTTAGCAGACGCTCTTATCCAGAGTGACTTACAGTAAGTACAGGCAGCGAGGCAAGTAGGATGAAGTGCCTTGCCCAAGGCAACACAACGTCAAGTGGCTCGGCCGGGAATTGAACTGGCGACCTTCAGATTACTAGCCCGAGTGCCTAACCGCTCAGCCACCTGACTCCCACCTGACTCAACACAATTGGCCAATACACTATTACTGGTTGCTTGTTCTTCTTGTTCGGCAATGTCGGTTGGAGTTGAATGTTTACTCAGATATAGCCAAATGTATCCCTAATTTGTCACGTCCAAACAACTTCATACACATATAGAGATTCCTGGCATAATAGTATGATATATTCAGACTTGCAGTATGATTTTGTCCTTCCCTGCAGCAATCTCCTCAGTCTTATGAAATCACGCCAAAGGGTGGCAACAAACCTTTGGTTATCAGCTATAATCCTGAGAATTATGGGATGGACCAGAATAGTGATGACTCCACAGATGATGAGTCGGCACCAAGGAAACCCATTCCATCATGGGCAGAAGGTATTTTGACGACAAAGGAATATGCCTCTTTATGATTCATGACATCATTATATATTAACTGGTCACCAACCACATCTATAGTTCTAGTCCACACGGCCAGTATAACATGGCATTTGCCTCATTACATCATAACGACACATTGGAAATTGCAGTAGCGTTTAAACAGTTTTCTTCTGGAATAATTATGCATTTTTATGGAAAAGGGTAGGATACAATGACTGACAACTGTAACAAATGATTTGCTTCACATTAAATTAATGTAATTTTAACTGTGTCCTTTAGGCCTCAGTCTAAAGCAGTCGATGATGAAACAATATTTCAATCCGCTGAACCTGCACAGTTATTTTGGGGTGATTGAAGAGCCACGGCTGGAGAACATCTTTGACAAGAGCAAACCTCGTTTCTTCAAACGCACCAGCTCTGCAGTCTGGAACTCACCCCCACGAATGGGAACTCTCCCCCATTAAACCCAATGTAGTGGGGAAAAGTATTTTTTATATATTTTATTTCATTTAAAGAATATTGTGTTAAATGTTGTAACATGAATAAAATTAGTTGAGCATCATTAAAGTCAATGAATAAATAACTTATTTCAAATTGCCCTCATCAGTGATGTTTGGATCTGTCACATTTGGTGAAGATTACCCTTAAATCAAGTGAGCTTCCTCTGGAGATTTCCTTCCTTTGTCTAACCATTTTTGTCCCCCAAAATCTACAATTGAACATTATTATTGCTTGTTTTGTTTGGTGAAATTGCATCAGTAAATGTAGTTGTTGCTCCACCTTAGGACTGAATGCAGCGGGTGGTTATCTTGGACATGGTGTCTGGACCACCCACCAGCACTAGACAGCACATGCATTTCAATCTGGCTGCCAGTACGGCTGGGTACACACGTCAACAAAATAATTTGTTTTTCACACAGCTAATTGAATCCCATCTCTGAGGGATCAGGAGTGCTAACTGCATGGCAGGGACTGCAAGTGGTGTGGAGGTATTGATTTGTAAATAGTGGATAGCTGTGTCATTATCATATGTGCCATAGTTTGAGTACTGTAGTCAAGAATGCTGCACTAAATGCATTCTAAAGGTTCTAATGGCAGCAACTGTGAAGCGGCTGAGATTTGGTTGGACCCTCTGGCCAGCCTCCCTCATGCTCAAACCATGGTTGAGCACATGGTCAACCACAGTGGCCCGAATCTCATTAGAGATCACTATTCTTCTTTCTTCTCTTCTTCCTCATCCTCCTTCTTGTCGTACTCCTTATCCTCCTCCTTGTCCTCCTCCTTGTCCTCCTTGTCGTCCTCCTTGTCGTCCTCCTTGTCCTCTTCCTTGTCCTCTTCCTTGTCCTCCTCTCACTCATACCCCTCTCCTTCTCTGGTTGTTATGTTCTAAGTTCTCCATTGTTCACCAATCAAAACAGAGGCTCAAGGCCCTTTTTATGCTGCAGTCCCGATCACAAATTGCTCACCAGACCTGAGTGTTTAGAGATTTGAATATTTGTGTGTTGTACGTTGATGCTTTGAGACTTTACTTGAGAAGTGTTTGCAACAACTGAACATTGTGTGTAGTGTTTTGACAACAAGGTGACGTGTAATTGACATCAGTGTGTAAACAAGGAAAGTCAGAGTCTAATGAAGATAAGGGAGTGTGAAGTAGTGCCAAATTGGGTGGAGCAATTGTTACATGAAGTTAAGGTTCTGAAAATTGTGCAATATGTTTGCTTTTTGTGTGTTAACAATTTTGAAAAACTGTAACACACTTATTTCCTTCCGTAATAAATTATGCCAAGATAATGACGTAGCCTACTAACAGATCGTTGGCATAACAACTCAGCCCTTACCGCAAGGGTCAGCCAGGGGGAGAGGTGGCTAACTTTTTTACATTAAATTAATTCAGCCTTACTATTTATGCAACAGACAGGCTTAGTTAGACTAGTCTAACCTGACAATTTAAGACAGTCTAAGGCCAAGACTAGTCTTAAACTAAGTTTATGCAACTGGCTACAGTCGAACCATGTTCTCAGGGGAAGTAGGGGGCAGGAACATGAAGCACTTGGGCGTGGGGAAGTATTTGCGGATGCACGCTCGGGAGGTTAGTGGTTATCTTGCCCTTACCTGTGAGAAATTGGGTAACCAGCATGTTAACATGTTTAAAATAAACTTTTCACAGCACCTGGAATAGGTACTTAACCCGCAAACAAACGCCTTTTTCCACTATAGACATGTGTCGATGGGTCTTCCTCCTTGGTGCATTTTGTGAAAGCCCTGTCTATCAAACTCCAGCTGAAGGAAAGCTAACACAAATGTATGTGAATATGGAAACGAGGCTTGAGTTACGATAACAACATTATGCTCTCAGTATATCTAAGACAGTAGCACTCAATATGTTTTATTATTGTGTACATCACATAAGTATTTAAATGTCCTAACCGACTGAAGCTCTTCCCTCACTGGTCACAGTGTTACGGCTTCTCTCCTGACTGAACACGCTGGTGTATCTTTAAATGTCTTGACTGAATGAAACTCTTCCCACACTGGTCCAGCTTTCTCCGGGGTGAACAAGCTGGTGTGTCTTTAAGTTTCCTGAATGACTGAAGCTCTTACCACACTGGTCACAGTGGTGATGTCTGGCCTTTTCCATGTCCATGCTTCCATGGGTGGGGATCGGGGGGAGGGGGGGAGGAAGTGGTGTTGGGGCGTGGTCGAGAGGAGGACAGAGTCTCTGGTCTGATCTCTCCACTAATCAGCAGAGACACGTACAGGTCATGGTGGCACCTCTTGATGTGTTTGTGGAGGTAGATCATAGATACATCGTTTAAAACATACACTCATACATTTGGGGAACTTTCTGCCTGGGAAAAGTTCTGCTTCACACAAGGGATGCATGAAAAGCTTTTCAGTAAAAATCTTGGTTGCTTAACTTCATATGAAAAGGTTTTAATTGAATCGTATTCCTTAAAGAGGTGATTGACTGGGTTTTAGGGGTATTTCACACTGTTACATATCCGTGTTGCGATTGGGGGGCGGCATCCCGATTTGCGCTCCCGGGGGGGGGGGGGGGGGGGGGGGGGGGGGTCGGGGGGGGTCCATACATCTCGCCTAGGGCGCCGAATGTGCTTGGACCGGCACTGATGATGACTAGTTGCCTGTAAGTATTGTAATGGTGCAAAAAGTCAAACTTCGGAGGCATTTCATCAATAACCTTTATTCAAATTAGACGGCGAGTTTTTGAAAGCCATTAGCTGCGGTAGGCCTACTTGGTTGCGCAGTGCTTGCAGCGCATTTGGAAAGTTGTTTTTTCATCCAACCATTTTTAAAAATTATTCCAGGTACGGCCAGCCCAGGGATGTAGAAGGGTTGTCTGGTCTTGCTGGCCACCTACCTCCTTGCTGGTGCTTGGTTGGGACATTTTGCTTGAGTTCTCTCGAGTCTCTGCCACGGACATCTACATACGTCTGCTATTTCCTTGCTGGAGTGTGACATGATTTGCGTCATGTTCAGGAGCGATGGTTTGCGTACAAACCAATAGGGTGTCGGAATCGTATATGTTTATACTTCTCATCCAACCACAATCAAATTCACTCTATACGGATCGGGCAATTTATCTGGATAGGTTATTTTTTGGTGTGTTTTTTGAAAGATGACAAGCCTAACTGAAATTGGAGTAACGAGGCAATTTTTCAAATGTAAGGAGTACAAAATAATTTTGTCGGGAAGTTGGGTCTGGAGGGTCTCGTATTGGGGACAACTACAGAAAACCAGAATCTGGATGGACCAATGAAATTTCCAGGGCGGGCTTTATACGATGATGGACAGATGATCAACTGTAACGTAATCAAAAACGTCACGAAAGAGCCCTTGGGTTGAATATATTTTCAACAAACAACATATTACGCTGCTCTGATTGGTTGTAGGTCTATCCAATTGAGCGAAGAGGCATTTGTTTTACGAGTTTGGTTGAAACACGCCCCATAGTCACAGCCCAACGGAGAGTTTTCAGACTGATATTCTGACTAGAATTATGAGTATGACAACGTCAGGCTAAGTAGAAGTAGAAAGTCGTCTGAAAAATTATTACTTCAGTAAAGTATAGAGACATGACACCTCTGCACACGAACATAGCTCATCTGGCACAAATCCCCCTAATTCTTTAATATGTTTGCAGCGGGACTTCTCGGCAGTTCTCCATTGAAATGAATGATATCCCCGGTAAACTCAGAGTTAATATAAATAGAGATAGCTACTTCTGTCTTCCAAGATGGCGTCCCCATTCAATTCTATGAAAAGTGCTTAGTGGCGCAGTGAGGCAAGCGAGAGCGCCAAATAACGGTCCGTGCCATCTTTCCAGACCGACTCGTCCGGTCTTGCGCAGAAGCTTGTTACTAGCTCCGAAACGCGTGCATGCTTGCAACTAGCTGCCATGAGCTTGTGAGCTGGAGTTAAAGGGGCAATTGACTGCAAAACCGATTTTACCTTGTCATTGTTGAAAAACGACAGTTCGGAGGGTAAACTGAACATACCGTGAATATCAAAGTCTATTGACACCTCTTTCCTATTCAAATCTCAAAAAGAAAAAATTTGGCTGTAAAACGCTAGCTTTTCAACAAAGCCACCGGTCCTACGTAGGACCGGTGATCGCCCTCTTATTGGCTCTGGTCTGTATCTTTGTCACGCCCCAGAATTTACATCCAGACCAGCCAGAGGTAGCGTCTATCTCCGATACTAGTTTAGCTGCGCGCTGCTCTGTGTAGGCTACTTATAAGGAATTACAAAGAAGAACGTTTTGAATTATAACAAGGATATTGATTATGGACCACGGTCGTAAATGCTGTGTTCCAGGCTGTACAGGGAAGGCTAACACTTACAGTCTTCCCAAGGAGCCAAACATTCAACAGGCATGGCTGCTGTTGTCTATGAGAAGATCCAGGCGAAGTTCGACACTCAATCATTCATTTGCTCTGAACATTTCACCCAAGACAGTTTTGACAACCTTGGACAATTTCAAGCAGGATATGCTAGGAAGCTGAACCTGGAAAGAGGTGCTGTTCCAACCATATGCTCATTGCAACCGCAAGCTATAAGGACAGTAAGATGTTGTGCTAAAAGTTATTAGCAATGCTAAAGTTTCCTGTATATAGCATACCAGGTAGAATGCTAAATACGTTTCTACACACATCAAATGACTCTAGCTAGACTAGCTGTAGTGGGCATTAGAAGGGAAGCTTCCGAAAAATAGCCAGAAAACGAACTGCAGTCTGGCTTATTGCTAACGCCTGTCTAGATAATCTATTTGAAAGAACTGGAGAAAGGCAGGTTTTAGATACAGGATACATTAGCATTGCTAGTAACTGTTACTAGTAACACCTAGACTGTAGGCATGTAAACAAGTTTAGCTTGCTAGTTAACGCAAGAGCATAGAATGTGTGATAATTTAGCCTAGTTTATTGGCAATGGGGCTAACGTTGATTCATGTTCCTGACTGTGTTTCATTAAATAAATAACCTGTGTAATGAAAATCTACAATTCACGATGCATGTTTGTCCAGATGTTTGTCATGTTATTTTACAGCAAGATATCTAGAGCTAGCCTAGCTAGCTAACTGAAGCCGAGTAGAATCACGATTACAACAACGTTTGGTTGCTAAGCTGTAGCCTAATGTTCTACCCACCTAAGTCAATCCAGTTTGCTTCAACAACAGAAGTGGAAACAAGTAATGTTATCATTTCAAATGTTATATAGTCAATCTGTTGAAAACAGTGTTGTGTAGACACAATAGATTTATTTGCGCGTTTTTATTTCAAGTCTCCAACTTCAGTGTTTCAGCGAGTGCTGCTGTTGGCCGTGTTGCGTTTTTGCTCCCAGCTTCACTTGTTGATAACCAACCAATCAGCGCGCAGTTTATCTAAATATTAATGAGCATACCATAAAAGGAGAAAAGCTAGTGTTTTTTCCCGGGAACATTTCAGACGATCTGTAAGAGGGCATAGAACAGCACCCGGGCCATTTTCAACCCAACCAATGTTACATACCCTATTCGGAGATCTTAAGGAACAGTGTGAAATACCCAAAAAACCCAGTCAATTGCCCCTTTAAGGCATTGCACATTCAGTATGTGGTACAAGTCCGATCAAGAAGCAGATACATGTGAACTTTACGAAAATAAATACTATTCGTACTGTAGTATTATACGTATTATATGCTGGGGGGCGTGTTAGACAAGTTAAAAAAGGGTTGTAGTTCTCTAAGGTCACTGTTGTAATTCCTGGTCAAGCGTGCAGCCTGCAGTTCAGGGCCGGATAAAAACAAATCTGTGCCCTGGGCAACATGCCCCTTGTGTTTTTTGGGGGTTATTTGAGCTGCAGAAAATGCAGACATTTTTTATGTGCTTTATTGACCTGTGTAAACTAATTTATAGGTACAAAGTTGTGCAACCTTAGACAACATGTATATTTCCTACAAGAAATCCACAAGCCATGGCGTTTTGAAGATGGTTTCTTTTATTTTTTTTAAACCTCAAAATATCACTATGTAAACCATATTTTATGAAACATAGCAATGTTTAGGCATAGGGTCTTGTTCAGGTTAGTGTCTATTCCGCTTCTTTTGCCTGATTTAAAAAAAGAAAAAAACAGGGAATTATTGTAATGAATTGAAACACTGTAATACAGGGGTCCCCAAACTTATCTGCGAGGGCCAGATAATTTTCTTTTCTTTAATGTGGGGCCGGGTCGGAACAGAAAATTACTTGGGCAGTAGTAACTACCAGTATTATTGTGGATATTTTATTATGATTTTAAATGTATTTATTATGCTAGATTAGTTTATTACTATGTTATAAACCATACATTCGTACATATCAAAAGATATATATACAGCCTATTAAAAGAGCATTATTTATATTGTAAATAACTTTTTTCATATTCATTGCTATTGAAATCAAAACATCTATTTACTTTTTAATCAGTGTAAACCTTTTTTTTTTCAAAAGAAAAAATTTGAAAATAATTTAAGACTGGCATTGTTCAGAGGGCCGGGCCGTAGTTTGGGGACCCCTGCTGTAATGCATTTCTTGTCTGAACCGATGGTGTGACATCAGGAGATCTTTACCTTTCCAGAGTCACGACTCTTGGTTCTGAGCTTGTTGACCTGAGACTCAGCAATGTCGGCACGCTCCTCAGCCTCCTCCAGCTCATGCTGAACCTTTCTGAACTTGGACATGTGGGAGTTGGACTGCTCCTCCTGGGATGAATTCATTTTTAAAAGATTTCTTAAAAACTTTGTAAATGTGCTTGCTGCAGTGATCATTTAGACAAGAACAATTGGTAAAGCCATACAGATATCCACCGAAAGCTAGGAAAGCTTTTTTTTGCATAAGCAAAGCTCAAATAAGTTATTAGACTTACCGCCTCCTCAGCCTGTCTCTTGTAAGCCTTCACTTTAAGCTGCAGCTTATCCACCAGGTCCTGAAGTCTGGTTACATTCTTCTTATCCTCCTCAGTCTGAAGCAGATGATAAGGTACATTTAAATTATTTGTATCAACATATACTGTCATATCAACATATACTGTTTTTAACTGTGTTGTTACCTGGTATGTCAGCTCTTTGACTCTGCGCTCATACTTGCGGACTCCCTTGACTGCATCTACACCTCTCCTCTGTTCAGCATCAACCTCAGTCTCAAGCTCACGCACCTGAATGGAGGACATGAGCTCATGGGTGAACCTATGGAATCTACCACTCAAACACAAATAACTCTAATCAATTGCATACAAAATACTGTATTTTACCTCAATGAAAGCATTTGAAGTCATTTAGAGTATCAATTATTTTAGGGAGAAGACACTTATTAAACATATTCTTCTCAATAACTTTTAATACACAATAGTTTACTGAGTTTAAAGGTGACTATCATCTCACCCTGGACTCCAGTTTCTGGAGCTGCTTCTTGCCACCCTTCATGGCTAGGTTCTCTGCTTCATCTAGACGGTGCTGCAGGTCCTTTACTGTCACTTCAAGATTCTTTTTCATCCTTTCAAGGTGAGAGCTGGTGTCTTGCTCCTTCTTCAACTCTTCTGCCATCATGGCCGCCTGCAACAATAGAATACAGCTTGGTTGAACTGAGGAACTGTACATACACATAGTATATTGTACCAGGTTACATGAACAAAAATGATTTCTCAGTACAGAACTATATCATCTAGACCAGGGGTTTTCAAAGTGTGAGGCGCGCCTCCCCTGGGGGGCGCCAAAGAGTTTCAGGGGAGGCGGCAAATATATATTTTGGATTGTAAAATATTGGATTTTGGGTTGTAATTTCTGGAAAATATAAGAATATGAGTCCAACGTAATGTTCATATTAGGCTGGGCCACATTAAGCAAAAAAAAAAAGATTTTAAAAAAGAAAATTAATGCAAAGAATTTCGCTCGCATTGATGTGAAGTTCCGATTGCACCTCACAATCAAAACCATGACTAAGTCTTAGGTTCGGGTTAAGTCCCAAATGTTGGCATTGGCCTCTGCGATGAGATGGGCGCACACTTTCGCCAGCTACTCCTGCACTCTGAAGTCCGCTGTTGTGACTTGCGTGAGGAAGTCCTCCTGTTTCTCGCCTAAATCAACGCACGATGCGGTGGGAGCGGCAACACTGCCTATGTTGATCCCGTTTGCTCAACAATAGAAGTGGAAACAACTAACGTTATCATTTCAAATGATGTCGAGTCAATCTGTTGAAAACAGTGTTGTGTAGACACAATAGATTTATATGTACGTTTTTATTTTAAGTCTCCACCTTCGATGTTTCACTGAGTACTGTTAACCATGTTGCGCTTTGCTCCGCAGCGTCAGTCATTGTAAACTAACCAATCAGCGCGCAGCTCATCTATATATTCATGTGCATACCATAGAAAGAAGAAACCCTCTCGTTTTATTCCAGGGCTATTTCACAGGGTGCATTAGGGCGCATAGAACAGCACCCGGGACATTTTCAGCCCAACCAATGTTACATACCCTATTCGGAGACCTTAAGGATATTCCACAGTGTGAAATACCCCCCAAAAATCATTTTATGGCCCTGTTAAAATGGGGGAGGCCCCGGTGACTTGATGTTCTCTCAAGGGAGGCTCACTGCCTTACCCTTTGAAAACCCCTGATCTAGACCATATACTGGTGGAATGACCCAACAAACAAAGCCTTTTGAGAACTGAACGGCATAAGAATCAGCACCATCTAAAACGTTTCTGCATAGATGGATCAGTGGGGGTCGACACTAGAATTGTGAACACATGAGTTATGAAGAAATCACTAGAACATGGCCATAAGAAGGAAGGTATGCTACCATGGGGGTAGGCTACTGTATGATGATATGGTGGTTCCATATTGCTTTGAAATGGCCTTAATGATGATGTAAGTAAAGTAGTGACTTAATAGTGACTGTACTGTGATACTTAGTAAGCCAGACTCACATCAGTGATGGCCTTCTTGGCCTTCTCCTCAGCATTTCTGGCCTCCTGGACAATGTCGTCCACCTCTCCCTGCACCTGAATCAGGTCAGACTCAAGCTTCTTCTTGGTGTTCAACAGGCTGGTGTTCTGGAAGAGAGTACACATGGATAAAGCAAAAACAAAACCTTTGCTGTGAATGTTATTTAACTATGTGTTTATGTGTATGTGTGTGTGTGTAGGTTGTCCACACCTGGGAATGCAGCAGTCCCACTCTCTCGCTGGCATCCACCAGCTCCTGCTCGGCCACTTTGCGGCCTCTCTCTGTCTGCTCCAGACCCACTCTCAGCTCTTCAATCTCAGCCACCATCAGACCATTTCTGCGCTCCACCATGGAAGCCTGTTCCTTCATGTCGTCTGCAGCCCGGACGGCATCATCCAGGTGCAATTGGGCATCCTAGAAACACCAGAGAGTGTAGAGAAGAATGAGAAGATGCTGCTGTGTACAGTATTTCTTATACTGTCTTCTACTGCTTCAGCAGTACTGTTTGTACTGGAAGGTGTACTGTTCTTTTTAAGGATGATATTATGAATTGCCCTTCTATACACATGCACCCATGTTTTTCAAAACAAATATAATCTGAGATGGATATTTGAGCCCCCATTTTGAGTGTAGATCTGCAGTAATGGTCTGAAGTAAGTATTAATGTAGTTCACTGCAGTCTACTCATCACTATGGTTAACATTCACAGTACCTTGAGCTGCCCCTGAACATTCCTCAGCTGCTTCTGGGACTCAGCAGCCTGGCGGTTAGCATGGCTCAGCTGGATCTCCATCTCATTCAGGTCTCCCTCCATCTTCTTCTTGATTCTCAGAGCATCATTCCTGCTGCGGACCTCTGAGTCCAGGGTGCTCTGCATGGAATCCAGCACTCTCTGGCTGTTCCTCTTGATCTGCTCCATCTCCTCATCCTTCTCTGCCAGCTTCCTGTCCACCTCACCCTTGATCTGGTTCAGCTCCAGCTGCACACGCAGAATCTTGGACTCTTCATGCTCCAGTGTTCCCTAAATAAAGTAATGTTTTAGCAAATGTCACTTATTTGAGATAATCCTTAGAATGTTTATAATTTCCACTTCATTCTGGAAATTGTGTAAGTTTGTACCTCAGCCTCCTCCAGAGCCGTCTGGATCTCAGACTTCTCTGTCTCCACTGTCTTCCTGGCCTTCTCCAGCTCATGAATGCTTTTGCCAGTCTCTCCGATCTGCTCGGTCAGGTCAGAGATCTCCTCTGTGATTTGAAACAGAAGATTGTTCAATTAACAAGCTTAGTTTACTGGATCAAACATGATCTCAACAGGAAACTGTTTTCCTCCAGTTGATGGTTCTGTAAATCAACTAATGCACAGTATAATGAGATGGTGAAATAGGAAATAATTCTCTCTTTTCAATAATACAAAAACACCACACACTACATTTATCTCACGTTGCAAGTTCTTGTTTTCTCTCTTCAGAGTCTCAAGTTGGTCAAGAGCCTCCTCATAGGAGTTCTTCATCTTGAAGAGCTCTGTGCTGAGAGAACGAGCCTCCTTCTGAGCTCCCTCCAGCTCAGCCTGGCCCTCCTCATACTTCTGCTTCCACTCTGCAAGAACCTAAGAGGAAGCACACACAAAAGTAGAGTAAACAAATAACGTCAACATGTAAACAATGCGTTGGGCTCAAGGCACAAAAGCAGGGCATGAGCATGTCAATATAGTTCTTAAGCTTCAATTGCAGATTTAGGTCCATCCATGTTCCACACTTACAATTACATCAAAACCTAGAACTGGCACAATATTTTTCACCTTGTCAAAGTTCCTCTGCTTCTTATCCAGGTTTGCAGCCAGGCCATTGGCTCTCTCAACATCAATCATGAGGTCCTCCACCTCTCCCTGCAGCCTTTGCTTGGTCTTCTCCAGAGAGGCACACTTGGAGTTGGTGGCCTCGATGGTCTCCTCAGCATCCTGGAGACGCTGAGCCAACTTCTTTCTGTTGACAAAGTATTGCAATGGTGTTCTGTCCTGAGTGCAAACTTTGAGTGGTTGACAGTAACTTTATATTGGGGTACTATGAATTACTATCAACTTTCTATATTGTGAGCGTAAGGAAGTCTACATTTGTTTTGTACTTACTTGGCCTCTTCCAGCTCCTCTGTCCTTTGGATGGCATCAGTTTCATACTTGGTTCTCCACTGAGCCACCTCAGAATTAGCCTTGGACATGCCACGTTGTAGCTCTGCTTTGGCCTCCTGTTCCTCCTCAAACTGCTCTCTCAGCAGGTCACAGTCATGGCGGGCAGATTGGACACCATGGGCCAGTGCGTTCTTAGCCTGAGAGGAAAATAATTTGAGATGAGGGTGATGTAGTAAGGGACCAAAAAAGAGTATTTGCAAACCACTGTACTGTAAAACTGTCATAGTTGATCAACATATAGACATATAAACAACTTTATTTGTTTTACCTTGACCTCCTCCTCAACGTGTCTCTTGAGTTCCTCAATCTGCTGGGTGTAGGCCTGCTTGCCTCTGGTCAACTGAGACACCAGGGCTTCCTTCTCCTCCAGGTGGCGACCAAACTCACCTGTGGGGAATTAAGGAAGCTATTCCTTAGGTCTGATTCTTTATTATACTTGTTTTGATTGTTTTCAATAAACACCTTGTGGAACATATTTCTGCATGTAGGCCTTTGAACAAATATGTCCCGTACCGTTCTCAGTGAGGAGTCGGGCTCTCTGTCCACTGATGTCATTGACCTGGCGAACATTCTCATCATTCTTGGTCTTGAGCTCACTGAGCTGGTCCTCAAGGGTACGACACATCTTCTCCAGATTGCCCTGTGGAACAAACATCATGTTTCAATCACATAGATAATATCGTTTTTTTTTCTTACCGTTAAGTGTAACACAATGTTTTCCAATGAATTGTTAACATTTTGTAAATTATTTGAAATTACAAAGGCGCCTTTAAGAAGGAATTTAAAATCAGCATAAAAAGGCTTTCCACAAACCTTGGTAACCCACTCTAAAACCCAACCTTTGCTTAATTGGTACAGTTTTACACATATTCTATCTTTCTGTTTAGGTTTATTTGTATCACTGACCTTAGCCTTAGCAACTGCCTCCATGTTAGAAGAAAGGTCATCAATCTCCATCTTGTATTCACTCTTCTCTTTCTCAAGCTTCTGTTTGACGCGCTGCAGGTTGTCGATCTGCTCTCCCAGCTCTGCCACACTGTCAGCCTGCTTCTTCCTCAGGGCTGAGGCGGTGGACTCATGCTGCAGGGTGGACTCCTCCAGGTCACGTCTCAGCTTCTGGAACTCAGCCTCTCGCTTCTTGTTCATCTCAATCTGAGCAGATGTGGCGCCTCCAGCCTCCTCCAGCCTCTCACTGAT
Organism: Hypomesus transpacificus; assembly: GCF_021917145.1. Lineage (NCBI taxonomy): Eukaryota > Metazoa > Chordata > Actinopteri > Osmeriformes > Osmeridae > Hypomesus > Hypomesus transpacificus. The sequence continues at coordinate 8,961,619 of NC_061061.1, forward strand.
CTCCTCAAGTTCCCTGGACAGATCAGCCCTCTGCTTCTCCACCTTGGCCCTGGCAGCACGCTCAGCCTCAATCTCCTCTTCCAGCTCTTCAATACGAGCCTACAGTAGACAACAACATTTAGCAGGAAAAGGACTAAACAGACAGGGTGAAGTTTAAACACAAGCAAGTCAAATATAATCAAGGCAAAACCAGGAAATGTTACTTATGTAGTAGCTACAGCGCACCTGGAGCTCCTTGATTTTCTTCTGCAGCTGGGCACCCAGAGACTGCTCATCTTCAACCTTGCTGAGGAGCTGGCTGGTCTCAAAGTCCTTCCTTTAGTGCACAAATGAATCCATGTCAAGTTTTGGTTTTGTGTCATTGAGTGGAGATTAAACTGTAAAGCACATCCATAATTTTTCTGTTAATTATTTCAAAAGAAGCCTTGTTATCCCTAATGACATAGATGTTCAATTAAGTTATCTGATTAGTATAACTAGAAACGCAAAACTCAGTTTCATAGGTCTTTATTATTGAATTACTCCAAGGTGAGTAATATGAATAATCAATTTGAAAAGCATGACCAGTAGATCTAGCCTGGCTCTGCCCTCCTACGTACTTCCGCTCAATTTGGATTTTGCTTCTGTACTAGGTCTGGGAGTTTGACTTTGAAGTCGGTTCTCAGAAACACATTTTTTGTAGGTCCAATCAGCGAACAGAGGGAGTGGCTGAGAACGATGACGTTAATGTCGTGCACTAGTTTGAGTAGTTCAGTATTGGCGGCGGAGAAAGATGCGAGCGAAGCTATTCTGCGGTTGTGGCAACGCTGCCGAATTTCCATAAGTTAAAGCCGGAGCAAGAACATTCCTCGCTGAGTTTTGTTGGTGGCCATGATGTTGTGGCCCTCCCCACGGCGTTCAGGAAAAGTTTGATTTTCCAGCTACGGCAGCTAGCTCCGTTACAGTAGTGGTGAAGGAGTTGGCTAAGGCGAACGCTTGCGATTGGTTATGGCAGATCAGAGTGGCTCTAAGCAGATCCAATAGTTTTAAACTTCAACAGAGGACCCGCCTTCAAGGAAGTTAACGCTTGTCAATGGAGCGAACGCAGACCCTCTGTACAAATGAAATGTACGAGGGTCTGGTTAGGACCAGGCTACAGTAGATCGGGTTGAACATTGGATGTCAAAATTATTATATTGAAGTGGAAATTCAATGTAAGGATTGCTGGAGTAAATGAAATCAATATGATGTCAAGAATGTCTCTAATGATCATACAATACTTACTTCTTGATCTTTTCATCAGACTGCTGCTTGTCGTTTTCCAGGTCCATTATGGACTCCTGAGCCAGTTTCAGGTCTCCCTCCAGCTTTCTTTTGCTTCTCTCCAGGTCCATACGGAGCTTCTTCTCTTGCTCCAGAGAACCTTCAAGCTAGAGGACAAAACACAATTCTCATACTAAAGCTTTGATGTTAACAGTTTTTTATTCATTATATAGTAATGTATAATATGCGATATATTAGTCAGTTGTCCAACTGAATCCTTAAAACTAACTTATTATATGAGATTAAATTCAATACCAATCGAGGCAAAGTTGGATAAAAAACCCAAATTGAGCACGAAAGGTAAGTTTACTCACATCATCTACTTGCTGTTCCAGCTTGGTCTTGGCCTTGGTCAGAGTGTTGACTTTGTCCTCCTCTGCCTGCAGGTCATCCAGTGTCTGCTGGTGGGCCTCTTGCAGGGCTTTCTTTTCCTTGGTCAGCTTGGCAACACTCTCATCTTGAGATGCCATCTCCTCAGTCAGGTTTTTAACCTGCACAAGACAACATTAGTTCAAGTGAAAACTATTGTTTGGTGCTTTTGAACAAGCTTCTGCTTGGATATTGGTGAGATGTTAATACCTTGTTCTCGGTGGCATGTTTCTCCTTCTCCACTTTGGCCAGCGTAAGCTCCAGATCATCAATGTCCTTCTTCAGCTCAGAGCACTCATCCTCCAGCTTCCTCTTCTTGGCTGTCAGCTCAGCATTGATCTCCTCCTCATCCTCCAGCCTTTCTGTTGTCTCTTTGAGTTTAGCCTCCAGCTGGATTTTGCTCTTGATCAGACCCTCACATCTCTCTTCAGCATCATTCAGACCTTCTGATTCCTGAGAATAACAGAGGTTAATTAGACTTGAATGTGGTGTGTGTGTGTGTGTGTGTGTGGCTCACTCACAGATGCAACTTGGAGAGCCAAGTCATTCTTCTCCTGCATGAGGGACACCATTTTCTCCTCCAGCTCCTTCTTGCGAGCCTCAGCCTTGGTAAGAGCAACTTTACATTTCTCATAGTCCTCTTTCATGTTGGCCAGCTCCTTCTCTGTCTCAGCACTTTGCAGAAGAGGCTTGATCTTGTAGTAGACCTTCATCCATGGCCAGTGTTTCACATTCATGAATGAGCGGACATTGTACTGGATGGTGTAGATAGACTCTCTGATAATGAGAGACAGACACAGTAATTGTTTAGCTCAATACAAATTATGCAATTTGTATTGCACCCTAACTGTGACAATCAGGTCCCCGTGTCTCAGATCATCATCACCTGAGTACTAAGACGGCACTCCCTCTTCACGCCTGCAAACAATTAAACCCATCAGTCCACTCTCTTCTGCTCTGTGTATTTAATCCAGTCACTCCCTTCACTCTGTGCTGAGTCTTGTTAACAATATAGTGACATTTCTAGGCAATATCCGGATGGACTCTATTATATACTGACCTTGTTTTTGCCCCTGACCTCTTATCTGCTCCACCTTTACTATTCCTGGACGCCGTGATCCAGACCCTTGCCTGTCCTGTGGAACCTGACCAAGCCTTGCCTTCATTGCCCAGTCCGCCCCTGTTTGACCTACACCTGTAAGCTGACTACCATTTTGGATTTCCTCTCTGGCTCTGATAATTGTGTATGACCCCTGCTTGTCCAACTACACCCCAATAAACCCGCACTTGGATCAATTACCATTTGTCTTGGGAGTCTGTCCGTTACACTAAACCAAACCCATTCCTACATTCCTACATCATTCCAAAAAAGCCCAAGATAGCCAGGGTTCCAAAATAATGAGAATCATTCTAAAAACTGCTTCATAGTAAAACCAAATGTATCAATCCCTAAAAACAAGATTTGAATGGAAATACTTTAATCAATATTATTATTTTGTTATCATCTCCATCTCACCTCCTCTCCATCATCTTGGTAAACTCCTTCCTCATCACGTATCCACGGGCAAGAGCCTGTGTCATGGTTACCAGATTAGCGAGCTTCTCATCTCTCATCTCCTCAAGTACACCAAGCAGACCAGCTTTGAAGAACACCTGAGACACAAGTATGAAACAAAACTTTAAAAAACAACATAAACACTTCTAGTGTTAACATATTGCTATTTAAGTAGAAAGCAACGTGATGTATGATGTTAGGATCAAATAAATGCCAATTAAATGACTTGCTTATAATAAATACATTTCTCACATGTAATCATATTCTGGTCTCATATTATTAAGATTGTTGGATTGCTCAAGAAAACGTTAAACTGCATTTTGAATGTTTACCAGGAAAATTAGATATTTAATAACCTCTGTAGGTCACAAACATGAGTTGCCAGTATCCCATCATCAATAGTGTATGGTATGTTACCTTGGTGTGTCCAAACTTGTACTCCTCATGGTTCACATCAATTGACCCAAGAAGCTTCTCAGAAGCCTTCTTGTTATCCATGAACTGGCCTTCGGGGATTACACCGGCATTCAATACTTTGTATCTGAATAGGGAGAAATTTGGTTTATTAATTGATATGTTGTTATCCACCTACCATATCTTTGTTGCATTAGTGTGTAACATTACCTCTGCTTGAAGTCAGCATAGAGGATTCTGCTGGGGAAGCCCTTTGTGCAAATCCTAATACCCTCCAGCACACCATTACACCTCAACTGGTGGATAACCAGGAAGTTCTCCATCAGACCTGGATGAAACATTAAGGGTCAGCTTTTTACTTTGTGGAAGTTAATCATAGACATAATAATCAAATGAATGTACTCTATGTTTAAGTAGAGGTACTACAGACAAAAACTCAGTAAACTTTCATAACATGCCACAAATATTGCCACAAAATTTTATTTTTTAAATTATTTTATACAACCTTCGCCAAGTAAACAAAACCTTAAATCATGGTCTGTTACCAACTTTTATTGAAATTTGTCTCAGCAAGTTAAGAAATAACTTAAATGAATTGTACATTGTTGGAAAGTTTATTCTCTCAAGCATATGGCTAGCCAAATCATATATTGCTATTTACTCTTTTGTCATGGCAGGGAGGGGGGGAACACAGAGCTATAGAGAGAAGCTGTTCTAACCCTTCTAAATGTTTAACAGCGATTTTCTCCAAATGGCATCTAGCACACATGTCAAGCTAGACAACTCTTGGCTCATAATGGGTAAAGCCAAACAATTTTACACACTGCTTTGTAATTGCAATATCTAGACATGTTCAGGGGGATTTTCAAATATTTTTTGTCAATCTCATTTCATGTGGTGTTATATCCCCAAAAAGAGGCGAAAACATGTTTTTTTAGCACTTGTCAAGTGCATTTCAACATAATTGACTGAAAAAACATTATTTTGACAAAAGCCTCTGAACAATTCTAACCAATTAGTTATTGATCCCATTAAAACAAACCAAAAAGTTCTGACTTCATTTATGATGTAGTTGCCGTGTTCTACATTGTATTGTAATTATAATTAGTGCATATTTAATGAGAAAACACGTCATTTGCATAATCTATTGGGCGAGAAACTAAAAGTCACAATACAAATATATCTTATCATTTGGGGTATATTCATGTGGTAAAGTTTCATTCTGATAGAAGAACAGGATTTCTTTTTCCTATTCACCTGTAGTATCTCCCCATAAAGTCGATAATGACTTAAGATAAATAATATGTAAAACAATATAAGTTACCTGGAGTCTTTGACTCATTGGGGATCAGACAGCGCACAAAATGAGGGTGGGTGCTCCTCAAGTTGGTCATCAGCTTGCCTAAGTTCTCCTGTTAGGTTGTTATAAAGCATTGTTACTCTCAGATATAATTCACAATAAAGCTAAAATGCTCACTAATATTAAAGTACAATCACAGCATGAAACTATCAAAAATTATATTTAAAAAAACCTCACTTACTCTGAACTGAGAAGACACAGTCTGCATGGAACCTCCCTTCTTCTTGCCTCCTTTCTTTGTGGTATCTGTTATAGGAGTGTCAGGAGTTAGACAACATAATATATTAATATGTCTTGTTGCTTGAACAATACTGTGAACAATACTGTTCAAGCAACAAATCATGTTAATATGTGTAATGTATAAACCTGTGTGTTTGTAATCTAATTCAACCATACTAACCCTCAGGTGGAGGAGCAACATAGAGTGTGGCCAACAGTTTAGTTGAGGACTTTCCATACAGCTGAATCACAGAGTCGTTCAGGGGATCCTTGTTCTTGTCCAGCCAGCCAGTGACATTGTAGTCCACTGTACCAGCATAGTGGATCAGAGAAAAGTGGGCTTCTGCTTTGCCCTTTGCTGGTTTAGGCTTCTCAAATGCCTTAGTCTTTCCAAGATGTTGGTCATACAGCTTGTTCTTGAAGGAAACGTCTGAAGCCTTGGGGAACATGCACTCCTCTTCAAGGATGGAGAAAATGCCCATTGGCTGTGTAGAAATATACTTTGATCAGTCAAATATACTATGTATGAGAGTTAACTGATACGAAAGTTTAGGCATACTGTATCTACATGTCTGAATTACCTTGTATCCTTGCCAGGTATGACATATCCACAGTTTTTACAGACACCTCACCTTCTCAATAAGCTCAATGCAGGCAGCCAAGTCCATGCCAAAGTCAATGAAAGCCCAGACAATGCCCTCCTTCTTGTACTCCTCTTGCTCCAGGACGAACATGGTGTGGTTGAAGAACTGTTGCAGTTTCTCATTGGTGAAGTTGATGCACAGCTGCTCCATGCTGTTGTACTGTAGATTTGCAAAGTTTGGCAAACCTTCATTGAACAATCCCACCATACCGTATTCATTTTTTACTTCATCTGCACTTTTTGTTCCACTAAATCAAATCATTCAAATAGAGTAGATACTATCTGTATAGTTTAATGACACAAAAGAAACCACTTTTGAACGTATTTCTAATAATCTTTCAAATATTGCCATTATGACCATAATAATCTCAAACTCACGTCAAAGATCTCAAAACCAGCAATGTCAAGCACACCGATGTAGTAGTTCCTTGGCTGCTTGGTGTCCAACATCTGGTTGATGCGGATGACCATCCACAAGAACATCCTCTCATAGATGGACTTGGCCAGAGCACTCACTGAATTGTTCACCTGTGTTATAATGTTGGTTCCACTTAAACATTGATTTCATTTTATGAATAGTTTTTTACCCGTAATAATTGAACACAATGCTAAAATGAATATTACAATCAAGCTTTATTTCTTAGCTATATTTCCAAGCCTTACCTGATCCACTGTCTGACCCTTGGTCACATACTCATTGCCGACCTTCACTCTGGGGTAGCACAGGGCTTTCAGCATTTCAGCTGAGTTCAGACCCAGAAGGTAGCCAATTTTATCAGCCACTGGGGAGAGAAAGGCGCAATGTGCATCATAGTGCAATGTTTACCAAAGAAATATAGATAAATGAATGCTCTTCAGAACATCGATACAAACAATTTGGCTTACCCTCTGTGCCATCTGGCTCAGCCTGCTCCTCACGCTGCTTCTGCTTGAATTTCATGTTGCCATGGTGCATGACAGCACCGGTAAACTTGTAGATGCCCATCTTCTCTTCACCGGTGAAGCCCAAGATATCAATAGCATCCTGGAGGGGGAAATAACGTTTACAATAAACCACCAATACATTATGATTTTCAAGTTCAACCCTTTTACTGACTTACATCTGTGGCATCAAGCTCGACTGTGTCATCAATACTGGCCACAGTGATCTGACCCTGGCTGATCATGGGGTAGTCATAGGGGTTGGTGGTGATAAGTGACATTTCTGTGGAAACAAAACTCAAATGATTATCACCCAAGGCATGTGTACATTTTATGTAAAAGACTGAACCCTCAATGAGTGGACAAAGGAGTAAATGCCATTCAGAACATCTTTCCCTACAGTGCCTCACCAACAAGCTCAGGTTTGTGGTTGGTCATCATCTGGTAGAAGATGTGGTAGCCTCTCTCATCAGGCAGCTGGAAACTTACTCTGGACTTCTCCAGCAGGTCTGTGAGAGACATGGTTGAAAGGTTAGAGAAAAATTAGAACAATTTGAATGGACACTAACATTTATTTAAAGGATCAACTGGGAAATGATCCAAACCAACTTACAGGTCTCAATGTCAGCACTCGCCAGTTTTCCATTCATGTGGAAGTGAATCCTAATAAATTTACCCTGAAGGAGTGCATAGAGAGGGCTTTTTCAACATATCCTATTGATTTCTAAGTTAGTGTAAAATGTTAAACAATATATATTTTCCCTCCAAACTTACAAAGCGAGATGAGTTGTCATTCCTCACTGTCTTGGCATTACCGTAGGACTCCAGTAGAGGGTTAGCTGCAATGATCTGATCCTCAAGGGAACCCTGAAGGGACACAAACCAGTTGGTTATGTAGACTTATCACCTATATTCCAAAGTAGTTCTCTTGTCACTTCGTCTTTAATCACTTCCCCTAGACTAGGTCTAACCATATTTTTATATTATCTTTGAACACCTTTAGTTTAATATGTTTGGTCAGAGTTAACACAGTACCCCCCACTTAAAGAATGTCATAAATCCTTAACTTCTTAAGTTGCTATTTAAGTAACATGCTAATAGTCTTATTAATGATATGATGCATGTAAAACTACAACAGGACGGCTGTCAAGAATGACAACATATTTTGAAGATATAAACTATATTTTAACTACCGTATACGAAGGGAGTATGCTTGTTTCCAAATGTGGGGGGACAGATTTGTTTTAAAACTGATGATGCAGCCAGTGGCTATAATTTTCTTAATCAAAAATGTGAGGATTTATTTACAGTTTTCATGTAAAATGAAACATACACCCTTGAACTGTACCTTGGAAAAACTTTTTTGGGGGCTGAAAACAATGATGGGTCAACAATTGATGGCATGCTCTTTATATGGTGTATGTAAGGTCATACCTGCATTTTGCCGGGTACTACTTCCTTCTTCCCTCCAGAAACAGCAATTGTGGCAAAGTACTGGATGACACGTTTGGTGTTTACAGTCTTTCCAGCACCGGATTCTCCACTAGTTTATTAGATTATAAAAATATAATTTAGTGTACATGAACTAAAATAAGTGTTGTCAAACTTCTGAAGTCATTAATCACGACTATTTTCATATTTATATACATATAAGTATATATATAGTATATACATAAAATATACACTCAGTCAAAGTCTTAAACTTACGTGATTAGGACTGACTGGTTCTCCTTATCTGAAAGTAAATTGAAAATATAAATATGTCAGAAGTGATACGAGAAGCAAATAAGAATACATTCGTCCATCTATTTATGAATTCAGTCATCCATCAGTGAGCGTCCATACCAGTCAACATGAACTGATAGGCGTTGTCAGAGACAGAGAAGATGTGGGGTGGAGCCTCCATGCGCTTCTTCCCTCTGTAGGCGTTGACCACTTCCATGTCATATACAGGGAGCCACTTGTAGGGGTTCACCGTGGCACAAAAGAGCCCAGAGTAGGTCTGCATATGAGCAGAGAGTAAAGGGATATATTGCTATTAAAGTTCAAGTATACATTTTCTGAGGGTTTCATTTGCTTCCTTAAGGTGTCTCATGTCTATATGTGTAGTTTTCTTACGTAGATCATCCATGCGGCATAACGCTCTTTGAGGTTATACAGGACAGTAGCTTCACTGAGGTAGGTCATCATGGCCATGTCCTCAATCTTATCATATTTAGGAGGGTTCATCTGCAAGACGTCCTCTTCTTTGAAGGATTTAACCTGAAATATGATGTCAATTACATGCATGAAGCCTACACAAATTGAATAATATCAACATTTTTACGGAATTTCAATCATTTTTCCTAGTTTTTGTACGTTTTTAAACAGTTTAAATGTGTCAGTAACTGTGGCTGCAAAATACAGATGTACAGAAACAAGTCCACCAAATAATTATTTCATTCCGTGCTAAGTATCCTCTTACCTCCTCTGTGATAAGTACTTTCACATCACACTTCCCGCCATCTCTCTTAACAACCAGACCCTTGAGGTACAACTCCTTGACATCAGGCACATAGCAGGCATTCTTAGAATCAAATGGTGCAGCCTGGGCCTCAAGCCTCTCCCTCTCAGGTTTACGAAGGTAAATGGCAGCCTTGCCATATATGGCCATCTCCGCGTCCGTACTCATGGTGCTGACTCACTGGGGGAAAAATATATCACTGTTAAAAAATCTATTCCTTCTTTTGATTTAAATTATGTTCCCTTTCTCATAAATTCATAATTATCCTGTGGGCCTGAAAGTATAAATGATGAGTGCATTACTGTATTATACTGTAAAGTAAGTAGGCCTCAGAAGCCTACAAAAGGTGTATAATAAAAATAAAATAAAACATTTTATACAATTACAATAGTAGATATACTGATGGTGCTTTAGCTTTGAGCAGTATACACTCATATGGAGCATCAAACTGTATCTCACCTGTTTTTCCACTCCCAGATGAAATTGACTCTTAGTTGGTGCTGTAAAATATGTTTGTTTTGAGTTTTTGAGTAATAATCCAGAAATAAAACAACCAGAACAACATAAACAATATTTACATGTCATTGCTATACCTCCCATCACATTTGAGTATTACATAGTAGGGATGTACTGATAAGAAAATGATTTGCCAACACTTAAAGCTGATATTTATATAACAAAACTGACTGATGCTAATATTTTGACTTTACTCTGGGTTAATTTTAAATAATTTGTACATATATTTGATGAAGAAAAAATGTATACCATTCAGACATAGGACAAATGACCACAAATTGTTATGGTATACACATTTGATGGACACATTGATATGTGTAAAAACAAAAAAACATAACCTATTGTAGAAATATGATGGTGCCACACATTTGATCGCAAGTAATCAGCCATTTTAAAGTAGTCAGCAGATATAAACATGGTGGCCAATACCCATTCATGGAAAATGAATCAGTGCATCCCTGCTACACAACAAACATGATTTACTGTAAATGTTAAATGTTGTTAAAGAACACAACATCAACATCCAATATCTTATAGTAAAGCAAAGTCTGTCATCCCAAAATAGTATTTCAGTTATGGGACAAAACGTATTGTATCACATAGTCTTTACATTCAAAACTCAATCTTACATGTTTGTCCACAATAGTTGACTCATTTTTCTTGGATATGGGCAAGGCAAACCTACTCATCACGTAATAAGCGTTATGATTCTTATCTATGTGCCTGATCTCAATAATAAGGATGTGAAAATAACAAGTATCTTACCCCACAGGTGGAAGTTGTCTGTCCATGGATGCTGCTCTGTGGGACTCCTTATATCTAGTGGAGAATGATTAGCAAGCAGAAGCTAATTGTGGACTACTCTCCTAAAGGAGATGGATTAGAGACAAGAGTCTACAGTTTGACTCTTACCCCGTCCCTTGCTTCCCTCCTTCACTCTATGTCCCTTTGCATAATATAGGACATTTCTGAATATATTACGCATCATGTTCATTTTTCTTAGAGTTTAAAACGAGTTTTTTTATGGGTTTACTCATATAGGTTATACAATAATGTATACAAAGGCCTTAGCTGGATTTCTCTTAAGTACAGTAAACATTAATGGTTGTAATGAGTACAGCACTAGATCCAGCTGGATCATTGGCGATGTATATTTATAATTGTATTTTTTTGTTTTACAGCATGCAGTTTTTGCACACCTTTTGAAAGAATTCCCTAATTTGTGTCCTGTTTCATTCTATATCATAGAAATAGTTCTCCAAAAAAGGAAAAAAATTGTTTTTATTTGAGAGGGAACATTGGGTGTATTATTTCAAAATCAACGTGAAGAGTATACAGATTAAATGTCTAGTTACCCACATACATGATTGAACTGTATGGATTTTTTGATAATGACTTTGAAATGTGACCAGTCTGGTTTCTTCAGTCCATTGACATCTAAGACCTATTTCCTTTGGATAATAAATTATCGAATGACATGATATACTGATTTAGCAAGCCATAGACATTTACAGTAGACTTGCTTTAAATCCAGTTATAAGGAGACAACATGTAAAGATGTCACGCCTGTATTTCAGGTTTCTCTAGTCGGAAATGAATTAACTTCATCCCAAAGCTTTGATGACATTAACTGAGGCTGAGACCAACAATCTGTGCTGCATGTCTGGCTTATTATATCTAGAACATTTTTGACATGGAAAGGTTGTAAAACATGTCAAACCATTACAAACTACTTAACAAAAAGTGAATCAAGTAAGGGCTAACCAACTCAAGATGCATTATTGCAGTGGGGTGATTAATTGAATAGTTTTGTATGATTATTGCATGACCATGCAACATTGTCCAATGATATGTGAAAGATCTTATTTTAAACCCCATTAAGCGTAAACGCCACATAAGCAATTTCTTTGGTTGCTCAAGTAGTGCTAGTAGCTTGGACCAATAAACATTTCATATCCCCTAAGTTTAAGTCCAATTTGAGATTTGAGGTGTCAAATAAAAGGTGAGGCCAATAAATAACTATATGTGCCTCCAATGAAAGGCCAGAAAAGGTTTTGGCTTGGCAGACCTTCAGGGCTATTTATCTGACTGGCCACTTCATCTTGGTATCAATGTCCAAAGTATGAATGGGATATGTTGTGGTGGAACATCTGGACATATATGGTCACATTGCTTTCTTGCCCACCACCTTGACATCACCATGTTGGAAAACAGCTTGACAGGACAAGAAGAAATATACTCATTCAGCAGTGCCACATGAGAAGTATCATGTCAGAAAAGCCTTATATGCTTGTTGAAGTCAATAATAACCTTGACCTCTGAGGAGAGATGTTTTCTGTCGATGGTAAGAATGATAGGGAAAGGAGAAACATTCATATATTTATATAAACATTCAGATGTTACACATCATTTAATAGGTCTTTGGTTCTACTACTAACTGAAGCAACAGTCGTGGAAAAGTTATGTAGCATTTATCTTCATAGACCCATTATTCTCAAATTCTATGACTACAGTGCACATACACACGCACACACAGACACAATCCCACACATCCACAAACACACACATGATTTGCCATAAATAATTTGTTAGGGGAATCCCTCTCAGCAAACTGACCCCCAGACAGTTTAGGGAGTCAGAGGTAATTCAACAGTTTGTTCAAGCTGGCTGGCTCGACCTGTTCCAGTAACCTCTTCAGTATCTCAGTTAAATAAAACTACATAATACTGTAGTAACGCCAAAGACGTAAAGTGAGCAGCAGATGTAGATGAGAATTTGTAGGACATAATCACATGGTCATGGTCATCCCCTTTAAACAGTATAATTTGATGCATGTGTCTCTTTTGTGCAAGACTGACCCTGTAGCAGGGTGTTATCTCAGGGTTGGACACTTATTTTGCTGAGTCATTCTTAATATTGTGTGTGTGAACGGTGAATTTCTTTATTCGGAAAGTGTGTATTACCTGTCCGATACCGATACTGTCGCTGGTCAGCTGCAATGACAGTGGATGAGAAAGGGTGGGGGGGACATGTGAGATGATGTGCTTGTCTCGCTGAGGGTGATTCTAATATTATTCTACATGTAAAGATATTTTATGTAACATCAGTCTGTGTACAATATTTAGTTTTTTTCTTCCCATAACAAATCCACAAAGCCAATATTGTATTGTCAACAAGATTTTTTTTCAAACAATCCTTAAAATATTACCATGAAAATCCTATTTTATGAAACACAGCACTGTCTTGGGTCCCGTTGTTATGTCTATTCAGCTTCTTTAACGTACCCTATTTTTTGGACCGTAAATCGCTCCAGAGTATAAATTGCATCAGTCCAAAAAATTATCATGAAGAGGAAAATAACATATATCAATTGTATTGGATAATAAATCTCATTTATTCAGAAAAATATTTCACAACATCCAAGACCAAGAACAGACATTTAATCTGGAAAGGCAAGTTATTCCACTATACAATAGCACACAGAACAGGCTGAGGTCCGGTATGTTAACGTATCACATTAACAGTTATTCAGCTACACAATAACATAAATAAATTACTGGGAAGCTGAATAGGCTAAATTAACATTAAAAGCTAGCGAGTCCAACAAGCAAATTACTGGTAAGCTAGTTCACCAAGCTCCCGATCTCATTCCACATCACTGAATCTGTTTAACTTGTTGGTTCATGTCAGTCAGTATGAATTAATATTTAAAAACATGTTAAATTTTATATATTCTGATATAAACAGTACCAGTCAAAAAATATGGACACATTTTCCCATTCATGTGTCCAAACTTTTGAATGGTACTGTAAATCGCACCTGATTGTAAGTTTTTTTCTATGAAAAAAAGCGTGATTTATAGAGAGACTTATAAATACAGTGTTGGAAAATATATATATGTGTCCGTTTTTTTCACTTTTAATTCTACACTTTCAACTATGTTGTGCTATTTAGTGATGAAATGTGTGCTGTGAAGCAATGTCTACAAGACAACCGTATAGGCCATAGATCAAGAGTAACATTTGTACTAAGAGTTTGTACAAACTTTGTCACTTTGGAAAAAAGTATGTTCTAAATAAATAGTCAAATTGTATTCTTAACATTGCTGTCAGCAGATCTTTACCTTTCCAGTGTCACGAGTTTGGTTCTGAGCTTGTTGACCTGAGACTTGGCGATGTCGGCACGCTCCTCAGCCTCCTCTAGCTCATGCCGAACCTTCCTGAACTTGGACATTTGGGAGTTGGACTGCTCTTCCTGGGTGACATTGAGAACAGGTTTGAAGATTAGCAGAATGGCCATCCCATTTTTAAAAGGCTGATTTGGTTAATTGCTATTTTACTTTGTAATCAAGTCTAATTCTTTAATATTAATAATAATAATACATTTTATTTATAAATCGCTTTTTTCAAGGTACTCAAAGTCGCTTTACAGAGGCCAGCATTCATTACATTCATTGCATTCATATTAATTAACGTATGACTCTCAGCCTCCTCAGCCTGTCACTTGTAGGCCTTCACTTTAAGCTGCGGCTTATCCACCAGGTCTTGAAGTCTGGTTACATTCTGTTTCACATTCATGAAGGAGAGGATATTGTACTGGATGGTGTAGATAGACACTCTGATAAAGAGAGATAAAGAGAGTAATTGGTTAGCTCGATACAAAATGATGCAATGCAAATAAATCATTATCCTAACCCCATCCCATTCCTACACGTAAAATCTATCATCAATCCATCAAGTCCAAGACATCCATTATTCCAAAATCACATCAAAGTTATAAAGTCATTATTCTAACAATTGCTTCATAGTTAAACAGGATTGAATCACTCCTTAAAAACATGGTTTGAATGGAAAAAACCTGACTCCGTATTTTTCTTAGTATCTTCTCAGTCTCACCTTCCCTCCATCATCTTGGTAAACTGCCTTCTCATTAGGTATCCACGAGCAAGAGCCTGCATCATGGTTGCTAGATTAGCAAGCTTTTCATCTCCTCAAGGACACCAAGCAGACCAGCTTTGAAGAACACTTGAGGCATAGGGAGAATATGAAACTGAATTAAAAAAGATGACTAAAACAGATTCACATATTGCTCTCAAAAAGACTGTTCATCTAATCAAATGAATGCCAATGCACTGTTGGCAGAGGATTTACCATAAAGTTGCTTGAATCGCATCATCAAGAGTGTATCTGGTATGTTACCTTGGTGTGTCCAAACTTGTACTTCTCATGGTGTACATCAATTAACCCAGGCAGCTTCTCAGAAGCTTGTTGTCAACAAACTGGCCTTTCGGGGATTACACCGGCATTCAATACTTTGTATCTGAATCGAGAGAAATCTTGATTTCTTACTGTACATTTTTCTTACCTGTAGTACCATAATTATGCATGTGTGTCAGTACCTCTGCTTAAAATCAGCAGAGGCCACTGCTGGGGAAACCCTTCCTACAGATCCCTCCTCCAAATACCCTCCGGAGGTAACACTTTACAATAAGGGTGCATTAATGAGCGTTCATTAATACTTAAACTAATGCATGAATCATCATCAGTCAATACATAACTCAGAAAGTACTTGATTATGCACTGATCATGAACACATCATTTGTTAATAGGGAATCACATATGATTTACTATTAATTAAAATCAGAATCATGTGCAAATTCCTATTTATATCAACACATTAACTGATAGGTGAGTTAACTACTTCAGTTAAACGTGCAAATTAATACTGTTAACTGTGTGAACTAAAACCCTGAGTTAACAGGGTAAACTAATGGTAATACCTTAATTCATGTGTTAATTACCACAATGGCGGCATCCATGGATTGAGACGGTACTTAATCATTTGTTAATAGTCATGTGCCTCCTCAAGTAAAGTCATAACATAATGATACATTCACTAATCATTAACTAATTATTCACTAAAACAAATAGTTTTTTCAGAGACAACATTGAATTAAACTGTATTATGAGTTGGATTCCTGCATTACATTCAAAATGACTATTTTGACGAATGGATGACTACCATACCATTTGCAAAACATTTTATATCACTCGGACAACACATGCAAGGCCACCTTTCTAAGACGAAGAATTCAACTCGAAATATCGATCAGATCTTCCGTACAACATGCCTGACTGCAACACATCCTGGAGTCTGGACCAATTCATGAAGGTGAACTTCTATCTTCGAATGTTAACTTTCCACTATACCCTAAGCTCAGCAAAATGCATCAACTTGAAAAGGGTGCAAGCTAACAGAGAACAATTTAGCCTTTGAAGGGTAAAGGTAAACTACGTAGAGCTGTATTCCTCAACTCATACAAACGTAAGTTTTAACGTGACAGTATTTTTTATTATGGTATTTTTTACTGGTCTGGTTGGCTTCCTTAAGATGGCTCATGTGTACATATGTCATTTTCTTAAGTAGATCATCCATGCTGCATAACGCAGCACAAAAGCTTGAGGGCATCATGGCCATGTCCTCACTCGTGTCATACTTAGGAGGGTTCATGCCCATGACTTCCTCTTTTTTGAAGGTTTTAATCTAATGTCCAAAACATGTACAAATATTAATGATCTTAAAAATGAAGAAACATGAGTAAAGACTGAATTCATTTTAATTCGACTCACTTCCTAAATGCCATAGGAAGTGAGTTTCAATAAAGCTAACTGAAATGTATCAATTGACAGGCCGACAGGTTTTTGCACATAGTCAAATATGTTGCTACTGTACATTAGTTTTGCTATATATACTCACGTGGTTATGACCACAAACATTTATACTCTTAGCTCCTTTTTTCACATCTCACTGCCTGCCATCTCTCTTAACAACTAGACCCTTGAGGTCAGGTATATAGCAGGCATTCTTAGCATCAAATGGTAAAGTCTGGGCCTCAACCCTCTCCCTCTCAGGCTTGCAAAGGTAAATCGCAGTTTTTCCATACTGGACCATCTCCACGTCCATACTCATGGTTACGGGTTGCAGGAAGGAATGGATATTTAGATACGAAAATGAAAACAACCAAGGGGTCTGTTTAAATTGACAGCTATGTCAATAAATAGTTAAACCTTGTGGGATGTCCATCCACCAAATACTTATATAAAACATATTTTCTCAGGTTTTTTAGGACTTGCTGTTGTAACCTCCTTACACTTACAAGAAGTCTGTGTAAGACCTCAGCATTTACTTTGGTAACTTGATTTGAGTTATAAAAAAGGGACTCTTGAATCAAAGTCTAATTCGGGATGTGTCACATGCAATGGCAGGCAACAAAATCCTGGATCTCAGTTTGAAAGACCAGGTCATTTATTTTCCAGGCCAAATATCCCAGTTGGAAAAGTATTACAGTATGTTTAATATGTGAGAGGCTATATGGGGGTTGATACTTAAGGTCACATTACGTGCCTTCCACACTCAGTGTCCAAGTTGTAAAATAGAAAAATTCAACGAGTCAGCAGTGCCATTGAATCTAATGTTGGTGATAAAGCTTTGAAGACGCTTGATTTGAGTGGTGTTGTCGGATGTTAAAGCCATGCTGCAGAAACACACCAATGAAAAAAGCTTTTGGGAACCCAGTTAATTCTGTATCTGAAGAATGAAAACGTTCTTAGTTGAAAACATGTTTAGTTGAAATACCACTCACCCACAATATAGGCAGTAATGGCAATAATAATCTTACATTACATTTATGCATTTAGCAGACACTTTTATCCAAAGCAACTTCCAAGAGAGAGCTTTACAAAAGTGCATAGGTCACTGAACATAACGAGATAGCCCCAAACATTGTGGGTAACCAAACATGAAGCATACATTGTGAAAACCAAATAAGTCCCAAGGGGAGGAACGATAGGACCATGTAGTTAGACAAGTTACAATTAAACAGCATTGAACCACAAAAGTGCAAGAGTGTACCTGTGGAAAATACAAGCAAGAATCTTGATTGATTAGTAGCAGCTGTTGCTGCTACTAATCAAGAAGGAACAAAATGTTATGTTTTACTCTTGAACAATTTGTATTAATCCACTGCAAATCTGTAAGAAGGAAATAAATGGTTGCATAACATAACAAAAGTAATGCATACTTGCAGCCATATCTATAACTTGTTTTATTTAGCATTGTTTTGACTGTTACTCCCTTTTGGCCTTTACCGTGGCCTGTTCCTGACTGTTGATTCTATTAATAGCCATCCTCATAACGGGCCCCTCTGCAGACATACTACACGTCACACACACATTGGACGATGAATACATCTGTGGGGGATCCCTTACAGTGAACTGACTGTAAGGTAGAGTCCTGCTTCGGGTTGGGTACCCGGGGTTCTTCGCAGGTAACCTGCTAAAATATGATTTTTGAGGTTAAGGGAAAAAAATATTTCAACCCGCAGGGCGACTTGCTGTTCAGAACTAATGTTGCGGGTCGGAAACGTTATTAAAATAAAATATTTAAAGATGTGTTTAATTTTCTAATTCTAAACAACACCATAAATATTTAGCTTAATGTACAAATAAGCTATTTAGCCTATAGGTTATAGGCTACAATTTTCTTTTAGCGATGTCAGTTGTCAATATACGCATTGTCGTGAAAAATAAATCTACAAAAGCTTTTTGCTTTGCAGTTACTTAAGAGTTAAAATAGTGTCACACAATTGATAAATCCTTAAGGGACACGCAGAGGAATATTACGTTTGGATTGTAAACCAATTAAATACATCTATAATTTTTTCAACAATTAAGGATTCGGCTCTTGATGCGGGTGGTTTGGTTTTCGGGGGGAAATCTGTCCTTGTGTCGGGTGTTGGTTTGGTCTTGGAATCGATGTTGCCTGCGCGGTTCGGTCACGGCTCAAAAAAACGAAATTGTGCAGGATTCTATTGCAAGGGACAAGCTCCTTGTCCACACCCCATCAACTCCCATATTTTACCGTATATGGTTGCTGAAATTCACATAAATCGTCTGTATCCAAATTAATGTTTTAATCACCCCACTCTGAACAAGAAGTATTGGAATCCCCAAAACAGGAATAGCTAAGACAAAGAGAAAAACTGAAAAAATTGACATTACACAGAAGGAAAGACCAAAGCAGACACTATTGATTTTAATAGCTAACCTCATAACTAGCCTCATTGCAGACGTACTACATAACACAAACATTGGACAATGAATATGTCTGTGGGGGATCCCTTATAGTAAACTGACTCCCAGTCGTCTGAGGTGAAGAGGTTCCTCAGTGGCTTGCTTTGGCTGCCATCCAGGCTCCTCTCATTTCTCTTCTTGCTCCAGGCTCCCCCTGTGTCATTCCCAATTCTAAATTGGGTCTGATCCAAGTGGGTCACCTCCTCATGTACTGGGGGAGCTCATGAGCAACTCTGAACATATAAAACTATGTAAATTAATCCGTAAAAGGATGTGTACAGATAAATTGTACATCAAATGATTCTGACATTTGTAAATATTGAAGTACTTGAGAAGGTAGAGGCCAAAATGGAATTTGCTTGGCTGGCTCTCATTGTGAGAACTCACTTGAAGGGGAGTTCAGTCAAGACACTCATGTGATTGATTTCACCATTTATTCATACACATGAAAAATTGGTTTAACATGGGAGGAATGGATGTACATGTACGGCCCGCATCAGATTCAAGACTCTGGTACTGACCTTTCGAGCAGTGAACGGGACCACACCCGACTACATCAAGTGTCTCCTGCAGCCTTACACCCCCACCCGCCACCTACGGTCTTCTTCAGACCTGGTGGACCTGGTGGTCCCACCGCTCAAGTCCGCCCGGTCCCAACACAAGCTCTTCTCCTGCCTGGCCCCCCAGTGGTGGAATCAACTCCCCACCTCCATCAGAGACACAGACTCTCTCCACCTTCAAGAGAAGGCTCAAGACACACTTGTTCCGGGAGTACAACGGTACTTAGGAATGGTTTGCTGAACCCAATGCTAGTTTCCTCAAGGATCACAATGACTCTTGATTTGTCGCTCTTGTTGGTTAGTGGTAACTGATTTAAACTGTTGTATTCGCTGCAAAATATTCTATTTTAGTCAATCTTATTTAATTTAATGTTTTACTGTTGCTTGCTTTTTTCTACAGGTACACTTGCACTTAGAGATTCATGTTGTTTAATTGTAACTTGTAACTACATGCTCTTATGGTTCTTCCATTTGGCACTTATTTTTTGGTTGTCCACAATGTGTGCTTCTTGTTTTGGCTACCCGCAATGCTTTGGGGGTAGCCAAACTGTTATTATCAGTGACCTATGCACTTTGTAAAGCTCTCTCTTGGAAGTCGCTTTGGATAAAGCGTCTGCTAAATGAATACATGTAATGTATGTGTACATGGGGAAGTACTCTCTGCCTTCACTATAGCATGCCTGACATGACATGAGGCAGGGAGCAACAAGTTAAATCATCCACGGGAAGAACAGACAGAACACATGGGAGAGAAGGGGTAGGTGGTGGGTGGCAGCAGCGCATAACACTAAGGTTAGCGAGGATGCGTGTAGTGCATGTGTGACTTTTAGCGACGTCTATCGAGCTAAGCCTATGGCTGTAGGATACGGCGATGGGTAAGCCGCTGCCCGAGTGCCATGCCTGAACTTGCTTCGCTCATTTAACGTGATTGATTTCACCATTTATTCATACACATGAAAAATAGGTTTAACATTGGCGGAATGGATGTACATGGGGAAGCGCTCCCTGCCTTCACTGCAGCATGCATGACATGAGGCAGGGAGCAACGAGTGAAATCCCAAAAACACAGACACTATGCCAGGTTAGACTATGTGTAGAGCGGAGCGTTGCTCCTCCTGTGCCACAGGAGAACCACATGACATCCCACTTATTTACTAGTGACGAGGCAACAGAGATTGTACAGAGAAATCCAGCGTTGGAAGAACTGATAGCCTTCTCATCCATACAGGGCAAATGTATGCTTCCTCTAGAGACCTGCCCTCAGTGTCTGTGTGCAGACATGGAATGTTACATGAGGTTGTGAGAACAAATGTGTCAGCGGAAAATCTGCTGTTCCCTGGGAGTCCAGGGCATCTCAACGGATATCTCCATGTAGACACTGTGGATTCTGATGGCTAGCTTAGCGCATCAGAGCATGTCTGTGAATTGCCACAGCTACATGGAGACCCGAAGATACATTTTAGTATTAGCAATATACGGAGCCACCCAACCACAGGAGACATGAGGACCTTTGATGAAGACTAAGACCTGAAGACTAGGACCTGCTTGGCTTGAGCCCTATGCTTCTAGTAGGAATGTTGCTGAGCATTGTCTAATTTAAGTCTCTTTATTGTATACCAAGCGCTCAACATCTTCCACGCATCCACAATGTCCAACGCGTTTGGGCGCACGTAGTGCTCGTAGGCCGATGACGACCACCGGCCCATCATTTTCAGCGTTGATGTGGACACCTTCGCAGAAGCGGAGGTGGCCGCCCAGATACGGAAAGAATGCACTGTATGCAGCTCCGGGGACAGGCCACAGCGCTCGTACAGCTGTCGGAGATGCTGCGTGAGCCACGATCTGGTCAAGTCCTTGCCGACTGTGTTGCTGGCAAACAGGGGCTCATCAGGTATCGCCCGAGGGGCGGCATAGCAGGTACCGGTACATGGACGAGAGTGGACAAAAGGCACAGTTAGTTTAATCAATCACAATGGGGGTGCCTTTGCATTTCGCATCAGTTTTACTGTGCTTCAGGACAATGGTGAACATCCCACTTCCTATACTTAAAACGGACATAGTGAGATCGCAGGAAGGATCAAAGGTAGAGCATCTAGTGGTGTATTCGCCGCACCGCAGAAACCCGTAGAACGCCGTGAGAATGTCTCGAGCAGGGTGTCGACATAAAGCCCAAAGCATCCCTGTCTCAGAGCAGGCACCAGATTGTGCAGTAGAGGGAGTGTGATTGGGAGACGTTTGTCTTTCCTTTCGGGCCGCTGCTTCCGTAGACCATTCATGAGGAGGCGGATAGATGGGCTTCCCAGAAGGCTGCATGCCGAGGGATCCACGAACCGAACGTGGAACTGAACACCTGCCACCAATGCCTTGATGGATGACGGTTGCAGCTTGGGTTTTAAAACAGTGCACCATGAAATCGCACAGCACGGACATGTTCGGACATTATGCATTGCGAAGGTTAGATGGCCTAACAGCCAGCATTTTGCGTTTGCTCATGGACACCTCACTGCAGGTGGCCCCAATTACGGAGCGAATGCGCTCAAGCTTCTCCGCGGGCAACGAGGCCTGCATTAGTACGCTATCCAGCTGGATGCCGAAAAACTCGAGTGAGTCCGGCGGGCCTACGGTCTTCTCGTCAGATAACGGGACGCCTAGCTCGTCGAAAGTGTCCCGCAACACAGAAATACAACGGGCCGGAGGCGAACACGGAAAATCCACCACCAAAAAGTCCTCCAGTAGGTGCAGGACGAAAGGCAATTTACGCACGTTTAACAGAATCCAGCACAGTGCTTCCGACAGTATGTCGAAGATGTGTGGGCTGCTGTGGCAGCCGAAAGTTAACCAAACAGAAAAATACAGTTTACCGGGCCATCGTACGCCGAACAGATGCCATTGGGAGGGTGGAGCGGCATGACCTTAAACGCATCGGTCACGTCCGCTTTGCCCAGCCACGCGCCCACACCTGTGATTTTGATCATGTGGATGGCGTTGTCCATGCTTGCATAACATAAGGAAAAAGGCTCACATGGTATCAGGCTGTTTACGCTGGGCACCACGCAGCCGTGCGGAGCCGTCAGATTGACTATTAGACGCTTCTTGCACGAGTACTTCTGTGTGGCTACGCCCATGGGGCTGACCCTGAACGGGGAAAAAGGGGATTCCTCATAAGGCCCAATCATGAACCCTTTAGCTTACTCTTTTTGGACGAGCGTATCCACGATGCCCGGCTCACAAACTGCACTCTGTAGGTTGTTGCATACATGACTAACAGTCGGTAGCACAGACAGACCAGCATTGAACCCATGAGTTAGACCATTCAACAAGTACAACACAAAACAGCGGTCTGGATGTCCCTCTAAAGCAATGCTGAGTCTCTCAATGTTCACGGGGGTTGACACTTTATTCACTTGTCCTTCGGGGCCGGGTGGGCCCGACGAGGGTACACAATTCGGGGATGAGCGTCCCCGCAGTAACTGCAATGCAGATATTTGCAGTTAGCATAAAGACACACGTTGTCATTGAAATTAATACAAAGTGTTGGACTGACTGTGGATGTTTGTTTGGGCCCTACTTTCCTCCGACCACCTTTTGATACTGCCTCTGAGGCGCCTCAAATTTGACATCAGCCACGTATGCGGTTGTAAGACAGAGATTTACCGAGTGACCAAGGCATCTGCGCACTAAGCAGGAGAGCGGCATGTGCCCAGTGAACAGCCGGCTCACCAGGTCGAGATCCCTCACCGACCAGTCCAGCCGCAGATTCCATTTCTGGAGGTACAGGGCAGCCTTGGCGGTCAGACTCTTATGATATTTGTAAAACAAACTGCCGCCGTAGTGCAGGGCCAGATCCCATATAAAAGCAAGGTAGTCATCCAGCTTAACGCGATGCTCGGGGTACACCTCGCACAATGTATCTCGGTACATTTACATTTAGTTATTTAGCAGAAACATTCGGTACACACCGAATGCCACACAGAATTCGTCCAGAGTCAAGTTCTTTGACATCCCGGGGTCGCTGCAGTTAAAGAACACCGACACATCCCCGCAATCGACCAGACGCTTGCCTAAGAGGTTGGTAGCACCCAGCAAGATCTGAAGGTTGATATCCATACCTACTAGGATTTGGCTGGAACGGGAGCCATTGCCGCCCCGGCCTCCAGGATGGCGATACGGAAGACCATGTCGCCGAGGGACAGCTTGATGTCCGAGAGGGCTGCCAATAAGGGATCACCAGGAGTGCTCGTGGTCGGAGTTGGCTCCTGTAGGCGAGCCCTCTTCGTGGGCAACACGCCAGCAGGACGGGAAGCGGAGCCCCGCTTCCCTTTCGCCAACGCCTTCCCCAGGGGAGCATGCAGGGGTGCGGATGGAGCGGCATCGCTGCTTTCCAGGAAGAACGGGAACAGTTCCTCGTCATTGCAGCCCATTGGCGGCATTATGCCCCAAGAGCACACTTGAGTTGTGATATTACTTGTTTTGCTGTTGTTGACTGTTTGCTGACTGACATTTTAAGGAGCGCAAGCAGAACATTTAGGGGCACACCTTATGGGTCAATGACATGACATGCATATTTTGGTGTCCGAGTGCATTATTTCAAAAAAGAATTATGTAATCAATTCATGACGTATCAATTTACTCTTTCAAACCTAATTAGTTGTAATACATTTCAGTACATTCAAATAATACATATAATTTTATGCTTTGGCATTTCAAACCTCCAGAATGTCAGGTGGTGCAACTGTCCATGCAAATAAAATGCCTCGAATTTAGCCATTCTCATCAGATCACCCTGGTTTGCCGAGGTGTACACTCATAGTCATTTCAATGAGGAGAAAGGCGGATATCGCGGGCCATAACACCAACAGCAGAACGGTTATCCAAATAACAAGGAAGTGTACAATACTCGCGTTACTGTGTTTGTATTCACACACACACTTGATGCCATCTACCTTTACATTAGTAACAGTAACTCAGCTGTTAGCTGCAGAGCTAATGTTACAGCCACATTCTAAGGGTAGTAAGCTAAGTAACCATATACAGTAAAGCAACAAAATGATATAGCGTTAGTTAACTTACTTGTCCAAGGTTTGTAGCTTGACCAAGGAGAGTTAGTAATGATCCAGAATTTAATTTCAGCAAAACCAGCTTTGTATTGGCTCAAGTTGAGGAAACAGTAGTGGCTGAAATGTTTGGCGCAGACATACAAAACTTTGGGAAGTTGTGTCGGCGCTTTTCCAGCGAAAATAAAATAAAGATACTGGTTGTGCAGAGGCTTGGATGAAGGAACAAAAAAAAAACACTGAGCAACTGTAATGCTTCGTTCGTTTGTAAGTCATGATGTCTCTCCAGGAAAAACCGATATTGCACTTGCCTTTGCACGATCGTAGCTCAGTTTTTCATGGGCGGGCCAAATTATCTGGGCGGGCAAAGCAGAGAGAAGGGCGGTAGCCTGGCTCCTTGCGATGTCACAAGGAGGAGATTTTCAAACCGAGCGTTTGAGCCTTCAGTTTCTCAAAGGCGGAGAAGAACACCCAGGGCTTGGTTTACACCTATCGAAAATTCTAGCCACTGGGGGACCAAAGGCAGGCTAGGGGAACTCATATTAATGTTAAATAACCTCCTAACGTTAAGTTTTCATGTCATGTGACCTTTAAATACATTATGTAATGTGACATTACGTACTGTACATACCTCCGACACCACAACACGACTTGCTGAGTATAACAGCGCAACAGCTCAAACACAGCCAAGGATACAGTAGCAACGCTAGTGCTAAATAAGTAGCTACTAGGCTCCATGACGCCAGGTTAGAAGGGCTTGTGAAACTGCTCACCAAAAGAACGAAGGGGAACCCACTTGTCTGGCAGATTAAGACATGTTCGTAGGAATCTACCGAAAAATAGACTAAACTTTCCAAGACTTTTAGCTACGGTACCTATGTTGAGGGCTCGCTGATATCGCTGTCTTACTAGAACGTTGTATCTATGCGCCGTTGCTAACGTGTGCTGACGTTGTGCACACCCAATAAATTCCAAATGTGTAGGTTGCACATGCGCGAGTCCTTGTAAAAAATGCTCGCACTGTCTCAAAAACTGGTCGCAAAATGCGTCCATTTGTTGCAGTCTGGAGCCCTGTTATGTATTTTATTGTGTTTTTTTATGTATTTGTATTATTATTTTTGTGCATTTGTTCGGCACCTCGGTCAGCCTTGCTGTGTTGAGAGTGTGCTTTATAAATACAATTTACTTACTTAAGATACGGCGATGGGTGATATGACGCGCGCTGCCCGAGTGCCATGCCTGAACTTGCTTCGCTCATTTATTAATACCCCTGAGATCTATTGTTTGAAATGCAGTGGCTGCCAACAACTCCTGCTCAAGGGTACCCAAACAGGATGTAATTCTCATGGGTTCCAGTGCTGGCTTCAAAAATATTGAGTCCACACCTGATTCTCAGACTGGGTCCTGAAGCTCTTCTTACATGCTTTGTCAAAGCATCACCATGGGATCAAGAGTACTTAAACCAGAGCATTAACTACAAAAAAAACAGAAAGTAATGAAAACAATGAAAGCATGTCATTGGCTTATCATGATTTGTTCTTTATGGAGGGCAAAAATACTGGTGCTTTTCTCAGGAAGACATTAAAGGCATTTGGATCAACTTAAAATTTCTACACATTTAAAATAATTAATGTCCAGGCCTGTTGCTGGCATGGTCCATTTCTGTAGTGCCTGCTGTAGTTTTTGACCATTAACCTAACATTAATTATTTGACAACTTACCAACAAATATGACAACAAACCCATGTAAAGGAAACATGGTGTACTGTATGATGTCTCACAAGCATGGAAATAGATAACTTTTCACTTCCTGAAGCTACTGTTCACTTTAGGTTTGTGATTACATTACAACTCCTCCCCCTTGATAAAAATATACATACAAGATACCAAATTGATTAAGGGTATGTTTAATCTGCTGAAAAAAACAACAAAGTACTTATTACAATGTTTAAAAGTTCATCTGAGTTTTCTGAGTCACTAGGTGACTGTCACATTCTCATGCTTTTTCTGATAAAGAGCAGCTGTCACCTGCAAGGGCTTAGAGTAGTAAAAATAGAAGAGAAGCAACACTGTAGTCTCTCTGAAGGAAGAGAAAGTAAAGTGAAAGAAGTTTAGTAAAGTAATTGAGGAGGACATAAAATAACAGGTTAACCTCTAACAGTCTATGTTCATAAGGTCCTCCACCTCTCCCTGCAGCCTCTGCTTGGTTTTCTCCAGAGAGCCACACTTTGGAGTTGGTGGCCTTGCTGGTCTCTTCAGCTTCCTTGGGAGGCTGAGCCAGCTTCTTCCGGTTGGGGACCAAATATGCTTTAAGCACTCCATAAGTGTGACCGGTGGGAGTGGGATAAGTCAGGAAGTCTCAAAGTGACCAAGTGACCAAGCCTAGCGCACCTGACACGTTCATTTCAATTAAACGCAGGTAGATGGCACGCCACATTCAGTCTTTTGTTTGCAATCAGAGCGCGACAAACGCAGTGGTAAGAGCACTGCTTGCGGCAGGATTTTGCCAGCGGTGATTAAGGTGAAGCGGGAAAGGACAAGCTTTCTTTTTAAACAGGTTATGCATAGCTTAATCAGCACGTAGCCTATGCTTACCGATGTCTGTGTTTTATCTGGGATTTTATGACGGTAAATGTGAAGTGTATTAAACAGTGTAAATTTGTGGGATTAAATGGGAAATGTCTGTACTGCTCTGCATTGATAATGCACTTATTGTCTTTGTAGTGCCCCGTGCTAAAAAATACATTGTTCCAGTCTACAGTCTATGACATCAACACAGACGTACAGGTACTAATTGCACAAAGTCTTAATTACATGTAAATCCAGTACGTTTGATGGGCACATGGCAAATGTGTCATTTGCTACTTTCAGGAGCCATTAGTAGCCACTGTTTTTCCCTACCTTAGAATTACATTTAATACGAAATTAGTGGGGTGGAACATTTAAACCATATTCGCTATTTCAGTGCAACTAGTATTAAGCCAGCATCTCAAGGCTTGCATTGGCGGTTATGTTCTGCTACAATGTGTGCCTTTTGAATCGTGTGTGTGTGAAACCACCTCCAAGTTATGTTTGGTTATTAAATTTGTTTGGCGGGCCTACTCCTGTCCTTTCATTCCTTTGCAGTGAGAGTGCCCTCTTTGGGGGTGATTAATTCTGATGATTTGATAGCTCTGTCATTATTGACATATTTGTGTTCTTTCTTTATTTTGGTTGCTTTTTAGCAGGCATAGTAGCCAAACCACAGCTTTGGTGCAACTTTGTATTGGTGGCTTGTGTGAGCACATGTTGTTTAATTGGAACTTGTTTAACTGCATGCTCTTATGGTTCTTCCCAGCGGTGCGTTTAGTTTTTTTCACAATGTAAGCTCATATTTTGGCTACCCGCAATGTTAGGGGCTATCTCGTTGTTATGATCAGTGACCTATGCACTTTTGTAAAGCTCTCTCTTGGAAGTTGCTTTCGATAAAAGCATCTGCTAAATGAATAAATGTAAATGTAATTATGTAATTACGTTATACTGAAATACTGTGTTGCTGATGAGGGGATGAGTTGTAGGTGTGTCAGTTTCACAGGAAGGCTGGAAAATGTGGCAGGACACCCAGAGCTGGGAGCCAACAGGCCGGGGACGTAACATTTTTCATGTTAACCATCAGTATGTTCACAAGAAGGATATAAAATAAAAAGGCTTTAATTTACTTTTAGATCCAGTAATAAAATGTATTTATTTTAAACCATACAGATTTCTTTTATACTTTCCATCATAGTCAACAACCCATGATAATGTTTTAATTTAACCTTTTTTAAGTTGCGCTTTTGTGTCGTCAGGTCACAAAAAGGCCTCTCTGAATTGAAGATTTTTCAAACTCAAATAAACTCCTGGGTTGAGGATATGATTCCAAATACGTATTTTACTATTTCAACGGTAACATATTATGTGACAGGATTTTTGTGACTTGAAGACCAAGCTATGTGTCTCTCATGCCAACCAGTAATTTATTATGCACCAGTTGATTACCAAGGGTCATCAAAGTAAATAAGTGTGTTAACTCTGACTATTTTGTGAAGATCCCTACATGTTATCTAAAATAGTGGACAGCAATCAGGAAAACCATACAGATTATTCTCAAATCAAAATGTATTTGTATAGCCCTTTTTACACGCAAGCATGTCACAGAGGGCTTCACATACGCCCATAGAACTGCCCCTCAACCAACCTAAACCCTCAAGGAAGACAAGGAAAACCCCCAGAAAAACTCACTAGAGGAGAAAAAATTGAAAAAACCTTAGGAGGAGCAATTCAATGAGAGATCCCCTCCTCCAGAGACAGTTGGTGAAAGAGAGGAGCAGAACACAGGCTTAAAATAGTCATACAGTAGGGAAGTGTCAATGGGTGTTGAAACACCAAAATCCATTGTTCAACTTGGTTAGTATAAGCAGAGGTAGCTACAGGGCTGAGGACTGTGATCGGCATCACAGGCCGGGAGGGGGGGAAGAGGGGGAGGAACCGGGGATTCTTTTATTTATTATTAGTTGAAACATCTTGCCTAGGGCGGCGAAGGTACTCGCGCCGGCCCTGTCTAGACTTAACCCATCAGCATGTTTTTGGTAACTTGATTTGAATCATAAAAAATGTCCCCTGAGATCATATCTAATTTGGGATGGGAAATGTCACATGTAAGGTTAGGGGTCCACAAAGTTCACTAAGCAGAGACTGGCAGTCCATGATTTGTATTCCAGTCCAAACATTTCAGTGGTAAATCTATTACAGCACCAATGTCAGAAATGTTAGGGGGAAAACATGGGGTGTTGACTTTCTTGGCTGAATCATTGTGCTTGCCCACCACTGGGTGCCTCTGCACTGCAATGCAGTGTGATGGACAATAAAGGATTTACAATGCTGTGATGAGTTTCATGGAAGGTGCTGTCTGAAGTAGGATGTAAACTTCAACAACAGAGTTACACCATTCAAAACAACAATTTAAAGAAGTATTCAGGGATTGATTTACAAGCAAGCTCACCTCTTTTTAATATGGTCACAGAAGTAAGCGTATGATTGCTGACAAAAATAGACATGGCAATTGATGTTGTAGCTCTTACTTTATGATCCATCATCATACTAAATGAGCCAAGCAGCTATTAGAGCAGTCTCAAGGTCAGTCATGAAGAAATTGATTTGAGTTTTTTTAAGTTTGGATTGTGGGGTAGAAATGTTGTGGGGTAAAGCAGAGTGTGAATCATACAATGACAATCGGAGGGGTCAACTTCTTCTCCAGGCTGTGTATCAACCCCCTCGACCTGTTGTTTTTACCTCTTTTGGGGGGGTCCAAGTCTTAATTAGGGGGGTCAGACCCCCCCCCAAACCCCTCTGTAATTCGCACCCTGGGGTAAAGTTTAAGGTATTTGGGGGTTATTTGGGTATACTGTGCACTGTAGGCTTCATCCTTCAAGGATGTAATATGCAAGACAAAGAAGACAGAATGGTTGTTTTTACTGTGCCTTCACTTATTCACCACAAGTAATACCAAAATGCTCAAAGGCACACACACACACACACACACACACACTCATACTGTTTACAAATGCTGTGGCATGAATACAGTCTGTCAGGGAAGCTCCCGTAGAATGCTGGCTCCCAGACGCTTGAGGTGAGAGGCTCGTCAACAGCTACTTCAGGCTACTCTCCATGCTTCTCCAATTCCCCATCCCAGATCTGCTCCCTGCACCTCTACATCATTACTTCCAATACAAACAGACAGTGTTGATATCATAGCACCATGTATCAGTTTGAATATTAGTACTTGGGCTTTTATTCCTATACAAGTCCAGAATGTGCAGGGCTGGGAAAAGAGGGAGAGCTCTGTGGGCCCATGAGCCAGTCACCTCAAATAATACAATGTACCTGTATTTTAAAGGATTATTTTGTCAGTTGTTCAAGCACATCACCCAAGCACATATAGGTCAGAAATTATTACAAGGAATTACCACTGAATGGCACTTTGTTGGGTTCTAGGTCACCTGAAATCACTACCTGTTTTTTGTCACCTGCATAATAATCATTCTACTCAGATACTATACTGTATATCTTTTAGATGACACAAGTGTATGTAGCCAAATTAGTAGTGGCTGACATATTCTTAGTTGTTGTTTACTCTATGATTTTCTGATACTCTAAGTTAGTTAGTTTTGTTTATAAATAGCCTACCCTGATCCTGACCATTAATAGATAGGAAGACATAGAGAAGGAGAGAGACATAGACAGCGAGAAAGAGAGAGATTCTTTGCTTTAATGCCATCACATGGTAACTCACATGTACTGTAACAAGCATGCTTCTTCAGAATCAGAATCTAAATGGAATTTATTCGCCATGAAAGTTTGCACAGACAAGGAATTTGCTTTGGCAGAAAGGTGCATACAATAAATATATAGGAACTTTAAATTTAAATATGTGGACTATTTATACTGAGGGTACATACATTAGCATTACTAAGTGGAATTAGAATACAAAATAAAATATACAATAACAAAATAAAATATAAGTTGCCTGTAATTTACAATATAAAATAACCAGCAGAGCCAGCAGCTCATGGAGGAACTCAAGCTGCTGCAGTAAGAGAGGGAGCTTCTGGAGCAAGAGAAGAGGAAAGTTCTGGAGTCAGGTGCTGCCGGGGAAGTTTAGCGCCAGTCCCTAGACCGGGAAAGTGAGTGGCACAGGCGTGCGTAGGCCACGCTTAAGGAGCTGAAGGGAGAGCTGGTGGAAAGGCAAAGTGCCTATGTCACAGATGCCAGTTGGGTTTTGATTATGATTTGAGATGTTTTTGTTTGTTGTGGTGATTTCATATTGTTTGCTGTGACTATTGCATGGTATCATTTATGTGCAGTTACATCATGATATGTGCAGAGCAGGGGCATTTTCCGCCGAGAGGGGCGGCTTTTTCCGTAATTTGGCCCCCTCTGCTGGCCATAAAAAAGTATAGCGGTTGTGGTCCTGCCAAATGCTACGTGTACTCTGTTGGGGCGGCCGGTGGGGTAGGGGGGCGGCACAAGATTTCTTGCCCGAGGCGTCAAATATGCTAGGAGTATGCTGGGGGACATGTTTGCGATCGGACAAAGGGACCAGCCGGATTCCGCTGCCCGCAACTTGGCCCAGGAAGAAGCGACCAGCTGGATTCTGCCGTTCGCTGCACAATGCATGAAATGAGGCAAGGAGCAACAAGTAAAATCCACCACGTGGAGTACAAACAGGCATGGGGGAGAAGGGGATGGTGGTGGTGGTGGGTGGCAGCAGAACACTAAGGTAATTGAGGATGCGTGTGCGTGCGATTTATAGCACCGCGGCGTACCGTGCGTGTCCACTACAGCGGTGCGGGCGGCGCGTCGGCGTCGGCTTCAACGCCCGGTTTCATTGAAAATGAATTGGAAGCCGACGCTCCGCGCCGCTCCGCGCCGTTCCGCGCCGCTGTAGTGGACACGCACGGTAAGCCTATGGGCTAAGAACACGGAGATGGGTGATATGATGCGCGCTGCCGAGTGCCATGCCTGAACCTGCTTTGCTCATAGAACGTCTGCTGCAGAAACCCATGTGAATTATTATAACCCATATTGTCACAGTAAGTAAATCTAAAATGTTAGATGATTTGACCTGAGATGCTCTTTGTGCATGACGTAGTTATGCATGTCCCAGATCCACATTGGATGTTAGTTTTTTACAATCGCTATGACAGTTTTTTCAATACCTTTAACAAGTTTCCGAAACTCTTAACACAGTTAGCACAACATCCGTCTGTGTTGGCTATACAATTAACACATTTCTTGTTGCTTTGACACAAAATGCATAGAGTAAACACACATTTTAAATGCTTGAACTTCTTTTACACACAAGCTCAACCAAGACTAAAACAATCGATTTTTACGGACCATTTTACCAATGCTTTAACACTGTATATCAGAACAGATAACAATGTTCAAAACCTGTATTTTATTCCATTGCTACTGAGAAAAAGCTGTTTGAAGTTATGCAAATACTATAAATGTCAGTTGATTCCCAACTAGGAAACACTATTGTGTTAAGGTTCTTTCAATCGCATGACTATATGGTATATATACTGCAAAGTGGAGCTCTTTGTGCTGATCTTGTGTGGAAAAAAACAGTATAGAGCAACAAGAAGAAATTACAGTAGAATACAGGAATACCTGCACGAAGGAGAGGAAGACAAGTATCAGGACAAGGGAGAGGAGTGGGACAAGGGCAAGGGAGAGGAGTTACGTAAAATGTGTGGTGGCGCTCAGAGAAGGGCCAGAGCTAGGGTAATACTGTAAATGGCAGCTATATTGCATATTTCTTGCAGTAATGTCCTGTTACAAATGAAGCCTTTACTGCAGCAATTATGTTTCTGTCTTCTTTTTCTCAATACAGTAACCGTACATTCTATAACATCGGTCATTCATTTTTTGTTCAGAATTTCTGCAGCAAAAGAAACAAAATGCATGCATTTACTAAACCCAACAAAACAAAAATGTAGAGAGGCTTCAAAAGAAACTGCATTGCAAACACAATCTATAATCCATATACTGTGAGACCTGACACATACCTGCATAAATGAATGCAGTTTCTGTAATTCCATCTGATGTTAGTGTTTTTTATGACATTGTGCTATGATTGACTAAATGTTACTGTGAAAAGAGAACGTGTGTTAGTGTTTGGTAGACATGGTGTCATGTTTAGTGTATTTTTGTGTTATGACAATTAGTGTTTGAGTTTAGTTTACAATGTGTGATTTTGAGCATGAAATTAACAGTTTTGCCAATTGTGTGTGGTAGATGTGTTGGTGCGTTAAGAGTTTAGAAAACTTGTTAAAGGTATTGAAAAAACTGTCATAGCGATTGTAAAAAACGGTATTGTTTGGCTCCTCATGATATTGCAGAGATGTATATGAAGAAGCACTTACTGTACCAAGAAAGTTACCCCAGGAGATGGGCAGGGGACAGAGTAACAGGAATATATTTGGCCAAAATTTTCATTGTGGACTTCAGATAGTGAGAAAGCAGGCGGAAACTATGCAACAACTGTCTCTAATGCCTTCCAGTCACGCACAGATGCTGTTGCAGGAGTTTCTCATTGTATTACAGTTTTTTACAGTCGCTAGGACACATTTCTCAATACTTAGGTCACTTTTTCAAAACTCTTCACACAGTTCTCCTAACCAACTTTCAGCTCGGCACAGCAGTTAATTGCACATTTAAAATTCACTAAAACTACCAAATCACTTCATACATATTTCAAATCAACTCATTCTTACATAACACTAGCAAAGGTTGACAGCCAGCAAACATACTTTGTCACCCACAAAACAATGACCTAAAAATCACTAACAACAGGTAGCATTATACAATGTTTTCTTGTGTAAAACAAGGACATCTCTCTACTGTTTAGAATTCACTGCAATATATGTTACTGGAATGAATCAGACATGATGCAGTATGCTTCAATATGTTGTATATCTTTCTTTTTTTCCGCTAATTCCAGAATACAATAATTTGTATACACACCATCCACTGATAGATACAATAGGAATGCTACTGTAATCTTTTGCATTTGGCTATATTTGTCATCTACAGCAATACACATAGGAAATAATCTTCTGGCATGCCTGATCCATCCCTGGCAATGTCCAGGCATCCAGCATTCATTGCGTCCAGGAGGGACATTTGATCATGTGGATGGTGGTCATACAGTAAACCTTCCACTTCCATGAGGAAAATAATGATTCTATGGGGTTGAGGAATGGAGAGGTGGGAAGAAAAGTGACACCATTCTGGGATGGGCTGCAAACCACTCGGTGACTGCACAGGAGTGGTGACATGCCACATTGTCCCATACAAATGTTGGCTTTCTTCTCTCTGCATCCTTTTCCTCACCTAGCACAACCCTTCCGTAGAGATCATTTTATAGCATTTAATTTTTTTGATTCAAAATATATTTCATTACAATATTACTGTAGAAATTTTGCAAATTTCTGTCTTATTCAGTTTTTTATTATGTTATTGTTTTGAACTGAAGTTTAACAGTTTCTGTTATGTCCCCGGCCTAATCCGGGCCGGGATTTCTGTTTTCTGGATTTCTGTGCCGGCTCCAGGTTTCATGCCATACTCCATTCCTCCTGTGTAATTGACACACCTGCAACCCATCCCCTCATCAGCACCACAGTATTTCAACCCCGGTTTTCCTGTCACTCATCGCCAGTTCAACGCTTCGTCCAGAAGGTAGTATCGGCTCCCAGTACATGGTACTATATCTAGTCCGTCCTAAAACCTTGTTTCCTCTCTGCCTGCTACAGACCACATCCTCCGGTTCATCAGCCTGCCTGCCACACCTGCCTGCCCCACCGGATCTCCTTCGCTCTCCTTCACCTCAATTCAATAAACCAGTCAACTTGACCTTCAGTGGAGTCGTGCATTTGGGTCCACACCCCAGTAGCCAGTTGGTCCAACATAACAGTTTGAACTGGCCATGAGCGACCCAGCCGACTCGGACGTCGATCCTGTTCGCAGGGCAATCGGCGACCAAGGTGCAGTACTGGCACGTCATGAGGAAACCATGCAGAACCTCTCCCGCACCCTCGCCAAGTCCTGGCTGCCCTGGGGTCCTTACAGCCTCCCCAGGGCCTTCCTGCTCCTCCGGCAGAGTCCCCGCCTGTCGCTGCTCCTTACCACCGAGAACCCCATGTCACAGCCCCAGAGCGCTTCACCGGTGAGCCAGGACGCTGTCGTCCATTCCTGCTTCAGTGCTCCCTGGTATTCGAACAGCAACCGTCATCCTATCCCACAGACAGGGCAAGGATAGCCTATGTGATCGGTTCTCTGTCTGGAAGGGCGCTTTCCTGGGCCACCGCGGTCTGGACCACCGGGGGCTCGCTGAGCTCCTCATATGGGTCCTTCACTGGAGAGCTGCTGAAAGTGTTTGATCACCCTGAAGGGGGGCCGGATCCTGGGAAGCGCCTCACGTCACTCCGTCAGGGTCTCCGTAGTGTGGCCGATTACACCATAGAGTTCCGGACACTTTCGGCTGAGAGCGGCTGGAACGATGCCGCGCTGCGGGCTGTTTTCCACCAGGGACTGACTGAGACCATGAAGGATGAGTTGGCCTCCCGGGACGAACCAACCGACCTGGAACAGCTCATCTCTTTGTCTATTCGGTTGGACAACCGGCTCCATGAGCGCCGCCGTGAAAGGGTTCCTCGCTCCCAGCCACGTCCCTTGTCCCCCCTTCGACGCCCACAGTCACCCCCACCTCGAACACCGGCATCCCCTGGTACCCATCTGAACAGCGAGCCTGAGCCCATGCAGCTCGGGCGTGCAAGGTTGACTCCTGAGGAGCGGGCACGCAGAAGAGCCGAGGGTGCCTGTCTGTACTGCGGTCAACCTGGACACCTGGTGGCCACCTGCCCTACTCGCCCGGGAAACGAACAGGCCCGCCAGTAGTAGGGGAGGTACTGACGGGTCGAGCCTGCTCATCCCCTCCGCGTTCAACCCTTGGCGTCACACTCACATGGCGCACAGTCTCTACGTTGGTCCAAGCCCTCATCGACTCGGGAGCTGCCGGCAACTTCATTGACCGGGAGATGGCCAGGCAACTGGGATTGGACTGTGAACCCGTCAGTCCACCTGTGGTAGTCAGAGGGCTAAGCGGCCAAAGGATTGCCCACATTGAGCAACAGACGGCACCTCTCAAGCTCCTTGCTGGCAACCACCATGAAACAATCCGACTCCATGTCATCGACTGCCCACTGTCACCTCTGGTGCTGGGATACCCCTGGTTGCAGCTCCACAATCCCCACATCAACTGGGTTACCGGGGAGATTACTTCCTGGGGCAGTCACTGCTTCCAGCGCTGTCTCGGGTCGGCTGCCACCCCGGACTCTGCCGATTCCCCCACCTCTGTGGCTCCTCCAGACATGTCCACAGTACCACAGGAGTACCACGACCTTGCGCCAGTATTCAGTAAACAAGATGCCCCGTCCCTGCCACCCCACCGCCCATATGACCTTGCCATCGATCTGCTCCCAGGCGCGCCCCTCCCTAGCGGGCGTCTTTATAACCTCTCCCGTCCTGAAACTGAGGCCATGGAATCTTACGTTCGGGATTCGCTGGCAGCAGGCCTCGTCCGTCCTCTTCCCCACTGGGGGCGGGATTTTTCTTTGTAGGGAAGAAGGATGGAGGGCTGCGACCCTGCATGGACTACCGGGGCTTGAACGCCATCACCACCCGGAATACATACCCCCTGCCACTCCTCAGCTCTGCATTCGTTCCCCTCCGTGATGCCTCCATCTTCGCCAAGTTGGACCTGCGAAACGCCTACCATTTGGTGCGCGTCCGGGAGGGGGATGAGTGGAAGACAGCCTTCAACACTCCGCTGGGCCACTTCGAATACCTTGTGGTCCCCTTCGGACTCTCCAATGCACCTGCAGTGTTCCAGGCCCTGGTAAATGACGTCCTCCGTGATATGCTCAACCGGTTTGTCTTTGTCTACCTCGACAACATCCTCATTTTCTCCCGGTCCCTCAATGAACATACTCAACATGTCCGTCAAGTCCTTGAGCGCCTCCTCCA
Organism: Hypomesus transpacificus; assembly: GCF_021917145.1. Lineage (NCBI taxonomy): Eukaryota > Metazoa > Chordata > Actinopteri > Osmeriformes > Osmeridae > Hypomesus > Hypomesus transpacificus. Next base: position 8,998,774 of record NC_061061.1, read on the forward strand.
GAACCGGTTATTCGTCAAACAAGAGAAATGTGAGTTCCATGCATCCTCCATATCCTTCCTGGGCCATGTAATTTCCAAGGGGCGGATGGAGATGGATACAGCCAAGGTGATGGCCGTAACAGAATGGCCTTCGCCGAGCAACCTGAAGCAGCTCCAACGCTTCCTGAGGTTCGCCAATTTCTATCGCCGCTTCATCAGGAACTACAGCCAGGTCGCTGCTCCACTCACAGCCCTCACGTCCACATCCACACCCTTCAGGTGGACCCCGGAGGCAGAGGCCGCCTTCCAGGAGCTCAAGCGACGATTCGTTTCCACCCCAATCCTCACCCAGCCTGATCCCACGCTACAATTCGTGGTTGAGGTTGATGCCTCAGACACTGGAGTGGGAGCCATCCTGTCACAACGATTCCCCCCAGACCAGAAGCTGCACCCCTGTGCTTACTTCTCCCGCAAGCTCACATCCGCCGAGAAGAACTACGATGTCGGGAACAAGGAGCTGCTGGCGATGAAGCTGGCGTTGGAGGAGTGGCGCCACTGGCTGGAGGGTTCTGACCAGCCCTTTGTAGTTTGGACAGACCACAAGAACCTCTCCTACCTTCAGTCAGCAAAACGCCTCAACCCTCGCCAAGCTCGGTGGGCCCTGTTTTTTGGCAGATTCAATTTCCACCTCACCTACCGTCCGGGGTCCCGCAACACTAAACCGGATGCCCTCTCCCGCTTGCATGCTCCAGACGAAAGGGACTCCCCTCCTGAGCCCATCTTGCCTCCCACCTGCCTTTTTGCCACTGTGTCATGGGAGATTGAGTCATTGGTCACCCAGGCACAGCAGCAACAGCCAGACCCAGGTACGGGACCCCAAAACCGTCTGTTTGTTCCCGACTCCGTTCGCACTCAAGTGCTCCAGTGGGCCCACTCCACCCGCCTCACCTGCCATCCAGGCATTACCCGCACCCTGGCCTTCCTCCGACAGCACTTCTGGTGGCCCACAATGACGTCTGACACCCGTTCATTTGTCTCAGCGTGCACCACTTGTGCACGGAACAAGACCTCCTCTCATCCACAAGCTGGACTCCTGCGCCCGCTGCCGGTACCAAGCCGCCCTTGGTCCCACATTGCCCTTTGATTTTGTCACCGGCCTTCCTCCATCCAATGGCATGACCACTGTTCTCACCATAGTTGACAGGTTTTCCAAGGCCGCTCACTTTGCTGCCCTACCCAAGCTGCCGTCGTCCAGAGAGACCTCTGATCTCCTGGTCAGTCACATTTTCCGCCTCCATGGAATCCCTCTGGACATCGTGTCTGACCGAGGCCCCCAGTTTACGTCCCAGGTGTGGAGGGCCTTTTGCAAGGCTGTTGGTGCAACGGTCAGCCTATCTTCGGGGTTCCATCCCCAGACCAATGGCCAAACGGAGCGCGTAAACCAGGAGATGGAAGCAGCACTCCGCAGCGTTGCCTCTGCTAGGCCATCCACCTGGAGCACCTACCTGCCATGGGTGGAATATGCCCATAACACCCTGGTCAACGCCTCTTCGGGGATGTCCCCCTTCATGTGCTCTTTGGGCTACCAACCACCCCTGTTCCCTGCACAGGAGAACGAGGCCGCTGTGCCCTCGGTGCAGGACCATATGCGCCGATGCCATCGAGTTTGGAGTTCGGCCCGGTCTGCGCTCCTGCGCGCTTCTGCCTCATCCAAGCGCCTGGCCGATCGTCGCCGTTCCCCTGCTCCGACATACACCCCTGACAAAAGGTTTGGCTTCAGGCCAAGAACCTGCCCCTCAAAGTGGACTCCCGTAAGCTTGCACCCCGATACGTGGGTCCTTTTGAGGTGGAGTCTGTCATCAACCCCTGCGCTATCCGGCTGAAGCTCCACTCCTCTCTCCGGGTCCACCCGGTGTTCCATGTCTCCCATCTTAAACCTGTGTCCTCCAGTCCTCTCTGCCCTCCCGACCCTGCCCCTCCACCCCCCCGAATGGTGGACGGTCATCCCGTCTACACTGTGCGTCGGCTGCTGTATGTGCGCCGCCGCGGCCGGGGTTTTCAATACCTGGTGGACTGGATGGGCTACGGTCCTGAGGAACGCTGCTGGGTTCCTCGTTCCCGGATCCTGGACCCTGCCCTGATCCGGGACTTTCGCCGTGCCCATCCCGGAGCTGCTGGAGGGGCGCCGGGCGCCAGGGGGCGCCCGTTGGGGGAGGGGGTACTGTTATGTCCCCGGCCTAATCCGGGCCGGGATTTCTGTTCTGGATTTCTGTGCCGGCTCCAGGTTTCATGCCATACTCCATTCCTCCTGTGTAATTGACACACCTGCAACCCATCCCCTCATCAGCACCACAGTATAACCCCGGTTTTCCTGTCACTCATCGCCAGTTCAACGCTTCGTCCAGAAGGTAGTATCGGCTCCCAGTACATGGTACTATATCTAGTCCGTCCTAAAACCTTGTTTCCTCTCTGCCTGCTACAGACCACATCCTCCGGTTCATCAGCCTGCCTGCCACACCTGCCTGCCCCACCGGATCTCCTTCGCTCTCCTTCACCTCAATTCAATAAACCAGTCAACTTGACCTTCAGTGGAGTCGTGCATTTGGGTCCACACCCCAGTAGCCAGTTGGTCCAACATAACAGTTTCGAAAACAGTATGTAAGCATGTGCAAATTGGCCTGTAGGTACAGTTTTGGCAGATGTTGTGTCGAAGTGAGAAAAGAATGAATGTCATTTGAAAGATGTAGTCATTGAATGCATTTTGTGTCAAATCAATGATAAATGGTCCACAGTTTAGCCCACATGTACTTCTGTTGTGCTCGCTGTGTGAAGAGTTTTGAAAACGTGACTTACAGTTTTTTTCAATCGCTAAGAAGCGCTTACCCATACTTCGGATACTTTTTCTAAACTCTTAACACAGACTGACTCCTACAAAACACAATTGGCCAAATGGATAATTTTCTTCTCAAAAATAAATTGTTAAATACAGTGCCCTCCAAAAGTATTGGAACAGTGAGGCCAATTCCTTTATTTTTGCTGTAGACTGAAAACATTTGGGCTTGACATCAAACGATGAATGTGAAACCAGAGATCAACGTTTCAGCTTTTATTTCCAGGTATTTACATCAGGATCTGATGCACAAATTAGAAAATATCACCTTTTTGTTCGAACCCACCCATTTGTCACGTGAGCAAAAGTATTGGAACATGTGACTGACAGGTGTGTTTTGTTGCCCAGGTGTGTCCTATTACATACATTATTCAATCAATAAATACCACTGAATGTCTACACTCAGGTTCAGATTGGGTAAGATAGGTTTTGTCTATGCAGACTGTATTCAGAGGTGAAAACAACATGAAAACCAGAGCGCTGTCTTTGGGTGAAAAACAAGCAATTGTGAGTCTTAGAGAAGATGGAAAATCAATCAGAGCCATTGCAGAAACATTGGCCATAGCCAGTACAACCATTTGGAATGTCCTGAAGAAGAAAACTACTGGTGTACTAAGTAACAGACGTCGAACAGGTAGACCAAGGAAAACATCAGCAGTTGATGACAGAAACATTGTGAGAGCTGTAAAGAAAGACCCTAAAACAACTGTTAGTGAGATCAGCAACAACCTCCAGATGGCAGGAGTGAAGGTATCACTATCTACTGTTCGCAGAAGACTTCATGAACAAAAGTACAAGGGCTACACCAGAAGATGCAAACCACTCATTAGCAAGAAGAATAGGAAGGCCAGGCTGGAATTTGCCAAAAAGTACAGAGATGAACCTCAAAGTTTTATGGACTGATGAGACAAAGATTAACTTTTACCAAAGTGATGGAAAGGCTAAAGTTTGGAGAAAGAAAGGAACTGCTCATGATCCCAAACACACAAGCTCATCTGTGAAACACGGTGGAGGTAATGTCATGGCTTGGGCTTGCATGGCTTCTTCTGGGACGGGCTCATTAATCTTCATTGAGGATGTAACACATGATGGCAGCAGCAAAATGAACTCGGAAGTCTACAGAAACATTTTGTCTGCCAATTTAAGGAAAGATGCAACCAAACTGATTGGCAGAGCCTTCATCATGCAGCAAGATAACGACCCAAAACACACTGCCAAAACAACAAAGGAGTTCATCAGGGGCAAGAAATGGAAGGTATTAGACTGGCCAAGTCAATCTCCAGACTTAAACCCTATAGAGCATGCATTTTACCTGCTTAAGAGGAGACTGAAGGGAGGAACCCCACAAAACAAACAACAACTGAAAGAGGCTGCAGTGAAAGCCTGGGAAAGCATCAAAAAGGAAGAATGCAAAAGTTTGGTGACGTCAATGGGTCACAGACTTGCTGCAGTTATTGAAAGCAAAGGATTTGCAACTAAATATTAAGTCTTATTCACTTAAATATGTTTTAAGTATATCTGTTCCAATACTTTTGATCACATGACAAATGGGTGGATTCAAACAAAATGTGATATTTTCTTAGTTGTGCATCAGATCCTGATGTAAATACCTGGAAATAAAAGCTGAAACGTTGATCTCTGGTCTCACGTTCATTATTTGATGTCAAGCCCAAATGTTTTCAGTCTACAGCAAAAATAAAGGAATTCGCCTCACTGTTCCAATACTTTTGGAGGGCACTGTATATACTAACTCTCCATTTCAAGACAGAACACATGTTTCTCTGCACACACTGACTTTACCAAAACACTGGAAATCTGACTCAAAATGAAATGATTCTGTCAAAGAATAACACTTGTTTTCACTTCACAAGGTACATGCAGTCAAAGTACACCAGGTTTCAAAATACTGGCTATTGACATTATAAAAACTGCATAGACTTATGTTTCAGGTATTAGCATGCAAAACATGCAATCCACCTTTTACACTAAATTTCTTGGTTGGGAACTGTATGTCCACATATACAATAATGTTCACATTCAAACACATTTCAAGAAAAAGCAAATCAGTAGGTTTTTTTCTTACTGTTTACTAAAGGAAGTACAGTAGAAACACAGTATACCGTAATAGAACAGAAAAGGTTTTACAGTAATGCTTACAGTGAACAAAATATTGGTTTGTTGAAAGATGCGTATAATGGAGGCAACCGTTGACCACCTCAACTTGGGTTGCACTCTTTCACCAGCCTCTCTTTGTGAAAGACCGTGGTTGATTACATGGTCAATGATAGTGGCACGAAGTTCATCCCTGACTACTGTTCTTGCAGCCCTTGGAATGCCACCACCACACATTCTTACACCTCTACCTTGCCTTCTCCTTGGGCCTGCTCTTCTCCCCAGCCCTGCTCCTCTCACTGCACCTGCACCTCCTTCTGCATCTCTCACTGCTTCTGCACCTCTCCCTCCATCTCTAACTGGGCCTGCTCGAATCTCCCTGGGCCCCTTGCTCTTCCTCGTCCAACCATTACTTTGTTTGTATTTTTCTGTTTCTGTTTCCAAAAACATCACTCCTCAAAGTCCTTCTTTTATAGTAATTGAAGGAAATAACCCCTGCCACTGAGTCTAAGCTAAACTGGAATCAGCTGTGGTTGGCCCACTTTACCCAACATAAATCAGCTGTGTGTCCATTTTTCAATTGTCTTTTTTTTTTTTTTCAGCTGAGATATGTTGTTTTTGAACTACAGTAATATCATTGCAGAAGCAGATGTTTTTATACTGTATCTAAGGTTTGGATGATTGTTTTTGCTATTGTGGGATGTTGTGTGTCAACATTCGTAAATACTACACAAACAATCCATCATTTTGTTGGGAGGTATAGCTTGTCTGTTAAGAAAATGTAAGTGTTCACTGACTGAATATTGTGTGAAAAATACATGAAATATGTGAATTGTATGGCCAAAAAAGACTGATGCTGTGCTAATTGTGTTTAGAGTTTTGAAAATGTGACAACTGTTTGGACAAATACTTGTTAGCGACTGAAAAAAACTGTAGGTGGGGTTTATGCCATGGATATCAGTTATTGATATCCATGGCATCCATGCCCACTACTTGATAATCACTGTTTAACATGATATCATGATTAAGAAATGGCCAATAGCAGTGTGTTATCTGAATCTGTTATTATTGAGTTTATTTGCTGTATGTTCTGCACGTGTACATGTGTGCTTCATGAATGTGTGTAGGAAATGAGAGAAGGGTGTTCATGATGTCGGAGTGGTGATTCAGTTTCTCAGCCCTTCGTGTCCATATTATCAAATGTATCATATTATAAAAGGTAAAAGGTATCCTGAATATCAAAACTTGAACACAGGTAAACCTGTGGAGCTCATGCAAACTGCTACTTTGTTTATAAGCAACACTAATCTATTGTTATTGCACAACTCCACACCTAAGCCAGATAGAATAGCTGGTACTAAGCTTGAATTAAGAGTTTGATTTTTCTGTGTAAATTAAAAGATATAGGCTACACACAATTGTGTGTAAGTAGTATGCCAATGCAACATCAAAAATACATTGGGAGACCATCCTGTTCAATCTTATGAATAAAACCTTTGTGTGGATTTACTGTTTATAATCATTTGTTTTCCTGATTAGCTTGACCATGGGCCTGTTCCATAAAGGCCGCTCAAAAAAGCTAGACTTAAAGTCCTAAACCAGACTTGAATACGTTTAATTAGTCAAGCGTGGCTTAAGCGGTTCCATAAAGGCCAATTTCAGCTCACACAGTCCTACTAATTCAAGTCAGATTTACGTAGTCAAGCTAATTGCGCGTGCACCCTATTTTTTAACAGCCCGAAAGGTAAAACATGGATCATACAATCCACCACGGCAAAAGCAATGCACACGGCCACATGACTTCTTCCAGTAAGAACGTTCCCTTTAAATCGTGTACAATGACAGCTCCCTCATCCACCGCTTCAATTAAAGTAAAATGACACGCCATGATTGACGTCGTGAACAATAGGCTACGTAGGTTGAGGACCTTTTTAGACCTTCGTCGATTAAAAATACCCTTGAAACTAATCTAAATTGACTTTTTTGACATTGTTTAAAATAAATAGCTTAGTAATAATTAAAACATTATCCAGTCGCCTAACTTTTTAACATGGGTTTTGTGTCGGGGAAATGGAGGGCTGATTTAGGTTTGTTTTGTAATTGTAGGCTTCTGTTAACAATTATATTGCTATGATAATTATACTCGGATAATTTAGATTGAGATATAGGCCTAGGCCTATGCCTGATGCCTAAACATTTGAAATCACAAACTACATCCATACATTTAACAGGGCTGCCAACTTTTCCAAAAACCTTGGCGTGAGATTTGGTAGCCCCCCCCCCGGGCGAGCTTTTGCGAGCTTCACTACCCCCAAAGGCGAGTTTACACGGCTGCATAGCCGCGGGAACATATTTTATCAGGGGGGTGGTGGCGGGGGCTTAATGTTGCGGGGCGGCAGGGAGGAACTGGGAGTAAAAATTGGCCCTGGACTTTGATCCAGATCGGCCCACCAGAACTGGCCCCCATATACGCCACCACAGCTGCCCTGCTAATGCAAGCATAGTCCCAGCTAGGAATTTTACGTTCCAAGAACGTTCCCAGAACGTTCCCGTTGGTGTAAAGGACGTCGCCTTATAACGTTCCCGGAACGTCCCATATTGGTCTCAATGTGGAGTTTCTTAAAGGGTAGGAGGACGTTATTTCGGGGTCTTTCAGGCCGTTCTGGGAACGTTTAGGGAACCATTATAGGACCTTTCTTCTGTATCAATGCTAACCTTTGCAGAACCTTTTAGTGACATATAAAACCTTCAGGGGACCAACCTATAATGTGTTTTCGGTCCTTGCATCCCTTTACCTGAACCACTATTGGAACAATATCTTTACAGAAAATTTGCAGAATCTTTAACATATAAACTAATTACAAGACTTTTGGATAACCTTTTAAGGGATCCAAACATTGCTTTCAGGCCATCACTGTAAATAAGAATTTGTTCTTAATGATCTTGCTTGGGTAAATAAAGGTTAAATAAAGTAAAAAATATCTTGAAACATCATCAAAATATGTTTAAACCATCATGTTAAACATTCTCATTGTTCTTTTTCTGCTTATAGGCTACCGTGGGAGAGCATCATAATAAGCATTACAACACATGGAATCAAGAATCTTGAATTAAAGTTAATCTAAATTATTTTATTGAAATAATAAACATGGAAATGATAGGACAGTCAGAGAGTTTGGCTGCGTGTCCACTACAGCGGAGCGGGCGGCGTGTCGGCGTTGGCTTCCAATTCAGATTCTTCTTGTGCCCCAGATTCTTTTTCTGGTGCCTGGAAAAAAACCCATCTTTATTAATCTCTCATTGTTGCATTTAATTACACTTAGATGTGCGTAAGATCCAACTAGGGAGAATATTAACCAAATATGTTTGCCATACAAGAGTAGCTGTTGATATGAAAAGGTGAGATTTTAACTGGTTAAAATATAGATGTCCATTAATCGTAATCATAGAAAAAGAAACGTTTTCAAAATAGAAAAGGTTAATGGTAGAGTGTTATGCTACCTTAGTTTGTTTAATTAAAGGTAAACTTACTGTTATTGGGAGCACCTTGGCACGGTGAGGTGCATGCTTGAGGGTATCTCCTATCCATGCCTCGACCTCCTTTTCGCTCACCCTTGGGAACTGCTCAGCACAAGCTCCTATTTAAAAAAAGCATTACATGTGAAATGTTCTAATATTTATAGACACTGTAAAGGAAAACATTGTATGAAATCGAATTTCTTCCGTAAAACAATTTTGTAAAGGGTTGTCCCCATGAAGGGCAGTTTTCCCTTTCGCCCTTTCAGGCTGTAGTTGGACCATGTCTCGTTTGTTGCAACTTTCCGAAGTATTCTTCGGACAGCGTACCCAATGCTGCTACCTCCCATCAGTTTCAAAAACTTGGTCTATGCAACATATACAGTGCCCTCCAAAAGTATTGGAACAGTGAGGCCAATTCCTTTATTTTTGCTGTAGACTGAAAACATTTGGGCTTGACATCAAACGATGAATGTGAAACCAGAGATCAACGTTTCAGCTTTTATTTCCAGGTATTTACATCAGGATCTGATGCACAAATTAGAAAATATCACCTTTTTGTTCGAACCCACCCATTTGTCACGTGAGCAAAAGTATTGGAACATATGACTGACAGGTGTGTTTTGTTGCCCAGGTGTGTCCTATTACATACATTATTCAATCAATAAATACCACTGAATGTCTACACTCAGGTTCAGATTGGGCAAGATAGGTTTTGTCTATGCAGACTGTATTCAGAGGTGAAAACAACATGAAAACCGGAGCGCTGTCTTTGGGTGAAAAACAAGCAATTGTGAGTCTTAGAGAAGATGGAAAATCAATCAGAGCCATTGCAGAAACATTGGCCATAGCCAGTACAACCATTTGGAATGTCCTGAAGAAGAAGAAAACTACTGGTGTACTAAGTAACAGACGTCGAACAGGTAGACCAAGGAAAACATCAGCAGTTGATGACAGAAACATTGTGAGAGCTGTAAAGAAAGACCCTAAAACAACTGTTAGTGAGATCAGCAACAACCTCCAGATGGCAGGAGTGAAGGTATCACTATCTACTGTTCGCAGAAGACTTCATGAACAAAAGTACAAGGGCTACACCAGAAGATGCAAACCACTCATTAGCAAGAAGAATAGGAAGGCCAGGCTGGAATTTGCCAAAAAGTACAGAGATGAACCTCAAAAATTCTGGGACAAAGTTTTATGGACTGATGAGACAAAGATTAACTTTTACCAAAGTGATGGAAAGGCTAAAGTTTGGAGAAAGAAAGGAACTGCTCATGATCCCAAACACACAAGCTCATCTGTGAAACACGGTGGAGGTAATGTCATGGCTTGGGCTTGCATGGCTTCTTCTAGGACGGGCTCATTAATCTTCATTGAGGATGTAACACATGATGGCAGCAGCAAAATGAACTCGGAAGTCTACAGAAACATTTTGTCTGCCAATTTAAGGAAAGATGCAACCAAACTGATTGGCAGAGCCTTCATCATGCAGCAAGATAACGACCCAAAACACACTGCCAAAACAACAAAGGAGTTCATCAGGGGCAAGAAATGGAAGGTATTAGACTGGCCAAGTCAATCTCCAGACTTAAACCCTATAGAGCATGCATTTTACCTGCTTAAGAGGAGACTGAAGGGAGGAACTCCACAAAACAAACAACAACTGAAAGAGGCTGCAGTGAAAGCCTGGGAAAGCATCAAAAAGGAAGAATGCAAAAGTTTGGTGACGTCAATGGGTCACAGACTTGCTGCAGTTATTGAAAGCAAAGGATTTGCAACTAAATATTAAGTCTTATTCACTTAAATATGTTTTAAGTATATCTGTTCCAATACTTTTGCTCACATGACAAATGGGTGGATTCAAACAAAATGTGATATTTTCTTAGTTGTGCATCAGATCCTGATGTAAATACCTGGAAATAAAAGCTGAAACGTTGATCTCTGGTCTCACGTTCATTATTTGATGTCAAGCCCAAATGTTTTCAGTCTACAGCAAAAATAAAGGAATTGGCCTCACTGTTCCAATACTTTTGGAGGGCACTGTAAATAAAAATATTTAAAAGCAAGTGTTAGTGTTGAAAATAAACAAATCATAAGCACATTAATAGGATGTACATAGTAAATCAGCATACCATGATTTTTTGTTGTTGGAGACTCTCTATTTTCAGTTGGAGTTCTGACAGCTCCTGTACTGTTCTGCAGGGCCTCTCAATGGCCTCATGTGGCTGGATGATCATAGATGCCCCTGGACCAGGATGATTGTTTTGAATAGCCTGGACCAGGCGTTCGATAGAATTGGCTATGTCTGCCTGCATTCTATGAATAGCCATTAGACCCGCTTTTCAGACTCTGCAATTTTTTCATAGAGATCTGACAAATTGAGCGAGAGGGAAAACAAAAAGGTATTTTGACTTCCAAGTATTTGCTCAGTGTAAGCATGTGTGGTATTCAAGAAGTAAATGTAGACATTGGCATAGGAAAACAACTATATAAATATAGCTGCAAGCAGCGATGCAGGTTCCTCCGCAAAATATTATAAACATGTACACTTTAGAAGATCGAGAGTTGGACAACAAAAGAGCAAAACTACTTCATGTTTGGCCAACAACAGGCTGAATGGGGATTTGAACTCATGAGCATAAGGTTACAAGTCAGTCTCTCTATCCTCTCTGCTACACACCAACTGTTGAGGTCGTATGAATAGAAAGGTTAGAGTATTAGCTTTGGTCAGCTTTGGGACAAAGGTTAAGAAACAGTTGACATTTCAAGGTGAAATTGCATGAAATTGTGCATGGTATTTCAGAATGATGTCATCCTATTGAACTAAACAGACAATCAAAATGATGACAGGCCAAAAGATAATGGCTGGATTCCAACCTACTACCTTATACTTAACAGGTCACCAACCCAGCCCATTGAGCTATTCTCAGTGTTGAATAGTGTCATGTTCAGTAACTGTATAAAAAGGTAAGCTGTTTCTCCTGTGGTAAGCGTTGTTAGATTCAGCCAAAGTTGAAACTGCTTGTACATTTCCTATGAAAATGGGACAACGGGATGACTGGGTTGCTGCTGTAAAGAATAACTTACTTATAGTTTTTTTTAAAGGTTTGGAGTGCCATAACTTGTCATGGAAGGGAATTTCAAATCATACCTAGCATCAGTGGGGATGTGTCCTGGCTTAGGTTACTGAAATGAATTTGTGCAACAGACAAGGATCCACCTGAACAATCAATTTACTTCATTAGAGATAACCATTAGCGTTATCTCTACCATGCGTAGACTACAAGTAGCTAGCTACTGTGGTAAACCTGACTTGTTTTGCAGTGGTTTACACAGTTTCGCTAAACAGATGATTGTAGTGTTGTGATGGGCTCAAATAAACACGCATTGCTATGTTTTACAACCGGAGGATTTATCTGAAGACTAGAAACCGTTTTGTCAGAATAAAAAATAAAAAACTATGCCTCTGATTGGTTTTGAACTTACTACCCTTTGCTAACCAGCACAACATCTCAGCCAATTGAGCCATTCCCAGGCATGGACTACACAAAGTTCAATAAAGATAATCAAAAAAGCTGTTTCTCCAATGGCGAGCATTGTCAGATTTGGTCCAAGTTCAAACAGCTGTAATTCAGTCATATTTTGACATATCAAGGTGAAACTTTGCATGGTACTTCAAAGGCATGTCACCTTAAAGCCTATTAGGTTTAAACCATCCTTCAAAAATACATTTGATTTAGTAACACAAACATATTGAGGCAATGTGGACATTTACATAAATACACCCATTTCAGCCATTTTGTACTTGATTCAATTTCCTTAAATAACATTTTTAAATACTTCAATGATACATATCTGTACCAAATTTCAAATCAATTAGACCTTTGGTTCAAGAGAAGAGGAATTTTGAAGGTTTTTCCAAATTATCACTGTACAGGAAAATCCATCATGGCGGACCTTATGGGTCCTTAGGATTTTTTGTTCGTCATGAAAAATGAGGCATGCAAACCAAGTTTCAGAAGAATTGAAGCAATGGGGTGGAAATGCCATCACTTTGAAAATCGGACTTTTGGGCGTGGCCTGTGGCACCCCCTATGGCACGATGTGGCCCATATTTGGAGTGGGGGTACCCACTTAGATGTAGTATCAATGTGCCAAATTAGAAAATTTATGACAAGGGACTTTTTGAGATATTGGGGCGCAAGGAGAAGAAAAATAATAATAAGAAGAAGAATACCAACAATAACAATAGGTTCCCTCCTACCAGAGGAACCTAATTACCTGCATTTACTGTAGTCTGTGCCTGGCTGTCAATGTGTGTGTTGTCTGTCATTGGCACAAACGTTTCATGGATATTATTAAACAGAACACTGACAGCGTTAGTTGAGATACAAGTTAAGGTGCAACTTCACTTAATAAGAGCAAATATTTGAAGTTAATAGATGCCAGAAGCCCAATATTAAATATGCATACCATTTGAAGAAGTGTCTTCAGTTAATACAGCCATGGATTGCTCGTCGTCCTCATTTGCATGGGCAGTGACGGTGAGGTGGTGGTATGTCTGAGAATGGACATTGAAAAGCATGTCATAAACTTCAGTTATAGTACATGGGGGTTGAATACTTTTGCAAGGCATCGTTACTTCTGTGAAATTACACCAATAATTGAAATTAGTTACTTACAACTTGGAGCCTTAGGGAAGGTTGGTGGGTTTTGAGGAAACTTAGTTTTTGTTTTTTTGGGGGGTGGTATCTCATCCTCACCTATTAATTCAGAAAGGTACAGTAACAATGTATGTAATCTATTATGTACAATATATTATAGTTATCTCTAAGAATGCATTGACTTTATGAGTTAGCAGTTGGGTAATACATCAAATGGCAGTACTTACTTTCACTATCTGTCCTGTACCTAGAAGGGACAGATCTCTTCCGCCTTTTCTCTTCCTCCTCACTTTCCACATTGGAGCTTTCAGTGGCTTTCATGACTCTTTTTCTGGCTGTCTTGTAGTTGTCTAAGGTCAGAGTAGTTTATACAATATTCATTTTCAGTATGTAAATGTAGTGTACCCCCATGACTATATCTTTATTCAGTTTCTCACCAGTGCTTGAGATGATCCGTATCTTGTATCGTTTCCAGAGTCTCTTATCCGGAATTTGGGATGTCTTTGCCATGCCACTGGCATTTTTAGGGGGCCAGTAGCACATCTTAACCTAAATCATGTCAGGGAAAAAGGAAAAAAAGTTATAAAAAAGTTAATTGTGTATTTTTTCTGAACTATGGGGATTTCACCAGTGTGTATGTATGTGTGTGTGTGTGTGTGTGCTGTATCTAGCCTTACCCCATTTATCTCTTCTACCCATGTAGCAGGCGCCACACCAACTGAATTTTCTGTCACAAATACGAACACATGGAAACGAACCTGTATTGTAAAAAATAAGAACATACACTTAAACAAATAAAGCCAAGAGCACAATCATTTAAGAAACATGAGAAAAATCGCTTTGACAGAAAAAACAACAACACTTACATTATTAACAAAGGGAGTTATTCCAGATCATGGCGGGCAGAAAGAGCCAGTCTGTGGCCATGCTCATCCACCAGGATCATAGCTCTCCCGTTCAAGCTGCTCTTGTTCAGAACCTCCATTTTTGAAGAACCACACAGATAGGCTCCATAGATTCGGGAATCACATGGCTGGGTGTGATATGATTTCAACTCCGAAAATACTCTGTATAAAAACTGTCCGGAGTTGGTCCTCTCCAGCACTTGACAGCAGGATGTTGGGCTGATGATGTAAACATTGTTTGGATGTTTCATTTTAATTGGTCTTGATTGTTCACCTGCTTGAATAGGAATCTGTGAACGTTCTTGGAGCCGTTTTGCCACCTGGATGAGGACATGGTTCCCTGACCTAACCATCTTCTTCAGTTGGTAGAGGTAGCTTTCGAATGTGAAGGCACTACATTTATTCAACGACCCATTACTGGTGGCATCAGCCGCAAGGTGAAGCAGTGAGTGCACGTTGTACTCAAGAAATTCTCTTCCGTATATCTGCCGGCCTTCTTCCACAAAGTAGGTCAGGAGTTCATGGGCATACATGCTGTGCGACTGCGTTAAGTGGGGACAGACAAGTATACACATAGCCACACTAAAGGCCATGAAGTGATGATAAAGTCTTTCTGGCAGAATTCCCCGCAGAACAACTTTTCCTGTGTAATGTAAAATTTGCCTAAACTCAGTGGCCTTCCACCTCTCCAATTCCTTTAGACTGCGTGGCTTCCTGGCAAAAAATGTTGGAATGGCACCTCTAACATTCTTCAGCCTCTGGTCAACCTCCTTTAACTGAGCTGGCGATAACCTATGCCCCGTCTTGCCGTGTGACCACATTATTAGCAGTTTTTTCATAACTCCCAGGCAGCACTGGTGCATGTAGTCTGCAGGGAAACATCTGACCATGTCAATTTGAAGGTCGCTGAAAGGGCACACTGCATCTTCATGGTGGTGTTCTGGCTGGTGTTTCTCTCTAAATGAGACATCATCCCTGAGATTGAGGTCATGTACTTGTTGATAGGTCATGCGCCCCTCCCAGTTGCCTTTTTGGGTGCATTTATCACAGCCATAGTAGCGTTTTGGTGGCCTTTTCGGTCGTTTAGACATGGCTAGAGTTGTACCATAGAGTATAGAATTTGCGTTATTTTCGTTGTACTCCGTTGAGTTGTAGTTCATAGATGTAGCCGGTGTGTATCGGTGAAACTCACTCGTCAGGTAACTAAAATCCCACCCGCATCAGTAGCCATCTAGCTTTTCGTTGGCATAGTTGGTAGTGGCGGCGCTTGGGATGTGAATGGTGGCAGGATCGAACCCAGTGCGGCATGCAAATAGGTCCGATGCTTTTGACGTTAAAAACAATGTCATATTTTATTATTATATCCTGGCCATGGATGCATTAATCATTGCTGCCTTTCAAAGATGTCAGGGTAAAAAGCAAATTATTAATTAATTTTGACCCGGGGGTTGGGGGGTTGGGGGAGAGAGGAGGGGAATGTCACTCTTGCCTGTCTTCAAAACTTGAGAGCCCTGTTAACTAGTAGGCTATAGCTAAAGCGTTAGCTTGTCTTTAACGTTCGCCAACGGTTAGCTACTAACGTTGGCTAACGTACATTATATCAGTGCACTTTACATCACAAACATTAGAGCCATTACAGCCATTACATCTTTATTACAGGCAGCATTACAATAGGAGCAACTAGCTAACTCGTAACGACTGGCGCTCCACTCAGCTCTCCACTCGGCTCCACTCTCCATTTGTGCGACGTAGCAACAGTAACTAAGAGAACTATAATAACTAAGAGATCATGCCTGTCCGTAACGTGACAGCAACTGTCATTCTGATACTTTTCTCTCTAACGTCTTGGTTGTACAGTAGCTTTAGCTGTCAAAATGTAGCTTCTGTAGAGTTAGACTAGAGCAGTTACGCTACTTCGTAGCCTTCACCTGTCCAAAAGTATCCAATTCAGCTGTATTTTCTGTATCCTTAAAGGGGCGACACCATAGATATATATACATTCCATGAAAAATTAAGATAAGAATAGCTTAGTAATAATACTTAAATGGCTCTGGGTGTACCTATACAAACAATTAAGATTTTGCTAACTTAAGGACTGCTGGCTGTGTATGGATTTCAAAATAAATTCTGTCCTACATGACGGAATGTGTAGTGCAGATGGGCCAAGTAACAATTATAGCAGCTGTTGTAGTGGGCATTTGTTTGCGTATTATTTATTGGAGTCATCTGAGCTACATGGTTGTGTGTAATACACATTTCTAATGAGGATTATTGACATATTTATTTCATGCGTTTTATCTGTATAAAAGTATGTCCGAATGCTACGCATGATGTGGCGTACAAAAACGTCACAATGGTGTATATTCATACTTAAGTGAAACATTACAGAGCTACTTCACATTTCTTCTGAACAGGCAGGTGAATAGTAACTTGAAGACTATAAGCTTTCTCAGAAGATTTCCTCAGGCTCATCAGACAATTTTGTGCTTTTTTGGTGAGTTATTCTTATTTACACATTAATGTTTCCCGTATTTATTGTAATCTTACACAAAACATCATTTTATGCTCAATTGAATCCACACTTTTGTTATGCGTTACCGTAAATATCATGGCTGTACAACTAAGAAAATGTCCCTCAGATTCAAAATTCTAATACATTTAAATCAAGTTTTGATAATAAATCAATCATTAAAGCTTGATAATAATAATAATTTAATGGCTCTGGTCGGTATACAGACAAGAAAGATGTTGCCAATGTAATAGGACTGCTGCGCTTGTATGGATTTTAAAATCAAATCTGTCCTACATGACGGAACGTGTAGTGCAGATGGGCAAAGTAACAATGCTCGCATAGCCTACGTGTTGTAGTTTGCATAGTGGGCGTGGTTTGCGTATTATTTATTGGAGTCATCTGAGCTACATGCTTGTGTGTAATTACACATTTCTAATGAAGAATATTGACACATTTATTTTACGGACATACGTTCTGTATAAAAAGTATGTTTGAATGCTACACATGATGACGTACAAAAACGTCATAATGGTGTATATAGTTAAATGAAACATTACACAGCTACATCACATTTCTTCTGAACAGGCAGGTGAATGGTAACTTGAAGACTTGTACACTGTAACAAATTTGACTGTAGATTTTACAGTAAATACCTGGCAAAAAAGTTGCCAGTAAAGTCTTGTAAAATTACTGTTAATAACTGTGAATATAATTACAGTATAATACAGGATTTTTTTTACAGGTTATTGATGTAAATATATTACAGCAATGTATTGTTTTTTGTTCAGAAAACAAAACGTTATTGTAATTTAGTTTACAACATTATCCTGTATTCTTTTCAAATTACAGATGTTACCTGGCAACTCCAGTTGCCAGCTAAAAGCTGTAAATATTTCACAATACAATATGTTGTTGTAAACACAATTACAGTTAATTTTTGTTTTTTTACATTTGCAGCTTTGCTGATGCCTATTGTAAAGAGTTTTAAATAAGGTTTGCTTTTAATCCACAAATCATTTCATTAGTTGTTCTTTAACTGTTAATAAACCAGTCCGAGATACAAAATCATGACATTTTATTTTTTAACGCAACACAGTATTACAATACTGTACGTTTTAACTTTTCAGTTTCTATACAACTCATTAAATAATAAAGATTCAATTAAATTAAGAGATGCAACGAGGTCCAGCTATACTCAAATTTACCATGTACATTGCTTGAAGATCCAACTTAAAATCTTGACCTGGATTAGAAAATCTGTTCAAAACATCACCTCGACAACAGGCAAAAATAAAACATTAAAGCTATATTCACATAGTGAGGAAGTCATTTGTATTTTACAACTTAAGCCATTCAAAGTCCATTAGCCGCTTAAGTAAAGAAGAGACGTGAGGGTTAATGGAGTTTCTCTTCTTCTCCTGTACCTTCCCACTTTTTTGGGTCACCATCTTGGTTGCCTTGGTCCCACTGGAGGGGTTAAGTCCGATGAAGCATCTGAAATCACAAATTTCATGACATTTTTTGTAGATGTAATATGACAATGAAAATAAACTTCATTAAAAAGTGCCTTAACTGCTTTACAATAACTGCTAACTTACCCTTTTTTTACTCAAAATGTTAAAGGGGTTTAAGTACACTTAAAGCTAAATAAAATCTGTTACTCATAATGGCAAACTTTACAAAATAATGATCAACCGTCTTCTACTTCAAGCACATAGTTACCTTTGAATGAATTCCAGTGTGCAAGATGCTTGCTCCTGGTACACCAGATTAAAGTTGTAGTAGCTAGAAAACAAAGCTGCCATTCCAGCCACAAAGTTGGGATGTGGAGGCACAACCACCTGACCCTCGATGCTCAGCATCCAAACGGTTGCTGTGAGCAACTCACCTAAACATAAAAATAATAAAAAATAATGGTAAAAAAAAAATTCTGTGGCCTTCCACATAAACATATCCACGTTAAACTAATCTGTGTCCTTCATAGTCTGTCTTTTCAATGCTTTACAACTGATAATCAAAAAAAATACACTACCTAAGACAATCAGTCTTGGAGAGTCAGGAAGCTGCAGTGTTTGTTAAACGTCAGCTGCTGTTGCCAACACCTAAAAGACAAAAATGTACAGTTCAAAATTCAAAATGTACAGTAATTTTCCTAAGCTCAACTGTAGACTGTAAACATAATTGCAATATAATTTTTGAAAACTTCTGTTGAAATTATATAACAATTTCACACTTACATCTGCCTGCAGAAGGAGTGCCTCAGGTGTTTCTTTGAAGTGTGCCATAAGCAGGAGGATTATGACTGGCCATGGATCACACTTTTCTTCTAGGTTGTACATCCCTAGGATGCGCTTTACCTCATCTGCATTAGTCCCTGCTGGCTTCTGTTCAAAAAACTGAAGGATCAGCTTCCCCTTTTTTTCCATAGCCTCCTCCATCTTATCTAGGACATCATTATCTGGAAACTCCCCTGTATATATATATCTGTTTAAATCACTCAGATATCTTTATCACAACTGAAGTTACATCATTTTTAAGTTGACCTGTGTCAAAAAAAGATAAGGGAGAAAACGGCATTCAAAGATTCCACTCAAGTTTTATTCTAATTCTATTGTGGTGCACGAGGGAAACACCAACGCTCAACTCGACTGTTTCAAACAGATTGTCAATCAGTTTAACTACTAGGCTACATTATTAGCCTAACTTCTCAACACTTTTTTTGTTTGTTTAACAGCCTGACTTCATTGATCAATTGTTTGGGCTGCTGCAGCACTCAAAATAGAAGGCAAACGGAGCATTTGATTTGACATGGCTTGAAAATCTTGCTAGCTAACCGCCACATATAACCAACCCTGAATATTACTAGTGCTTCCCTACCCACACCAAAACTGTAACATTTATAAAAGCCACAGAACATAATTACACATTCAGGCATAATTGCATAACTGACAAACGTTTTTACCTGAAAATCGTCTTCAGCCATGTAGCCTTTGGTTGTTCACTGTGCAGCGATGGCGCTCCCTTAGGGTTTTTTTCCTCGACCTGTAGCTAGCTATGCTAAACAATGCAGCAGTTGAAAAACACGATTAGTACTTTTACTTCCACTATATGCTCAGTTCAAAATGAAATAAATATGAAAAGGATTAACGGTAACATTATACCCACTATACTTTTACTTCAGTACCCACTATACTTTTACTTCAGTACTATTACCATAAGCTAAACTGCTTCGACTGGATTGCTTGTTCAAAATGTCTTCTGAAATTTCTCCAGCCAACGTTAGTTACCTAACGCTAGCTATAAGTGAACTTTATATTGGGGCCTGCACTAGACTGATACACGGTCAATGTAGGTTATTTCAACCAACATTAACAAGTTAGCTTAACCCACAATTTAATTTTGTAAGATATTTATAGGTATGTATATCTATTATTTATAGCTATGTAGGTTATACTTACATATTTTAGATGAGGGGAGTGGAAATGTGGCTGCTCCTCTGCAATCCGCCATCAAATTGTCTTTTGTCAAGCTAACCGCCTCGTGCAACGCATTCAACAGTAAATAACTGTTTTACTGCATAATTTACAGTCAAGCGCAAATATGCCTGTAATTTCACAATAATTATTGTAGAAAAAAACTGCTGGCTACTGTAATGGTTTTTGACCCAAAATGCATTGCAATATACAGGTAAACTTTGTAAAATGACAGAACAAGAAGTTACTGTAAAATTTTGCTGTAGAAATTACAGAAATTTGTTACAGTGTATTGCAAGCTTTCTCAAAAGACTTTCTCAGGCTCTTCAGACAATTTTGTGCTTTTTGGTGAGTAATTCTTATTTACACATGAATGTTTCCCCTACTTATTGTAATCTTACATGTAAAACATAATTTAATTATAAATTTAATCCACACTTTTGTTATGCAGTTACTGTCAATCTCATCGCATCAAATACACTTAAAGCAAGTTTAGATTTTTTTTGTGTTTTGTTATAACTGACCACATCAATAAAAAGAGACTCAAGACTCCACCACAATCGGCCTGTAAATCAAACCTCAACAGCATTGGAGTTACAAAAGTTACAAGTTTTCTCTCTCAATTGCTTCACAGCCAATCATTGTGTGCCGAAACCAAACTCTTCCAGTCAGGTCAGGACTGGTTAGAGAAATGGACGACGCAGAAATGGTAAGAGCCTAATAATATCAACTTAAATTTCAATGTTTAAAAACATGGTCAAATACCTCTCTGAGTGACTGTGTCTCTAATGTAGGAAGTTGACCATGATGGGACAACTATCAAAGAGGTGGAAACGGATTGGAAAAATCAGGATGATCTTTCACTCCATTCCTTTGATGAGGCAGATTTTCTGGTCAGTAATTTATGCATAGCGATAGGTGAAAGGGATGACACAGAATTGGTAAGATCCTTATTTTACATAAACCTAAATGGTTAATCATCAAACATGGTCAAATACCTCTGAGTGACTGTGTCTCTAATGTAGGAAGTGGAACGTGGTGGGAACACTATCCGTCAAACCGTAGATTACGATGACCTCTCTCTACGTTCAGTCAGCGAGAGAGATTTTCTGGTCAGTTTGTGCATCAAAAGCATCAAGGTACATTACATTTTGAAGATATACTGTGTGAACAATATGTTTCCATCTGACTCACAGTCTGATGAGGACCGTGACCGCCAGCAGAATCCACTTCTGGATAAACGCCTGGTAGGTGTATGTGTGTGACAAAAGGTCAATGAATTGTCTTTTTCTGCTAGTGCTGAATCAGCTTTTCCCTCATTTACATTTAGTCATTTAGCAGACGCTCTTATCCAGAGCGACTTACAGTAAGTACAGGGACATTCCCCCGAGGCAAGTAGGGTGAAGTGCGTTACCCAAGGACACAATTTCATTTGGCACGGCCGGTAATCTAACTGGAAACCTCCTGATTAATAGCCCAATTCCATAACTGCTCAGCCATCTGACCCACGTGACCTCCCTCCCCATATGGATCTTCATATTTTAACATTTTCCCTCTCCCCTGTTCCTACATTGTAATTTACTTTTGGTCTCCCTAGAATCATGTTATGGATTACGAAGCCCAGGGCCTTCTTCCTTCTTCTGTGAGAGCTGTGACCGAGCCTTGCGTCTCTAATGACATGCACCCCCCCATGCTACAAGATCAGAAGAGGCGCGACAGGCAGTCCCGTGACATGAAAGTCATGAAAAGTTTCCAAAAATCCCTGGTTGCCCTGGAACAGGACCTTATGAAAGCCAAGGATGAGCTCCTGGACACCAACGAGTACTTCGAAGAGATGTCTCGTGTGAAGAGCCAGGGACAAGGCCTGATGGGTGCGTCTCTAAGAAGACTTGTTTATAAAGTCAGAGGGAGAAGTCTCCAGAAGATTCAGGCGCAGAAGTATATGCGGGTCAGCAAAGATTTCGATGCGCTGATCCAAGTGGTGATGGAGGACTGCAAAGATGATATCAATCTGACGGGCCTAGAGAACTGGCAGAGAGAGGTTAAGAGGCTGCGCATGGCCTGCAGGGCCTGTACTGAGAGGATCCCACCACCCGAGGTGTGTCGTTCCCCACCACAGGTCCAACCCTCTCAGGAAGAGGAGTCCTCCATCCAGCGTGTTGTAAGTAATTAGTGCAGACCTACGTATTCATTTATTCAGCTATTGTTTGATTCACGGTGTGGCATGGCACTGTTTGTTGATTATCATCCTACAGAGCAATATCCCAGGTCCCACAGGCCAAAAGGTTATGTCTTCTCTTGTCATTCTCTTGTGTCTCCCCAGGATCTATCTGAGACAGAGATCACTCATGTGGTCCCCCGCATTGAGGATGCCATTGAATGCCCCCCTCTGACTCCTCCTACTCCCGAGGCCCTCCTCCCCAACCTGCAGCTTCCCCGGGCTTTGACTCCCCTCTACCGTGTCACCGTTGGAGTTGTGACTCCTACGTGGCCTGAGACTCCGCCTGCTGTGGGGTATTTACCCCCCCCTCGTCTGGCACCAATTGACCACTTGAGCACAGATGTAAAGAAGCTGCTCCAAGGAGGACTGGACGGGCTCCAACAGGTAGGTCATTATCTTCACAGGCAAACATATGATGATATTCACTGTTAAAGCATAAATAGATTTAAGTTAATTAAATACATTGCGGACTAATGAGGCTGGAAAAGAACCATGATTTCATGGGTTATATTTTTTCTCAGCTCAGTGATTCATCCATGTAAGCTTGTGTTCTGCTTTCAGGATGTGATGGAGGAGAAGAAGACTGGCAAAGGGGAGAAGAAGAAGGCCGGCAAAGGGAAGAAGACGGCCAAAACCCAGCGGCATGTCAAACCACTGCTTGTGTTGGAAGCCACTAATAAACAGCCAGAGGAATACTCTGAAACCAATGTGAAGGAGGAGAAAAAAAAAAGAAGAATGTGGGAAAGAGGTGAGGGCAGATAGCAGAAAGGCTAAATGGAGGGGGTAGTAGAATGTGGGCGAAAACAGTAAGACCCTCAGTGTAAGGATGAGAGAATGCGTACTGGTATGGCAGATTACATTTGGTGTTTTTTCTTATGATTGACAGGTTTCTCCAGTGGCTGTCACGCAAACTCATGTGCGCGGCTGTTGTTCAGATGTTTAACAAACATCTCTCTCTCTCTCTCACACACACACACACACACACACATTCACTCTCTCTTTCTCTCTCTCTCTCTCTCTCTCTCTCTCTCTCTCTCTCTCTCTCTCTCTCCCACACACACACACATTCACTCTAGCTTTCTCTCTCTTTTCTCTCTCTCTCTCTCTCTCTCTCTCTCTCTCTCTCTCTCTTTCTCTCACACACACATTCACTCTCTTTCTCTCTCTCTCTCTCTCTCTCTCTCTCTCCCACACACACACACACACATTCACTCTCTTTCTCTCTCTCTCTCTTTCTCTCTCTCTCTCTCTCTCTCTCTCTCTTTCACTACACAGAGATCATGTAGACATACACACTTATGACATTATCAGTTACACTCCAGACTTTGTTTTCATATCACAGATGCTTGACAAAACGTTGTTCTCAATAAAGTTAACATTTTGTGTTCCATTTGGTTTTGCTTCTTGATGGTTACTACTTGATGATTATTATTGCACTGCTTCAAGTGGGCTTGCTGTAGTGGAGATGGACTACTAGTGTTTTCTCCTGGGAGTCTGATAAAGGAAACTAGAGGGGGTACAATTTCTGGGGAAATTGTAGGGTGTGCTTGCTTACTTGCAGGGGTCCGTATTTAAATTACATTTTACAACTGATATTTCTGTATATTTTATATTAAAATGCATAGCCTACTTATTATTTATTAAGATTACATAGATTTAAAAGCATATTTATTTCTGCTAATTTACAACTCAAAATACTAAGAGTGAAGAGTAGAAAGAAATAGTCTTGTCATTTCCCCTGCAAGAGGGAATGGTGATCAGCAACCTCACAGTTGAATAAAAACGAATTTATTTGGCAGAAAAATTAATTAATTAATTTTAATTAATTAATTTTAATTAATTAACGTTAATTAATTAACGTAATTAATTAATTAACATTTTAATTTTAAAGTCTTAAAGTTGCGTCAGAAGAATCATATTTCAGTACAATGGATGTGTATTGCTCGATGTGTACAATGGATGTGTATTGCTCGAGCTATCCAACTGTCATTATGGATACTGTACATTTGGCGGCATTATTACGCTCGTGAACCCTGTTGTTGAGTGAAGACGTCGTTGAGAGAGACAGCAAAACTTTTTGACCCCGCATCCTTCCTTTATATAATACCATTTGATAATCAATTTGTGTAAATATATCTTAACTTAAGTTTTAGTGTTCATAGTATAGTTCTTTGTTATTGTGTTTTTGTGTAGTTAGCTAGTTTAGACTGTAATTTAGCGTAGGCCTAATTCAGTGAAGGTGGGATCCCACCTTCGAAGGACAGACACCCGAAGGACAGAATTTGAGGTAAATAGGCCTATATTTTAATGCAAACTTTAACTCTACTGTACCTGTATGTATGTAGACCCAGGTAAAAAAAAATATGCTAAGTATACTAAATCTTAGCATACTTGAGTATACTTGAAGAGAGATTAATCACCAGTATACTTCAAGTTATTGAATGATTAGTTAATTTGAAGTGTGCTATATTGGAACAACTTATTTTGTACTTAATATATTTAAGTTGTAATTAAATTGTACTAAAGCACAATTTAAAGTATATTAAGTGCACTTTTACGTGCTAAAGTGGAACAACTTCAAGTATACTTAGTACACTTTAAGTATACGGCTATGTCCATATACTTAAAGTGTACTAAGTATAGTTGAAGTTGTTCCACTTTAGCACATAAAAGTACACTTAATACACTTTAAATTGTGCTTTAGTACAATTTAATTACAATTTAAATACATTTAATACAAAATAAGTTGTTCCAAACAAGCACACTTCAAATTAATTAATCTTTCAATAACTTAAAGTATACTTTAACTAAGTAGTCTTTAACTATACTCGGGTAAGCTGTGATTAAGTTTCTTAACATTTACTTTTTTTACCTGGACCCTGGAGAGACATTTCGGCAAAGTCAGAGTACGAAGCACACTGGAGTACAAGTCGCACTTTCAATGCAAGCGTACCACTGTGTAATCAACGTTAAGCGAGAGCAGTTCACATGATGGCGTATTGGCAGATGTACTGATTGTAACGGATAGCTATCTAACTAGACGACATTTACAATCAGGGTGAACACTCAAATTATCTAAACTATAGACCATAGCATTACACATATAAAAACAAAACGAACACAACAATAGAACTCCAAACAATTCTTATTTAACCAAGCTAATGCCCTTAACTTATTAGCTTTTCATCTTGCCGCAGGGCATTCTGGGTACCAAGAGCAATGCACGAGTGTCGGCGATCTTACAGCATTGTGTAACATACTTCGGTTGTGGATACTAGTATCTCCAGAAATAAAGCCAAGTCACTCATTTAGTGGAAGAATCCATTGTTATGTCTACGAAATTATTTTTGTTAAAGTTTAGTTAGCTACCGTGCAAATCATGAGGATAGCCTATTGTAGCAGACCTTTCTATGTGACAAAGGACAAGGGTGTTTTGTCCCTCGGAAGTTGCTTTAGGCTTGATGCTGAAACCATTAGTTCACGTGAAATCAGTGAGGGCTGTTCGAATGGTTATGTCAAGAAGAGCAGTGGAAAAATACAAGTTTTGAAAAGATACCGCGTCCGTGTCTCATGGTCCACACGATCATATACAATTATATCTAAAACGAGCTTACAAAGAGCTTGTTTACACTACCAAAGTTGAATTAGTAATGTTAGCGATGCTAGCGTTAGCTTGCTAGCTAGCCTATAACATTTCACTGGGTCTTGCAGCTGTTTGATTAACTGAAATTATTATGAAATGTTATGTTCTACTAGCCATTTGCCTACTTTAGCAAGTCACGGTATTTCCAAGCCCTGATAGTGCAACTGAGACGATACCGAAAATAATTCCTCAAGTAATAAGCCCCCGTTCAAGTGTTGAGCATTAAATAGAGATCTTGAAAGAAGCCACTTTTTTGTTCTAAAACCGGACTATGAGCCACTTCGAAATAGAAGCCGTACAAGCACAATAAAACTGTAAAAAAAAGAGGTACTTTACTCTAATACACACTACAGTACAGCAAATGTATACCAGTACACTGAAAGCTGAATTGATCAAGGGACTTCGAAAGTAACTTAAAATATCCTAACATTTCAGCATATTAAAATGTTTATTTTTAAAGTAAGCTTAAGTGCATTGTTACAAAGTAAATTTTTAGCATGCATTTTAAAATATACAAATAATATGTTTAAACACAAAGTTCCAGTTGTACACTTTAGAAATTACATATACGTTTTACTTAAAGTATATTTTTTTATAATATATTTACTAAAAGTGTACTGTAGTACAATTTTTTTAAAGTGTGTTCAACGTATTAACGTTAAAATTGGTAAAAGCATGATGGTAGTATACTTTTTATATATTCACAGATAGTACACTTTTTCTTAGTATATTTAAAATGTACTATTGAAAATGTGAATATGCTTGAAATACTCTTAGTATACTTTTTTTTCACCTGGGGAGCTATGTTTATCCAACGTGAAATAGCTAGTAAATCGAAAATTAATGTATATTAATTTTTGGCCAGTACTGCT
Source organism: Hypomesus transpacificus (assembly GCF_021917145.1). NCBI lineage: Eukaryota > Metazoa > Chordata > Actinopteri > Osmeriformes > Osmeridae > Hypomesus > Hypomesus transpacificus. Next base: position 9,025,561 of record NC_061061.1, read on the forward strand.
CCAACTGTGAAGGCGAAGTCGGCTAAATTGAGACGTCGTATCGTCTTAATTTGTATACAGTAACAATGTGATCGATAGCACTAAATAGAAATGCCTACACACTATGACACCATCTCTCGCTAGCTGGCCCGCCAGCTGCTCCAATCCAAGTGAACTGTTCCTGCTGGAGAAGAGGTTCAGTGCAGGAGAGGAACTGTATCAAGTCGTCAATTTAAAGGGAGTTATTGTAGCTTCCCAATAAGGGCCGACAATTTTGAGTAAGAAACAGAAGAGTACTGCACATTTTAACCCTTCTGTTCCTTACTCAAAAATTTAAATTGTCCTAAACCTTTTTGAAAGTGAAAGAAAAAGGTGCAGTGGTCTCATAATTTTTTTCCAGAGCTTATGTCAAATGTCTTACCTTCAAGTAAAAAATATTTACTGAACAGATAGGTTACCATGTCAAAACATGACATAGGACTTTTGCTGAAAATGAAACCCTTGTTAGCTGGGGTCTGTGGTCAATGGGATGCGAGTTAGGGAGTTCAATCCTTAAAGCGAGCGAGCGAAACATTTTGGGCCTTTATTTGAGCGCAAAATAGTTGAGATTCATGTAAAATAAACAGCCGTTTTTCAATTGGTAAAACCTTGTCTAGTGAAGGTGATTTCTTTGTCTCTTAATTTTTCAGCCCCACCCTACGTTTCTTACCCTTGTTTTCCATAGTTATTCTTTTCCCGGTGCTCCCGAATGCCAGTCCGCTACTGCGGAGCTGTGCCACGGTGGTGGATTTTTAAGTCATATCATTTTAAATTCTCGTGCTGTCAGGGGGTGCTGCAGCACCCTCGAGCACCCCTAGTTCCCGCGGCCATGCACGGCTGTTTGCGCGTCAATGTTGCTTCACTCGGTTAACCTGCGCGTCGTCCGTTAATTTTTACAACGTTAGTTTGGCTACTTGGCGTTGCCTTTTCAGCGTGAGATATACAAGGTGTGGCGTGAGAGCGTGAGAAATGGGTGAAATGCGTGTGTCACACGGCGAAACCGTGAGAGTTGGCAGCTCTGTCATTTAATGGCTGGTGCGTAGCCTATCAAAGCATTGTTCATAATTGTTTAATGGCTAAATGTTGTAGCCTATGTAGGCTATTTACGTTGATTTTCTATCAATGTTGAACATATTGAACTGATGAGAATAAGAAAATGAGAATATACGTGGTAAATCTACGTATTCCCGTTGGGTCAGTGTTACAAGAACATCTGGTTAAGCACCATATTAACTCTATGGCACCAAGTCACGCTAAGCCTGACCGTTAGTCTGACCCTGACCAGACTAGTTTCGCAGCCTAAATTGCCATAGTAACCGAGTTCGAACTACGTTGAGCTAGCTTTATGGAACCGAATGAACAAGAAATGAGTCCGACTAACTGACATAAGTCTGGCTTATTCGGTAAACTCGCTTTATGGAACAGGCCTCAGTTAACATTTCACACTAGCCTATGGGTTGTAAACCGTGCAATCACAGATATGTTAAACCTGAAGTGCAGTAGTTTCTGTATTTCACCAGTAGATGGCAAGCACAGCCCCCTAAAGACTTTTGGATGGTGGCTTATTGTGTTCATACTGTTTTCTGTGTCCAATTTAGAATGATAGTTTTGACAAAAGTTACCACAGCAAACGTGTTCAATATCTATGGTTCTGTTTCATACTGTTTCATACAAAAGTTTTTTTCCTTCCCTTATTTTTACATGCTTGATATGCTGATCCATTGTAGCCCACGCATCAAAGTCAAACAGTCATCCCTCCATCATCCCTCTCATCTCTGAAAGGACAGGGAGGACTCCCGTGGTGGGAAGATGAGAGAGAATCTTTGCTTTAGTTCCATCACCTGGTAACATGTACTGTAACAAGCATGTTTCTTAGTGATTACAGTTCTTCTCGATTGCTAACACACAAAAATGGTATGTGTAAGCCATCCTCACACAACCATTTTGCCAAATCCCAGCAAAAAGACCATGTACCCCAATCTTTTAACACAATTTACCCTTTTGACACATTTCTCAGGTTCATTCACACTTCTTTGTAAAAGTCTAAACACACCCCTCACTTTAAGACACAATTATCACCATTATATCATTCAGAAAACACTGCTGTTTGATAAGTAAACCCAAACCTGCACAATTCAAACACCCTTAACAACAAATTATCCATGTGTAAGCACTAACAAGCAAATATACTGAACAAGCAATCAGGGGTTTGGAATGAATACAAAGGTAACTCATCTGTACTTTGAAATCATGGATGCAAATATCAGAGGAAAAGGCAGAATTGTCAGAATGAGAGGAGGTGGACAAGGAAGATGAAGAGGAACAACAATCTCAAATGAGATCCATGCCACACTATGAGTTGACAGAAATCCCTATGACAGAACAACCATCTCAAAGCCATGGAAGAAGCTTGTGGGACATTGCTGTGAAGTCTTGTCAGGGAAAGCTCAGGCATTCAAGGGCATTTTCCCTGCTGTTTGGCTTGAGAAAACATTGCCTGTGATGCTGAGGAAAATCTCTGGCCTGACCCTGGTCAGAGTTCAGAGCAACTGCCTCTATAGCCCCTTACACTGACCAGAGGACAGAAGGCCATATAAGATGCTTCACCCATCCCCCAGAGTAAAATGCCCAGAGCCATCAGCACCTCACATTCCTTTGAACTCAACTTAATTATCTTCCCTTCCTGTCTCTTACCAATGATCATAGAAGCTTATAGATTTCATACACATACTGTACATCTATGCATATGACCAACATTTCTACCACAGTGGATATGCAAAGGACAGCTGACAGGTGTCGCGTTAGTTTTTTTCTTGACTCCCTTAGTGCCGATTTAAATTGTAATCCTTCAACACAGCAACCTGTTCTCCAAAACTAAGAACACAGCTTTGACTTTGACCTCAGTAAACAGATACTTAGAAGTCATTGTCTGTCTCTGATTAGTTTAAACCACGATATGATCCAACCATGAGTGTGAGTTCCGTCAAAGAAGACACAAACGCTTTGCTCCTGGAGAGGCAACGGATGCGGAGAGGTTAGGGGCACCGGTGCAACCTAGGAAACATTTTAGTCGCACCCATTCAAATTTTGGTCGCACTCTGGAGCCCTGACTATCACACATGTTATGTCAAAGTGTGTCACACATGTTATGTCAAAGTGTTGAATTGTAATAAGTAACCTAGGTCTAAATACACATAGGCTACTACATTCTGGTTAGCAGTGATATGTCGGATTTTTTTTCTTCTAATTTCGGCAGCTGTAACCAAGGGAGCCAAGACAGTTAGAGGCCGGCGGAGACCAATGGAAGACGCGGAACTGTAGGCAAAGATATACATTTATGTTTCTCTGTTCCTTTGTTCTCTCTTTTCTGTGTTGGAGTTCTTTTAAGAGCTTGATGGCATCAACATGTAGTCTGATAATAAAAGATCATTAACTTGAATTGTGTCTCTTCATTGTAATACCCACACAGAAAATACAGGTTGAATACTTCTAATAGCTCATTGTATGTTCATTTACTAAGTGACATTTCAGATTGGTTATAGATAGTGAAATACTTGCTGTCTGAGAGATCCAAACTAAATATATAAATGTAGTTGAGAGGAAATATCGGTACACCCGCCGGTTGGTGCAGTTTTGATTAATCGTCCAGATATAGTCTGGAGGTCAGTTTCGATCAAATGCCGACGTCTTGGCGACGTCTTGCCAATGAGCAAACAATGTCCATACGACGTCGGCCGGATGTATATTGTATATGTCGGGCCGACGTCTGCAAGGCGAATGTGTGCTATCTGGGTAAGACTCGCCACGCTTTGTTAGGTTAACACCCTAAACCTAATTGTAATGTACAAAAGGTGTATCATTACTTATGAAAAACAGTTAATTTCTAAGTTTTTTTGACATGTTAGGTAGCAAGATTTTCAAACCATGTCAAGTCAAATTCTAGCCTGACGTTGTCATACTCATAATTCTAGTCAGAATATGAGTCTGAAAACTCTCCGTTGGGCTGTGACTACGGGGCGTGTTTCAACCGAACTCGTAAAACAAATGCCTCTTCGCTCAATTGGATAGACCTACAACCAATCAGAGCAACTTAATATGTTGTTTGTTGAAAACGAATTCAACCCAAGCGCTCTTTCGTGACGTTGTTGATTACGTTACTGTTGATCATCTGTCCATCATGTATAAAGCCCGCCCTGGCAATTTCATTGGTACGCCCAGATTCTGGTTTTCTGTAGTTGGTCTAATCTGTAGTAAAATTTGGTCGGGAAGTTGGGTCTGGAGTAGCCTGACGATGTCATACTCATAATTGTGGTTTTCTGTAGTTGTTCCCCAATACGAGACCCTCCAGACCCAACTTCCCGACCAAATTCTTTTGTGGACGGGGAGAAGTTGGGCTGGCAGCCAGGCTAGGTCTGGAGGGTCTCGTATTGGGGAACAACTACAGAAAACCACAATTACGAGTATGACATCGTCAGGCTACTCCAGACCCAACTTCCCGACCAAATTTTTTTGTGGGCGGGGAGAAGTTGGGCTGGCAGCCAGGCTAGTCAAATTCCAGGTTTGCCTGCTCTTTTGAGTGCTGCAGCAGCCCCAAACAACTGATCAATGAAGTCAGGCTGTTAAACTTAAAAATAACTTGCTGAGAAGTTATGAACGTAGCCTTGTAGTGAAACATTACAAAAAAAAAAAAAATTCACAACGTAATTATGAACAAAAGGATTTCCTTTACATATTCACCACAGTAAGGTAGAATGAAACGGAGTGGAATCTCATGCAGTTTTCTTCCTTATCACTTTTTGACACAGGTCAACTTTAAAATGATGTAACTTAAGTTTTGATAAACATATCTGAGTGATAACAGATTTGTATTCAGGAGAGTTTGTAGTTTCCAAAGATGTGTATCACCCAGAAAGCGAAATGTTCACCATGTGAAGGGTTTCCCCAGGCCACCACACAATTGCACTGACGTACCAAAGCAAACAATGGGGTTTTAAGTGCAATGTTTTCAAAATACGTTATTGGTGTGATCGGCCCGAATTGCTTAAGTTAGCAATAGCTACTCTCTCTAGACTGAAGAAACTTTTCGTTTGTCTAAACTAACGAAATGTGAACGTATAAGAAACATCAACCCTGAGTTATAGTTTGATTTTGGATTTGTCACATGCAATGGCAGAATTCCAGTAAAGCTCAGCCACCACCACATCACTTTGAAAGTTCCTCATGAAGGGCCAAAACGGGTATTGGCTCATCTCAGGCCAGATATTCCAGGCCAAATAATTTACTGGTAATTCAATTATGTGTTTTTGTAGTGGCATTTGAGCAGTAGGCCTATCAATCTCAGTAAAAAAAGATTGGTTTGTGGTTGTGTAATAACGTTGATTGCTGAGAAGCAGGTGTTACCGTAACTGCTTACAGTTCAGTAAATATTTATAAATGTGTAAATTATTTATATGAAGACAGGTGGGATTGTTTTGATTGTCACTCCTCTTTTGTCCAATAATGTAATATTTTAGGCTTAATTAATTGATAAAAATGATGACAGTCTTGTTTTGTGGTGGATCAAATGGCTGAGCGGTGAGGGAGTCGGGCTAGTAATCAGAAGGTTGCCGGATCGACAGTGGCGCATCTAGTGGTGTATTCGCCGCACCGTAGACACCCGTAGGACGCCGTGAGAAATACAATCTCGAGCAGGGTGTCGACATAAAGTCTGAGAGCAGACACCAGACACCTGTCTCAGAGCAGACACTAGATTGTACAGTAGAGGGAGCAGGGACATGCACACGCTATGGCTAAGGTTGCCCGGGCAACTGCCCGTTTGCCCTCCTCGAGTCAAAGTGCCCCTCCGAGAAAATAAATAATAGTGAATTTAAACAGTTGCAGAATTTCATGTAGACCTAGATAAAAAAAATCGCCACCCGAAACATTTCATAAATTAGCCTTATTCACTTCCAATCGATAAGCCTATGGGCAACGAGAGTTGAAGTCACAAGGGGGAGGGGGGTATGCCCCCTACTCTGTTTACTCTGCGGTAGCTACTGCACGCGACCGCCACCTAAGCCTGCATTTTCTTGCACTTAAGAGACGGTCACGGTTGTTTTATTCTGTGTAGATAAAAAACTACTTTGAAGTTGTCAGAAAAGGTGAGTTTTAAGTTGGAGAAATGTATAACAAACGAACAACAATCATCATCAAGTTTGAAATTGATGAAATCAATTAAAATCTTCATAAATCCAGGCTCAGTTTGCCACGTTTAGCTTAATCAGACGACTAGCTTGCCTACCGGACAACCAGCCCGTTATCACATGCAAATGTTTTTGGTAGGAAAACTAAGCTACATGTCCTCTGATGGTTAGTTTATAACATTTTGTTTTAACAATAAGAATAAATGATGGAAGTAATGCATTACATTATTATCATTAGTAGGCAGGCCAGAGCAACTGCCCTTCAAAATTCCTGTGCACGTCCCTGAGAGGGAGTGTGATTGGGAGACGTTTGTCTTTCCTTTCGGGCCGCTGCTTCCGTAGACCTTTCACGAGGAGGCGGATAGACGGGTTCCCCAGAAGGCTGCATGCTGAAGGATTCACGCACCGGACGTGGAACTGAATACCTGCCACCAATGCCTTGATGGATGACGGTTGCAGCTTGCGGGATTCAAAACAGTGCACCATAAAAGCGCACAGCACGGACATGTTCACGGGTAGAGGGCTCACAGAGAACGCACCGCAGTAGGTGAAATATTGAAACCATGCTGAGTCATAGGATTCTAATGTGGTGGGGCACACACCCAGCCTCATGGAGCACGCTGGAATAGTGCTCCGGTGGCAGGGACAGTATCTCAGTGGGCCACATCACGGCACATAACCATTCGTCGCCGTGATAACCCCCGAACCCGATCGAGAGGGCCGCATCTGTGCAGAACTCTAGGGCAGCGGACGTTTCTACCTCGTTGTTGTAAAATAAAGATATTCCGTTTCACTGGACGCACAAAACAGCCCAGAAGGACAGATCCGACCTGCACCCAACGTCGAGCACCAGGGTGTCCTGTAGGTTGGCCACGGTTTTGCTAGGTCTAGGAGACGTTACACGAAGGAACGCCCTTGAGGGATAATGTGCATTGCGAATATTAGATGCCCTAACAGAGACAGCAGTTCGCATTTGCTTATGGACACGGTGCTGCAAGAGGACATGACACGCAAAGAAACCAACACAAAGGAAACACGGACCGAAATCGTAATGGCAGCAGTGTAGAACTAAGGTCAGCGAGGATGCGAGTGCGTGTATGTGAGCGTCTTATAGCGCTGCCTATCGAGCTAAACCTATGGCTGTCGGCTACGGCAATGGCTGATATGACGCTCGCTGCCCGAGTGCCATGCCCTGAACTAGCTCCACTCATTACTGTCAGTGTAGAGGTCAATTCCAAGAAGGAATTTGAAAAGGTGCAGTTCAAAGTCATTTAAGTTATAGATACATGTTGTAGCTACCGCAACAACACATTTATTTGGAACAATGTAATTTAAATTAGAATGTGTATTGACTGGTTTTCCTTCTGCATACAATTATATTCTCAGACGTATGTTTAAGTACCATACAAGCGGTAGCCAAGAAAAACTTGTAAATCTCTGTATTTTAAACATGATTTGGATGCACTTGGACATTTTCTGTGCTTTATTGACCTGTGTAAACTAAGTATGCACAAATTGAATGTTGCCTATAATGATGGCTTGCGGATGCTGCTAAGGATACCGCGATGGAGCAGTGTTTGTCAATGCGGATGTGCCCACCTGCCCTGCAGTGCTGCGCAGACTCATGTACAGCTGCATGTGCAGACTTACGATCTCTATGAACAGTATCATTCTGGTACTAACTAATCCAGCACTAAGCTCAATATGTTATTTTTCTAATATGTGGACTCAGTGTACCTCGTGTTTTTATTATATGTTTGTATGTTGTTTTGTAATCTATGGACCTAGTAACTGTTCAAAATAAAGTTTATATATGTAATTGCTATGTACAAAGTCGTGCAACCTAAGACAACATTTTTACCTCCTGCAATAAATCCACAAGCCATGACGTTTGGCAGATAGTTTCTTTTATTTTTTCAAAACCTCAAAATATCACTATGTAAAGCATATTTTATGAAACATAGCAATGTTTAGGCATAGGGTCTTGTACAGGTTAGTGTCTATTCCGCTTCTTTTGCCTGATTGTAAGAATAAAAAAAGGAAATTATTGTATTGAATTGAAACACTGTAATGCATTTATTTCTTGTCTACACCCTTGGTGTGACATCAGGAGATCTTTACCTTTCCAGAGTCACGACTCTTGGTTCTGAGCTTGTTGACCTGAGACTCAGCAATGTCAGCACGCTCCTCAGCCTCCTCTAGCTCATGCTGAACCTTCCTGAACTTGGACATGTGGGAGTTGGACTGCTCCTCCTGGGATGAATTCATTTTTAAAAGATTTCTTAAAAACTTTGGAAATGTGTTTGCTGCAGCAATCATTTAGACAAGAAATTGTCTAAATAGTTTGTCTAATATAATTGTCTAATATTTCTTAAAATAGAATTTTAAGAAAAATGCCATCGGTAAAGCCATAGAGATATACACTGAAAGTTAGGAAAGCTTTATTTTGAATAAGCAAGGCTCAAATAAGTGATTAAACTTACCGCCTCCTCAGCCTGTCTCTTGTAAGTCTTCACTTTAAGCTGCAGCTTATCCACCAGGTCCTGAAGTCTGGTTACATTCTTCTTATCCTCCTCAGTCTGACGCAGAAAGGAAATCGTAAATTTTTCTAATTACACACACTAATTATTTTTCAAAAATATTCAGATTTTATAAATATGGTCAGTGTAGTGAGTGGGTTGTTATATTACCTGGTATGTCAGCTCCTTGACTCTGCGCTCATACTTGCGGACTCCCTTGACTGCGTCTACACCTCTCCTCTGTTCAGCCTCAACCTCAGTCTCCAGCTCACGCACCTGGGTGGAGAACAGGAGCTCATGGTGAATCCATCACTCCCATGCTAAAAGGTCCTTATTAACAACATTGTACCGGGAGAACATGGCTTAAGAATATTTAACCTTTCTCAAGGCAACAGGGATCATTTTACGTCTGCAAACTTACTCTGGACTCCAATTTCTGGAGCTGCTTCTTCCCACCCTTCATGGCAAGGTTCTCTGCTTCATCCAGACGGTGCTGCAGGTCCTTGACTGTCACTTCAAGATTCTTTTTCATCCTCTCAAGGTGAGAGCTGGTGTCCTGCTCCTTCTTCAACTCTTCAGCCATCATGGCCGCCTGCAACAACAGAATACATCTTGGTTGAACTGTACATACACGTAGTGGTGTGTATATACACCCATATACTGGTGGAATGACCCAACAATCAAAGAACTGAACTGTGTAAGAATCAGCACCATCTAACACGTTTCTGCATTCTACTTAGATGGATCAGTGGGGGTTGACACTAGAATTGTGAACACAATCACTAGAACATGGTCACAAGGTGGAAGGTATGCTACCATAGGGGTAGGCTACTGTATGATGATATGGTGATTCCATATTGCTTTGCTATGGCCTTAATGATGGTGTAAGTAAAGTAGTGACTTAATAGAGACTGTACTGTGATACTTTGTTAGCTTGACTCACATCAGTGATGGCCTTCTTGGCCTTCTCCTCAGCATTTCTGGCCTCCTGGACAATGTCGTCCACCTCTCCCTGCACCTGAATCAGGTCAGACTCAAGCTTCTTCTTGGTGTTCAACAGGCTGGTGTTCTGGAAGAGACACATGAGAGACATGAATACAGCAAAAACAAAACCTTTGCAGTGAATTTTACGTGTATGTGTGTTTGTGTGTGTTGTCCACACCTGGGAATGCAGCAGTCCCACTCTCTCGCTGGCGTCCACCAGCTCCTGCTCGGCCACTTTGCGGCCTCTCTCTGTCTGCTCCAGACCCACTCTCAGCTCTTCAATCTCAGCCACCATCAGACCATTTCTACGTTCCACCATGGCAGCCTGTTCCTTCATGTCGTCTGCGGCCCGGACGGCATCATCCAGGTGCAATTGGGCATCCTAGAAACACCACAGAGTGTAGAGAAGAATGAGAAGATGCTGCCGTGTACAGTATTTCCTAAACCGTCTTCTACTGCTTCAGCAGTAATGTTTGTACTGGAAGGTGTACTGTTCTTTTTAAGGATGATATTATGAATTGCCCTTCTATTACATGCACCCATGTTTTTCAAAACAAATATGATCTGAGATGGATATTTGAGCCCCCATTTTGAATGTAGATCTGCAGTAATGGTCTGAAGTAAGTATTATTGTAGTTCACTGCAGTCTACTCATCACTATGGTCAACATTCACAGTACCTTGAGCTGCCCCTGAACATTCCTCAGCTGCTTCTGGGACTCAGCAGCCTGGCGGTTAGCATGGCTCAGCTGGATCTCCATCTCATTCAGGTCTCCCTCCATCTTCTTCTTGATTCTCAGAGCATCATTCCTGCTGCGGACCTCTGAGTCCAGGGTGCTCTGCATGGAGTCCTGCACTCTCTGGCTGTTCCTCTTGATCTGCTCCATCTCCTCATCCTTCTCTGCCAGCTTTCTGTCCACCTCACCCTTGATCTGGTTCAGCTCCAACTGCACACGCAGAATCTTGGACTCTTCATGCTCCAGTGTTCCCTAAATAAAAGAATGTTTTAGCAAATGTCATTCTTAATTGTGGTAATCCTTAGAATGTTTATCATTTCCACTTCATTCTGGAAATTGTGGAGAGTTTGTACCTCAGCCTCCTCCAGAGCCGTCTGGATCTCAGACTTCTCTGTCTCCACTGTCTTCCTGGCCTTCTCCAGCTCATGAATGCTTTTGCCAGTCTCTCCGATCTGCTCGGTCAGGTCAGAGATCTCCTCTGTGATTAGAAACAGAAGCTTGTTCAATTAACAAGCTTAGTTTACTGGATCCTACATGAGCTCAACAGGAAACTGTTTTCCCCCAGTTGATGGTTCTGTAAATCAACTAATGCACAGTATAATGAGATGGTGAAATAGGAAATAATTTTCTCTTTTCAATAATACAAAAGCACCACACACTACATTTATCTCACGTTGCAAGTTCTTGTTTTCTCTCTTCAGAGTTTCAAGTTGGTCAAGAGCCTCCTCATAGGAGTTCTTCATCTTGAAGAGCTCTGTGCTGAGAGAACGAGCCTCCTTCTGAGCCCCCTCCAGCTCAGCCTGGCCCTCCTCATACTTCTGCTTCCACTCTGCAAGAACCTAGGAGGAAGCACACACAAAAGTAGCCTTTAACAATTCATGTCAACATGTAAACAATGCGCTAGGATCAAGGCACAAAAGCAGGGCATGCACATGACAATATAGTTCGGAAGCCCCAATTGCAAATTTAGTTACATCCATGTTCCACAGTTACAATTACATCGAAACCTAGAACTGGCACAATATTTTTCACCTTGTCAAAGTTCCTCTGCTTCTTATCCAGGTTTGCAGCCAGGCCATTGGCTCTTTCAACATCAATCATGAGGTCCTCCACCTCTCCCTGCAGCCTCTGCTTGGTCTTCTCCAGAGAGGCACACTTGGAGTTGGTGGCCTCGATGGTCTCCTCAGCTTCCTGGAGACGCTGAGCCAGCTTCTTTCTGTTGACACAAAAAGTATTGCAATGGTGTTCTGTCCTGAGTGCATACATGGAGTGGTGGGGTACTATGAATTACTATCAACTTTCTATATTGTGAGCGTAAGGAAAACTACATTTGTTTTGTACTTACTTGGCCTCTTCCAGCTCCTCTGTCCTCTGGATGGCATCAGTTTCATACTTGGTTCTCCACTGAGCCACCTCAGAATTAGCCTTGGACATGCCACGTTGCAGCTCTGCCTTGGCCTCCTGTTCCTCCTCAAACTGCTCTCTCAGCAGGTCACAGTCATGGCGGGCAGATTGGACACCATGGGCCAGTGCATTCTTAGCCTGAGAGGAAAATAATTGGAGATGTGGGTGAAGTAGTAAGGGAACAAAAAAGAGTATTTGCAAACCTGTCTGTCATAGTTGATCAACATAGGGCTTCTTTAGTTGTTTTACCTTGACCTCCTCTTCAACATGTCTCTTGAGTTCCTCAATCTGCTGGGTGTAGGCCTGCTTGCCTCTGGTCAACTGAGACACCAGGGCTTCCTTCTCCTCCAGCTGGCGACCAAACTCACCTGTGGGGAATTAAGGAAGCTCTTCCTAAGGTCTGAATCTCTATAATACTTGTTTTATGTAATTGTTTTCAATATACACCTTGTGGAACATATTTCTGCATGTAGGCCTTTGAACAAATAGGTTCCGTACCGTTCTCAGTGAGGAGTCGAGCTCTCTGTCCACTGATGTCATTGACCTGGCGAACGTTCTCATCGTTCTTGGTCTTGATCTCACTGAGCTGGTCCTCAAGGGTACGGCACATCTTCTCCAGATTGCCCTGTGGAACAAACATCATGTTTCGATCACATATATACTATCGACAAAAATGCTTTCCACAAACCTTGGTAACCCACTTTAAAACCCAACCTTTGCTGTTTAGGTCTATTCCTCTTCTTGGCTGTCAGCTCATTGTAAATTAGGGCTACTTATATTATATTTGATTTTTTATTCCCCTTAGTATTAGCTAGACCCCCCTTAGTATTAGCTAGACTTTGCTCCTTTTGTATAGCCAGTCCACATATTTAAGTTCATATTCCTATATGTTTAATGTATGCACCTCCCTGCCAAAGTAAATTCCTTGTTTGTGCAAACATTCATGGCGAATAAAATACTTCTGATTCTGATTGTATCACTGACCTTAGCCTTAGCAACGGCCTCCATGTTAGAAGAAAGGTCATCAATCTCCATCTTGTATTCACTCTTCTCTTTCTCAAGCTTCTGTTTGACGCGCTGCAGGTTGTCGATCTGCTCTCCCAGCTCTGCCACACTGTCAGCCTGCTTCTTCCTCAGGGCTGAGGCTGTGGACTCATGCTGCAGGGTGGACTCCTCCAGGTCACGTCTCAGCTTCTGGAACTCAGCCTCTCGCTTCTTGTTCATCTCAATCTGAGCAGATGTGGCGCCTCCAGCCTCCTCCAGCCTCTCACTGATCTCCTCAAGTTCCCTGGACAGATCAGCCCTCTGCTTCTCCACCTTGGCCCTGGCAGCACGCTCAGCCTCAATCTCCTCTTCCAGCTCTTCAATACGAGCCTACAGTAGACAACAACATTTAGCATCAAAGTCTAAAAATTCTGGCCCACATACAAGAGGAAAAGGACTAAATAGACAAGGTGGATTTCAAACACAAGCAAATATAATATCATCAAGGCAAAACCAGGAAATGTTACTTGTCTAGCAACTACAGTGCACCTGGAGCTCCTTGATCTTCTTCTGCAGCTGGGCACCCAGAGACTGCTCATCCTCAACCTTGCTGAGGAGCTGGCTGGTCTCAAAGTCCTTCCTTTAGTGCACACATTAATCCATGTCAGGTTTTGTATCATTGAGTGTGAATTAAATTGTAAAGCACATCCATAATTTTTCTGTTAAGTATTTCAAAAGAAAAGCCTGATAAAGGTGTTCAATTAAGTAATCTTCGTTATCTGATTAGTGTAATTAGAAACAAAACTCAGTTCCATATGTCTTTATCATTTCATTACTCCAAGGTGAGTAATATGAATAATCAATGTGAACTGCACGACCTATTGATAGGGTTGAACATTGGATGTCGAAATTATTATGTTGAAGTGGAAATTCAATGTAATGATTGCTGGAGTAAATGAAATCAATATAATGTCAAGAATATCTCTAAGGATTATACAATACTTACTTCTTGATCTTTTCATCGGACTGCTGCTTGTCGTTCTCCAGGTCCATTATGGACTCCTGGGCCAGTTTCAGGTCTCCCTCCAGCTTTCTCTTGCCTCTCTCCAGGTCCATACGGAGCTTCTTCTCTTGCTCCAGAGAACCTTCAAGCTAGAGGACAAAACACATTTCTCATAATTAAGTTTTGTTGTTAACAGCTATGTATTCATAACATGTTATATTAGTCAGTTGGCCTACTGAATCCCTAAAACCAATTCATTATATGAGATTACATTCTCTACCAATAGAGGCAAAGTTGGCTAAAACCCCAAATTGTGCACGAAAAAAATAACTTGACTCACATCATCAACTTGCTGTTCCAGCTTGGTCTTGGCCTTGGTCAGAGTGTTGACTTTGTCCTCCTCTGCCTGCAGGTCATCCAGTGTCTGCTGGTGGGCCTCTTGAAGGGCTTTCTTCTCCTTGGTCAGCTTGGCAACACTCTCATCTTGAGATGCCATCTCCTCAGTCAGGTTTTTAACCTGCCCAAGACAAAGTTAGTTCAAGTGAAAACTTTTGTTTGGTGCTTTTGAACAAAATACTGCTTGGATATTGGTGAGATGTTGATACCTTGTTCTCTGTGGCATGTTTCTCTTTCTCCACTTTGGCCAGCGTAAGCTCCAGATCATCAATGTCCTTCTTCAGCTCAGAGCACTCATCCTCCAGCTTCCTCTTCTTGGCTGTCAGCTCAGCATTGATCTCCTCCTCATCCTCCAGCCTTTCTGTTGTCTCTTTGAGTTTAGCCTCCAGCTGGATCTTGCTCTTGATCAGACCCTCACATCTCTCCTCAGCATCATTCAGACCTTCTGATTCCTGAGAATAACATAAATTAATTAGACTTGAATGTGGTGTGTGTGTGAGAGAGTGTGTGTGTGTGTGTGTGGCTCACTCACAGATGCAACTTGGAGAGCTAAGTCATTCTTCTCCTGAATGAGGGACACCATTTTCTCCTCCAGCTCCTTCTTGCGAGCCTCAGCCTTGGTAAGAGCAACTTTACACTTCTCATAGTCCTCTTTCATGTTGGCCAGCTCCTTCTCTGTCTCAGCACTTTGCAGGAGAGGCTTGATCTTGTAGTAGACCTTCATCCATGGCCAGTGTTTCACATTCATGAATGAGCGGACATTGTACTGGATGGTGTAGATAGTCTCTCTGATAATGAGATATACAGTAATTGTTTAGCTCGAACCCTAACCCATTCCTTCATGTAAAGTCTATCTTTCCATCAAGCCCATGATAGCCATCATTCCAAATTGACAAGTTTACATCATTATTCTAACAATAGCTTCATAGTAAAACGAAATGTATCACTCCCTAAAAACAAGATTTGAATGCACTTGAATCAATATTTTTCCTGTTATCTCCATCTCACCTCCTCTCCATCATCTTGGTAAACTCCTTCCTCATCACGTATCCACGGGCAAGAGCCTGTGTCATGGTTACCAGAGTAGCAAGCTTCTCATCTCTCATCTCCTCAAGGACACCAAGCAGACCAGCTTTGAAAAACACCTGAGACACAGGTATAAAACAAAACTTAAATAAACAACGTAAACCATTCTAGTTTTAACATATTGCTATCTAAATAGAGAGCAAAGTGATGTATGATGTAAGGATAAAATAATTGCCAATGAAATAGATTAGTGAGGATTTATAATACAGTACATTTCTCATATGTAGACATATTCTGGTCTAATTATTAAGATTGTTGGATTGCTCTTGAAAACTTTAAACTGCATTTTGAATATTTACCAGATCAATTAAATATTGAATAACCTCTGTAGGTCACAAACCCGAGTTGCCAGTATCCCATCATGAATAGTGTATGGTATGTTACCTTGGTGTGTCCAAACTTGTACTCTTCATGGTTCACATCAATTGACCCAAGCAGCTTCTCAGATGCCTTCTTGTTATCCATAAACTGGCCTTCTGGGATTACAGCAGCATTCAATACTTTGTATCTGAATGGGGAGAAATGTGTTTTATTAATTGCTATGTTGTTATCTATCTACCATATATTTGTTGCATTTGTGTGTAACATTACTACCTCTGCTTGAAGTCAGCATAGAGGATTCTGCTGGGGAAGCCCTTTGTGCAAATCCTAATACCCTCCAGCACACCATTACACCTCAGCTGGTGGATAACCAGGAAGTTCTCCATCAGACCTGGATGAAACATTTAGGGTTAGCTATTTACTTTGCAGAACTTAATTGTAGAAATAATAATCAAATGAATGTACTTTATGTTTAAAGTAAAAATGATTTGAGATAAATAATACGTAAAACAATATGTTTTACCTGGAGTCTTTGACTCATTGGGGATCAGACAACGCACAAAATGAGGGTGGGTACTCCTCAAGTTGGTCATCAGCTTTCCCAAGTTCTCCTGTAAGGTTGTTATAAAGCATTGTTACTCTATTCATAATAAACCTGAAATGCTCATGAATTTTCAAGTACATCACCGCATGAAACTATTGCAAATGATATATTTTTTTTAAACCTCACTCACTCTGAACTGAGAGGACACAGTCTGCATGGAACCTCCCTTCTTCTTGCCTCCTTTCTTTGTGGTATCTGTTATAGGAGTGTCAGGAGTTAGACAGCTTAATAAATTAATGTCTTGTTGCTTGAACGATATTGTTAATTCATTAACAAATACTTTTAATATGTTCAATGTATAAACCGGTGTGTTTGTAATCTAATTCAACCATACTAACCCTCAGGTGGAGCAGCAACATAGAGCGTGGCCAACAGTTTGGTTGAGGACTTTCCATACAGCTGAAGCACAGAGTCGTTCAGGGGATCCTTGTTCTTGTCCAGCCAGCCAGTGATATTGTAGTCCACTGTACCAGCATAGTGGACCAGGGAGAAGTGGGCCTCTGCCTTGCCCTTTGCTGGTTTAGGCTTCTCAAATGCAATGTTCTTGCCAAGATGCTGGTCATACAGCTTGTTCTTGAAGGAAGTGTCTGAAGCCTTGGGGAACATGCACTCCTCTTCAAGGATGGAGAAAATGCCCATTGGCTGTGTAGAAATATTAAGTAATCAGTCAAATATACTGTGTATAAGAAACAGCATAATTGAACAAGACATATAATAAGCTCTGTGATATGATAAGAACATGTCCGTTTATTCACACTGTATCTACATGTATGAATAACATTTACATTACATTTACATTAATAACCTTGTATCCTTGGCAGGTATGAAACATCCACAGTTTTTACAGACACCTCACCTTCTCAATAAGCTCAATGCAGGCAGCCAAGTCCATGCCAAAGTCAATGAAAGCCCACACAATGCCCTCCTTCTTGTACTCCTCTTGTTCCAGGACGAACATGGTGTGGTTGAAGAACTGTTGCAGTTTCTCATTGGTGAAGTTGATGCACAGCTGCTCCATGCTGTTGTACTATAGATTTGCAAAGTTTGGCAAACCTTTATTGAACAATCCCACCATACAGTATGTATTTTGTTTACTTTATCTGCACTTAATTTTTGTTGTTCTAAATTAAATCATTAACATAGAGTAGATACTATCTGTATTGTTTAATGACAGACGAAATAAACTTTTGAATGTACTTCGAATAATTTTTCAAACTCACGTCAAAGATCTCAAAACCAGCAATGTCAAGCACACCGATGTAGTAGTTCCTTGGCTGCTTGGTGTCCAACATCTGGTTGATGCGGACGACCATCCACAAGAACATCCTCTCATAGATGGACTTGGCCAGAGCACTCACTGAATTGGTCACCTGTGTCATTTACATTTAGACATTTAGCAGACGTTCTTATCCTGAGCGACTTACAAAAAGTACAGGGACATTCCCCCGAGGCAAGTAGGGTGAAGTGCCTTGCCAAAGGACACAACGTCATTTTGTGTGGCCGGGAATCAAACTGGCAACCTTCAGATTACTAGCCCGATTCCCTAACTGCTCCACCTGACTCCTCTTATTATACTGTTGGTTCCACATAAACATTGATTTCATTTTATGAATTGTTATTTACCTGTAATAATTGAAAACACTCTGCTAAAAAGATATTACAATCAAGCTTTATTTCTAACAGCATGTCAGTTAAAAAAATAGCTCTGATGCTTTTTAAAGCTTTACCTGAGGCACTGTCTGACCCTTGGTCACATACTCATTGCCGACCTTCACTCTGGGGTAGCACAGGGCTTTCAGCATTTCAGCTGAGTTCAGACCCAGAAGGTAGCCAATTTTATCAGCCACTGGGGAGAGAAAGGAGCATCGTGCATCAGAGTGCAATGTTTATCACAAGAATATAGTTAAATGAATGCTCTTTAGAACATCAATACAAACAACTTGGCTTACCCTCTGTGCCATCTGGCTCAGCCTGCTCCTCACGCTGCTTCTGCTTGAAGTGCATGTTGCCATGGTGCATGACAGCACCAGTAAACTTGTAGATGCTCATCTTCTCTTCACCGCTGAAGCCCAATATGTCAATGGCATCCTGGAGGGGAAAAGAAAGTTTACAATAAACCACCAGTACATTATCATTTTCAAGTTCAAGTCTTTTAGTAACTTACATCTGTGGCATCAAGCTCAACTGTGTCATCAATACTGGCCACAGTGATCTGACCCTGGCTGATCATGGGGTAGTCATAGGGGTTGGTGGTGATAAGTGACATTTCTGTGGAGACAAAACTAAAATGATTATCACCCAAGGCATGTGTACATTTTATGTAAAAGTCTCAACCCTCAATTAGTGGACAAAAGAGTAAATGGCATTCAGAATATATCGTTTTTTCAATCCCTGCATTGCCTCACCAACAAGCTCAGGTTTGTGGTTGGTCATCATCTGGTAGAAGATGTGGTAACCTCTCTCATCAGGCAGCTGGAAACTTACTCTGGACTTCTCCAGCAGGTCTGTGAGAGACATGGTTGTAAAGGAAAGAGAAAAATGAGAACAATTTAAATGGACATCAACATTTACTTAAAGGATCAACTGGGAAATAATCCAAACCAACTTACAGGTCTCAATGTCAGCACTTGCCAGTTTTCCATTCATGTGGAAGTGAATCCTAATGAATTTACCCTGAAAGAGTGCATAGAGAGGGATTTTTCAATGAGTCCTATTGATTTCTAAGTTAATGAAAAAATTAATATTTTCCTTCCAAACTTACAAAGCGGGATGAGTTGTCATTCCTCACTGTCTTGGCATTACCATAGGACTCCAGTAGAGGGTTAGCTGCAATGATCTGATCCTCAAGGGAACCCTGAAGGGAGACAAACCAGTTGGTTATGTAGACTCATCACCATTATTCCATAAAAATTCTCTTGTCACTTCGTCTTTAATCATTCACTCCTGCCTTACCCTAGACTAGGTCTAACCCTGTTTCTATATCATCTTTGAACACCTTTAGTTTAAAATGTTTGGTCAGAGTTAACACAGTACCCCCCACTTAAAGTGCAAATGTCATAAATCCTTAATCACTTAAGTTGCTATATAAGTAACATACTAACAGTCTTATTAATGATACGCTGTGTGTAAAACTACAAAAGGACTGCTATCAAGAATGACAACATATTTTGAAGATATGAACTATATTTTAAATACCGTATACGAAGGGAGTATGTTTGTTTTCAAATGTGGGGGGACAGATTTGTTTTACAACTGATGATGCAGCCTGTGACTATAATTTTCTTAATAAAAAATGGGAGGATATATTTACAGTTTTCATGTCAAATGAAACATGCGGCCTTGAACTGTACCATGGAAATACTTTTTTGGGGGGCTGAAAAGAATGATGGGTCAACAATTGATGGCATGCTCTTTATATGGTGTATGTAAGGTCATACCTGCATTTTGCCGGGTACTACTTCCTTCTTCCCTCCAGAAACAGCAATTGTGGCAAAGTACTGGATGACACGTTTGGTGTTTACAGTCTTTCCAGCACCGGATTCTCCACTAGTTTATTAGGTTATAAAAATACAATTTAGTGTGCATGAACTAAAATAAGTATTGTCAAGCTTCTTAAGTGATTAATCACAACCATTTGCACATTTATATACACATAAGTATATATATAGTATATACATAAAATATACACTCAGTTAAAGTCTTAAACTTACGTGATAAGTACTGACTGGTTCTCCTTATCTGAAAGTAAATTGACAAATAAATTTGTCGGAAGTGATACGAGAAGCAACTAATAATACATCCGTCCATCTATTTATGAATACAGCCATCCATCAGTGAGCGTCCATACCAGTCAACATGAACTGATAGGCGTTGTCAGAGACGGAGAAGATGTGGGGTGGAGCCTCCATGCGCTTCTTCCCTCTGTAGGCATTGACCACTTCCATGTCATATACAGGGAGCCACTTGTAGGGGTTCACCGTGGCACAGAAGAGCCCAGAGTAGGTCTGCATATGAGCAGAGAGTTAAGGGAAATATTGCGATTGGAGTATTTTTCTGAGTGTCATTTACTTCCTTAAGGTTGCTCATGTCTATATGTGTATTTTTCTTACGTAGATCATCCATGCGGCATAACGCTCTTTGAGGTTATACAGGACAGTAGCTTCACTGAGGTAGGTCATCATGGCCATGTCCTCAATCTTATCATATTTAGGAGGGTTCATCTGCAAGACGTCCGCTTCTTTGAAGGTTTTAACCTGAAAGATTATGTTAATTACATGCATGAAGCATACACTAATTGAATAATGTATATTTTTCAAGTGAATTTCAATCCTATTTCATAGTTTTTGTACGTTTTTAAGCAGCTTACATGTGTCAGTAACTGTAGCTGCAAAATATAGATGTACAGAAACAAGTCCACCAAATTGTTTTTTCATTCCGTGCTAAGTATCCTCTTACCTCCTCAGTGATAAGGACTTTCACATCCCACTTCGCGCCATCTCTCTTAACAACCATACCCTTGAGGTACAATTCCTTGACATCAGGCACATAGCAGGCATTCTTAGAATCAAATGGTGCAGCCTGGGCCTCAAGCCTTTCCCTTTCAGGTTTACGAAGGTAAATGGCGGCCTTGCCATATATGGCCATCTCCGCGTCCGTACTCATGGTGCCGGTTTACTGGGGGAAAAAACTATCACTGTTACAAAATCTTTTGCTTTTTTTAAATGATGTGCCCTTTTTTATTAATAAATGATTATCCTGTGGAGCTGAAAGTTAAACTGATGAATGTGTTTACTGTATATTACTGTAAAGTAAGTAGGCCTCAGAAGCCTACAAAAGGTGTAGAATAAATACAAAAATATCATAATTCATTTTATACAATTACAATGGTAGATATACTGATGGTGCTTTGGCTTTGAGCAGTATACCTGTATGTAGCATCAAACTATGTCTCACCTGTTTTCCCCTCCCAGATGAAATTGACTCTTAGATGGTGCTGTAAAATATGTTTGTTTAGAGTTTTTGGAGAAATGTATCTAGAAATAACACAACCAGAACATATACAACATTTACATGTCATTGCTCTACCTCACATCCCATTTGAGTGTTACATAGTAGGGATGCACTTAATATTCACATAACAAAATTGGCTGATGCCGATATTTTTACTTTACATTTCTACCAAGTCAGAACTTTTTATTAAATGTGTCCTTTAATTTCTGCTCATTTAAATTTAGGTTCATTTTAAATTATTGTTTCATATAATTGATTAAGAAAAAATGTATACCCCATTCAGACAGGACAAATGACCACATATGGTATACACATTTGATGGACACATTGACACGTGAATGAAGAAAGAAAACGTAGCCTATTGTAGAAATATAATAAGCATGGTGCCTTTTCAAACATCACAATTGGTCAAAAGTAATCAGCCATTTTTAAGTAGTCGGCAGATATAAAAATATTTTTTTGGGGGGGCCAATACCTATTGGTAATGGAAAATATATCGGTGCATCCCTGCTACACAACAAACATGATTTATTGTCAATACAAAATGTTGTTCAAAAACAAGAAAATACTTTTCAATATCCAATATCTTATAGTAAACTAAAAATTTGTCATCCCAAAATAATATTTCAATTATGAGACAAATTGTATTGTATCACTATTTTTGGGGCTATCTTGTTATTATCAGTGACCTGTGCACTTTGTAATGCTCTCTCTTGGAAGTCGCTTTGGATAAAAGCGTCTGCTAAATGAATAAATGTAATGTAATCACATTTACACTTACATGTTTGTCCATAATAGTTGACACATTTTTCTTGTATATGGGCAACCTACTTACCACGAAACAAGCACAAAGTTTTATGTGTTTTATCTATGTGCCTGATCTAAATAAAAAGGTAGTTAAAATAACAAGTATCTTACCCCACAGGTGGAAGTTGTCTGTCCATGGATGCTACTCTGTGGGACTCCTTATATCTAGTGGAGAGTGATTAGCAAGCAGAAGCTAATTGTGGACTACTCTCCTAAAGGAAATGGATTAGAGACAAGAGTCTACAGTTTGACTTTAGCCCGTCACTCCCTTACCCCCCTTCTCTATGTCTCTTTTGCGTAATACAGGACATTTCTAAATGTTTAAAAATGTTTTCTTAGTTTAGTATTTTTTTGCTTTATAACATGCAGTTTGCACACCTTTTGAGCTATTAGCCAAATGTGTGTGAAAATGAAAATCCTGTTTCATTTTATATCATAGAAATAATTTTGAATAAGTTCTCCAGAAACGAAAAAAGCCCCATTTTTTTTTATTTGAAAGACAACATTGGGTGAGGTCTATAATATCTAATAATGATTTTGAAATGTGTCCAGTCTGGTTAGTATCTTAATCTTATTCAGTCCATTGACATGTAAGACCAAATTATTTTGTATAATAAATTATCAAATGACATGATGTACTGATTTAGCAAGCCATCGACATTTACAGTAGTCTTACTATATATCCAGTTATTAGGAGACAACATGTAAAGATGTCACGACTGTATTTTAGATATCTTTGGTTGGAAATGAATCAAGAGGCTGAGACCAACCATCTGTGCTGCATGTCTGGCTTGATAACAGCTGGCACATATTTGACATGGAAAGGTTGTAAAATTTGTCAAATGGTTACAAAAGTAATTGTAAAGAAGCTAACCAACTCCAAATGTATTATTGCGGTGGGGTGATTAATTGAGTTTTGCATGATTCTTGCATTATCATACAACATTGTCCAATTGTATGTAAAAGATCGATTCAAACCTCAGTAAACGCATTTAAAAAAATGATAGGATAATTACCTTTCCCTTCATTGGTAAACCTAATGCCCTTGCAAACAAAATGTCCCTTTTCAGGAGAAATAAATCATCAAATGTAAACAACGGCACATTTTAAAGATGTGAGTTGTTAATACTTTGGTATGTTTTATATCTACTGGTAGTTTGCCTGAAACATAAGTAATGTTTGGTAGCTCAAGTAGCGCTGGGAGCTTGGACCAATAAATATGTCATATCATAACATATCATTATGTCCAATTTGGGATTTGAGGTGTCAAATGCAATGTCAGGCCAGTAAATTACTTTGACATGCCTCCTATGAAAGGCCAGAGAAGGTTTTGGCTTGGCAGACCTTCAGGGCTATTTATCTGACTGGCAACTTTATCATGGTATCAATGTCCAAAGTATGAATGGAATATGTCGTGGTGGAACAGACATATATGGTCACATTGATTTCTTGCCCTCCACCTTGACGTCACCAATGTGGAAAACAGCTTGACAGGACAAGAAGAAATATACTCAGTCAGCAGTGCCATATGAGATGTATCATGTCAGAGATGCATATACACACAGACACAATCCCACACATCCACAAATACACACATGATGAGCCATAAACAATTTGTCAGGGGAATCCCTCTCAGCAAACTGAGTCCCAGACAGTTTAGATTAAGAGGTTATTCAACAGTTTGTTTAGGCTGGCTGGACTCCAGGCTCCTCGAATAAAGTTTTGTGTCAAATGCGCCTCCTCAGTATCTCATTTATGAGCTAAATAAAACAGAATACTGTAATAACTCCAAAGACGTACAGCAGGTCTGGACTGGGACTGAAAAACTTCCCAAAACTTTGAAACGCAGTCCGGCCCACGGCCTTTTAATATTATTATAGGCTTTATATTTTTTTTTGCATTATGCCCCGGCCGTTTGACCAGCCTTTTGGGAAATCTCCCGACGGCCAAATCTCCCGACGGAAATCTCCCGAAATCTCCCGACCCTGACGTTCAGTGAGCTGCAAACGTAGATTAGAATTTGTATGATATTATCACAGTCATACACAGTGGTGGAAATCTCATATACTTTGGGGAGGGACAACTACATGGCATTTCTACAATGGAAATTTAGAGGGGGCACACCAAAAGTAGTGCTGTAATACATTACCTATGTTATGATGTAAATTATCCTACCCCCTGGATATCCGTCAATGGTTATACATACATTATTGCTAGTCCTTCTCTTTCACATAAAACATTTAATTCTAAGACTTATGTTTAGAAAACACACTATTGGATAAGACTATGGGAAGTCTGATTGATGCTGTCGACTAGACAATATACTGAGTGCACGCGCACGATCCACTGCAAGGGGCTTTGCGACATGTTGTTGGAACTTTTTGGCTATCTGGAGTAACAAATTTACATGTACATTTAGCTATTTAGCAGACTTATCGTTATTTATTTATCTGCTACGGTATCTCAAGGGTTAAGAGACTCTCTCACAGGCTCTGCAAGACTATTAGTATGACGTATGAGTCCAGGGGGTGTCCTGCGCCACTTAGCATTTCGGGTTCATTCCACCAGAGTGGAAGTTTCGGTAGCTATCCTCAGGGGTGTGGGATTGGGCAACATTTGTTGTCCCAGGGACGTCATTAGACCCTTTTTACTAGGGCCTTAGTCAGTACATTAATTTAGATTGATGATCCCCGAAAAAAATAAGCGCAGTATCCCAATCAATGTTTGTAAAATCAAAGCAGTTTAACCAAAAACATATGATGCCCGCATAGAAATCCTGGGGCCTCATGTATAACAGATAGTGCAGCTTACATACCAGAAGATGGCGTACGGCCAAAACTTGAAAAGTACCTACGCACTGAAATATTCCCATGTATAAAAACGGTCGTACGCCAGGTCCTGCGCCCAGGGGCGATTTTAGGCACGGGCCGACCGGGCGGGCGCCCGGGGCACCATGAAGATAGGGGCCGCATTTTCTGCAAAGAGGGGTGGCATTTTCCGCAAATGTTTTGATTGTGTTCATGCCACTCGTTCCGTGTACTGTGTGTGTGGGGGGGAGAGTGGGTGTAATAAAAAATCTTGCCCGGGGCGCCACATGTGCTAGGACCGCCACTGCCTGCGCCCCTTTTTCTTTATAAATCACAATCAACGTGAGATTGACCCCATGTGAACGAGCCACTGACCCCGCCTTGCCTCCTCCCATAAATGAATATGCAGATGACCATAAATGCGCTCCTGAGGTCATTTCTCTGTATGAATGAAGATGGCTAAACATGCAAAAAAGAAACATTTCACAGGCTGTCAGATCGAGGTTCTAACAACAGAGGTGGAGGCGTGGAAAGGTGTCCTGTTTGGCGGCCTGTCATCAGGTGTTAGCAACAAAAGAAAGTCGGCAGAGTGGAAATTGGTCACTATTTGCGCCCTTTCTTGTTTTGAACCTGTAGCACTTTGAGATTTACGTTTCAGATCTCGGCTCAAAAGGCCGGACTGGCAGGGTACTGTTAACTGTGAGAACAGGAGAATGAATGAAGAGAATGAATGAAGAGACTGGGGAGTCGTGTCTGTATGTGTTTATTTTAAACAACAAATTAACCTCAGTTACGACACAGTTAACTTTCTTCAATATAAACAAAATATTATTTCACATTTCTTCAGTTCAGTATTTTCACCTTCTCTATTTTTACAATCACATTTCAATGTTCAATAAACCTTCATGTATCCATACCTTGCATACAAAATGCAGTAACAGGTAAAACACCAAACACACCCCACTTTGCATGCACTGCCCCTAGTGGTCTGGAGAACGATTTGGTGTGAACTTGAAATTCAGCGTTTCTGCAAATGTCGTTGTGTTTTGTGCTAATGCTGCGGTGTTCTCAGCTAATGCTGTGGTGTTCTTGGCTAATGCTGTTGTGTTCTCGGCTGTCCTGATGGAAAGCAGAGCCATAGAAAAAAAGAGTTGCGACACGCTTTGATCTCGCCGACACTTGATCACGTGGTTCATGTAGCTCGCTGTAGTAAAAAAAAAAAAAACACTGCTGTCAACCTGTTTGAATGGTTTTCGATGAAGCTGGCCAACGGAAGTCGATTTCTCAGGCAAATGATCAATGAAACAGGCTTGGTTAAAGAAATCCGATACTCTGGCTATCTTCCGCAGACTCGTATCTACTAAAGGCTGTCCTCCTTAACGTTTTTGGTGTAGAATGGAGTGAAATACAACATTGTGAACACTCACTGGCAGGAAAAAAGCTTTTTTTGTCACGTTGTTCCGGTAGCTCTTTGTAGTAAAAAAAATAAAATAACTCTACTGTCAACATGCATGGCCGCGGGAACTAGGGGTGCTGCAGCACCCCCTGACAGCACGAGCATTTAAATTGATATGACTTAAAAATCCACCACCGTGGCACAGCTCCGCAGTAGCAGACTGGCCATCGGGAGCACCGGGAGAAGAATGATGCTGGAAAACCAGGCTAAGAAACGTAGGGTGGGGCTGAAAAATTAAGAGACAAAGAAATCACCTTCACTAGACAAGGTTTTACCAATTGAAAAACGATTGTTTATTTTACATAAAGCTCAGCTATTTTGCGCTCAAATAAAGGCCCAAAAATGTGGCTTGCGCGCTCACATAAAGGTTAGAACTCCCAAACTTGCATCACATCGTACACTGAATATGCTTGCATTAGCAGGGCAGCTGTGGTGGGGTATATGGGGGCCAGATCTGGTGGGCCGGTCTGGATCAAAGGCCAGGGCCTATTTTTACTCCCAGTACGTCCCTGCCGCCCCGCAACATTAACCCCCCCCCCAGCACCCCCTTGATAAAATATGTTCCCGCGGCTTTGTCAACATGTTTGGTTTTCGGCGGGACAGACAGCAGCACCATCTCGATTCACGGACATTATCAGTATATTAACACATAATGTAATCTGGTTATAATTAGCGTCAGTTAAACATGTTATTAACGGCGTTAACGCAAACCCAAATTAACGGCATACATTTTTTATTGCGCGATTAACGCTCTTTTTGACCTAGCAAACTCTGTAGTTTTTTTCACAACTACTGACGTTAGAAAAACTACAATACCACACCGGATCTAGCTAAACCGGAAACAAAACAACAGGCACACCACACACACTTGTTTGGGCTTGCGAGCCGGCTAAAGAGTATTAGCAGAGCCCGTTTACGGATATTAGACATTCTCTGGTAGTAGGCTAACGGTGCGTTTACACTGCAGCGATGCGAGCGACAACATGTTTTTCATTCATTTTCAATGGAGCGAGGCGAATCGCTTGCGTGGTGCATTGTGGGTAGCAATGCGATCGAGTTGAGATTTTCGTAACTTTATGCAAATGAAGAGCGATTTTCGCTAGCGATGGCCAATCGTAGTGTTTTCTTGTTTCTCGTAACGTAGCAACCATGGTAAACATTTCTAGCTTTCAGTTTTTAAGATGGAAGATAAACTAATTGCCTGTGTGGCTGCATATCCAGTCCTCTACGATAAGTCTGTGTATTTGTACAAATACATTAATAAAAAGAATGAGGCCTGGCGCAGCGTTGCCGACCTTGTCGTTGCACCTGGTGTTTTTTTTAACTTTCCAATTCAGTCTCTCGTCACATTACATAACTTCGTACTATGGTAACTAGCTAGTTAGCCCGGCTGGAACTCCCTAGTCGTATCGACAGATTATCAGACACTTATATAATAATTATAATAAAATGTTTTTTACACATGTCAACGTGTATGTCTATTAAACTGTTTAGTATTTTGCATACAATTTGGATTTTGATCGATGTTCCAAGTGTGTAAACCCAAGTCTGCACACTTGGCCATGACCACTACAACAGTGGATTTAAGAGAACTACAATTCTACATTAATCTGTTTGATACGCCCCCGAGCGTGGTAACTGTGGGTAGGTGAGCGATGGCATGCGATTCGCGTCGCTGCAGTGTAAACGCACTGTAACGTTACGTTTAACGTTAACGTAACGTTAACGTTACGAGTTGATTGCCAGTGCCAGACGCCAAAATGGATGCCAATAAGATTCTGAATGGAAAGTTTACTTTTAAAAGGTTGCCAAATGGTTCCGTTGACAAGACCAAAGTGATCAGTGTGTTCTGTCGTTGTGAACTGAGCTATCATTGCAGCACGTCGTCCAGTCTAAAATACCACTTTGATGGCCAAGCACACAGCTGATGCAAATTCTCCGCCCTCTCATCAAAGCCAGGCGATTGCAATGTTGTTATCAATTTAAAAAAACATTTGCACTAAGCAATCCAAACCACTTTTCCATGTTGATAAGAGCATTAAAATGTGAAAAAAGAATGGGTCAAAAAGAAATCAAGGGACATTTAGAATAGACAAAATGTGCGATTAATTTCGATTATTCGCGAGTTAACTATGACATTGATGCGATTAATCGCGATTAAATATTTTAATCGTTTGACAGCTCTAATTTTAAAACATGTACTTTTTTCAGATTTGTGTACTAAACATTCTCAAGAGTCTTTATGTGAACTTGTGATTGAATACTTGTGAGTATCACTTTTTGACCGGCGGATATGTAAAGCATTATTTTCGGTTTGCTTTATATCAATCATTTTTGGAGATATGAAGTTGCCTTTGCACATGGTAACATGTTTTAGTGTCTTCCTCGTGACATACCAAGTTTGATGTTGATATCTCAAAGATTTGCTGATATATGACCCAACTTCCTGTTTGGTTGCATTGCTGCTGATTTTGATTTGCTGTACTGGACAAACGGTTTGGAAAATCAAAATTCCTCATTTGAATGAGGGTTGCTCTGACGATGATACCTGCAAATTCTGGAAAAGATTGGACAAAAATAGTAGGAGGAGTAGCGAAAAAACATGTTTCCTAAATCTTTATTGTACAGAAAAATCCAATATGGCGGCCATTATAGGCTCTTGAGGCTTTTTTGTTTCTCATGAGAAATGAGGCATATGTAATGAATTTCAGAATTTGGGGACTTATGGCCTGCAAATGGCATCACTTTGAAAATTACATTACATTTACATTACATTTATTCATTTAGCAGACGCTTTTATCCAAAACGACTTCCAAGAGAGAGCTTTACAAAGTGCATAGGTCAAAGTGCAGGTGTACCTGTAGGAAAGCAATAAAAATAGGATTAACTCAAATAGAATACAACACTTTAAATCAGCTACCACTAACCAACAAGAGCAACAGTCTAAGCAAGAGTCATTGTGATCCATGAGGAAACTAGCGTTGGGTTCAGCAAACCATTCCTAAGTACCGTTGTACTCCTGGAACAAGTGCGTCTTGAGTCTTCTCTTGAAGGTGGAGAGACAGTCCGTGTCTCTGATGGAGGTGGGGAGTTGATTCCACCACTGGGGTGCCAGGCAGGAGAAGAGCTTGTGCTGGGACCGGGCGGTCTTGAGAGATGGGACCACCAGGCGGTTGTCTGAAGAAGACCGTAGGTGGCGGGTGGGGGTGTAAGGCTGCAGGAAAGACTTGATGTAGTCGGGCGCAGTCCCGTTCACTGCTCGGAAGGTCAGTACCAGGGTCTTGAATCTGATGCGGGCCGTTATGGGTAGCCAGTGGAGGGAGATGAGGAGCGGGGTAACGTGGGAGCGTCTGGGTAGATTGTAGACCAGGCGGGCCGCTGCGTTCTGAATCCTCTGAAGAGGGCGGGTTGCGCATGATGGGAGACCGGCGAGCAGCGAGTTGCAGTGGTCCAACTTGGAGAGGACAAGTCCTTGGACAAATTAACACATTGGGGCGTGGCCTGTAGTGCCACCTTTTGTCTCACACGACCCATGTTTGGTATGGTAGTTACTAATGCTCTGCGGTTTCAACATGCCAAATTTCACAACTTTTTACAGTACTGGTCTAGGGGCTGCCATTGACTCCCAGAGGACAACCATAATAATACCACCAATAACAAATGTAGCTGCAGGCAACAATGGTGGGTTCCTCCTCAACATTGCAAACCATTACAAAGTTGACATGACATTAACATGTATTTCATACATGTACACAACATTTCAAGACAATTGGATTAATGGCTGATTTTAAGGCATTTTTGAAATTCTCCTTAAATTGTCACTGTAGAGATAAATTCATGCTGCTGACATTGTGAGTCATTATGACTTGTTCCCCATGAGCAAAAAGTCATGCGTACCAACTTTCAGACATCTTGGCCTGACGGGGTCAAAATGCCACCCTTTTGAAAGTGACAACTTTGAAGTGTGCCACCTGTGCTCTGGTCAGCCCCGTCATGCAGAGATCCATTCTTTAAAAGCTTTGACTCAGGACTGGGAATTACATTGCACCTGAATTCAGGGTTGCCAAGTCCTGCAAATATTTCCAGCCCAACAAGTGCTCAACACCAACCAAAAATGCCTGAAAAATTGCCCAATATTTGTTAGGTGTACAACAGAGGAGTTACCACATTTACCCAATAGATGCTTCCATAGTTAAAATGTAAAAATGACTGGTGGATTAATATTTTACAAATTTTCTGCTATCCTCGCGTTTCAATTCAATAAATGTATTTGTCATTGTCATAGAAAACAACGAAATTCTGTTTAGAGCATTCAAACACTGCATAGTTTGACATAAAAAAGTGCAATACAAAGTGCAATATTCCTCCAATACACTTCCCATAAATAACCCCTGTGTAAACCTTAGCACAATCACAATAACAACAATAACAATAACAATATTCAGTATCCCTTCATCGTGAAGGGCTTTAACAACATGGATGACCTAACAGAAGCATAACAAGGCGGAACAGTCAAGATATGTGGAGTATTTTGTTATTTGTGCAACAATGCAAAGTTCAGTTCATTGTTATTGTAATTGGTGGGTGTGGTTACTGTCCATGAGAGGGAGGCAGGGAGGGGGGGAGCACTGTTCAGAAGCCGCACAGCCTGTGGGTACAGACTGTTTGTCAGTCTTGATGTTTTGGCCCGTATGGACCTGTACCTTTTACCTTAGGGCAGCAGGAGGAACAGATGGTGAGCTGGGTGGTGACGGTCCCACAGGATGTTGTGCACTCTCCTCAGACAGCGGGTGGCGTAGATGGTACTGATCTCGGGGAGAGTCGTCCCAATGATTCTCTCTTCTCTCTTTTTACCACCCTTTGGAGTGCCTGCTGTTCAGCCTTAGTGCAGCTGGAAAACCACACTAAGAAACCATATGTTAAAATGCTGCTGATGACACAGTTGTAAAAGTTTGCCATCAGTGGTTTCGGGATGTTGGCACTCCTCAGTTTCCTCAGATAGTAGAGGCGTTGTTGGGCTTTTCCCACAGCTAAGGCAGTGTGAGTACCCCAGGACAGGTCTTCAGTCATGGGCACCCCCAGGAACTTAAAGTTGGGCCCCCTCTCTATTTTTTCCACATTTGCGGAAATCTATAATGATCTCCTTGGTCTTCCAGGGTTTTTCCTGGGTCAAAATAGGTCTTCGGTGCTCAAAAAAAAAAACAGTCTGTATTACAGTGGCACCTTATTATCAGACATCTATGTATTTAAAAAAATTTTTTTACCATTTCATAAATAATGGAGGCTATGCTTAATGAAATAATTTTGCTTCCACTTTAGATTAAAATAGATAGGCTAATAGATTGACAATAGTCCATGCCCCATGGTGTTATCATGTATGGTTCAAAGATTATCAAGGTTTACTTCTTTACATATATGCAAACTATTGAAATGTATATCAATAGAATCTAGAACTAACCAGTGGTCAGAAATGGAACACACACATTATGAAATTCTAGTTTATCTGTTATTACTTTTCATTTTTACTATAGAAACTAAGCTAAGAGGAGGCAGTCAGTTGCAGAGGTCACGTCCAGCTTGTGAACATTTCACCCTCCGTTTTTTGTTGACCCCTGGTAGAATGATCTGACAAGGCCATGATTGTCTATCAACGCGATTACTATTGATCAAAACAGAACGAGGGTTCGGCTGTACTTAAAAAATACTATTAAAGGGGCAATTGACTGCAAAACCGATTTTACCTTGTCATTGTTGAAAAACGACAGTTCGGAAGGTAAACTGAACATACCGTGAATATCAAAGTCCATTGACACCTCTTTCCTATTCAAATCTCAAAAAGAAACAATTTGGCTGTAAAACGCTAGCTTTTCAACAAAGCCACCGGTCCTACGTAGGACCGGTGATCGCCCTCTTATTGGCTCTGGTCTGTATCTTTGTCACGCCCCAGAATTTACATCCAGACCAGCCCGAGGTAGCGTCTATCTCCGATACTAGTTTAGCTGCGCGCTGCTCTGTGTAGGCTACTTATAAGGAATTACAAAGAAGAACGTTTTGAATTATAACAAGGATATTGAAAATGGACCACGGTCGTAAATGCTGTGTTCCAGGCTGTACAGGGAAGGTTAACACTCACAGTCTTCCCAAGGAGCCAAACATTCAACAGGCATGGCTGCTGTTGTCTATGAGAAGATCCCGGCGTAGTTCGACACTCAATCATTCATTTGCTCTGAACATTTCACCCAAGACAGTTTTGACAACCTTGGACAATTTCAAGCAGGATATGCTAGGAAGCTGAACCTGGAAAGAGGTGCTGTTCCAACCGTATGCTCATTGCAACCGCAAGCTAAGGACAGTATGATGTTGTGCTAACAGTTATTAGCAATGCTAACGTTTCCTGTATATAGCATACCAGGTAGAATACTAAATACGTTTCTACACACATCAAATGACTCTAGCTAGACTAGCTGTAGTCGGCATTAGAAGGGAAGCTTCCGAAAAATAGCCAGAAAACGAACTGCAGTCTGGCTTATTGCTAACGCCTGTCTAGATAATCTATTTGAAAGAACTGGAGAAAGGCAGGTTCTAGATACAGGATAGTTAGCATTGCTATTAACTGTTACTAGTAACACTTAGACTGTAGGCATGTAAACAAGTTTAGCTTGCTAGTTAATGCAAGAGCATAGGTAGAATGTGTGATAATTTAGCCTAGTTTATTGGCAATGGGGCTAACGTTGATTCATGTTCCTGACTGTGTTTCATTCAAATAAATAACCTGTGTAATGAAAATCTACAATTCACGATGCATGTTTGTCCAGATCTTTGTCATGTTATTTTACAGCAAGATATCTAGAGCTAGCCTAGCTAACTAACTGAAGCCGAGTAGAATCAGGATATGGTTTGGTTGCTAAACTGTAGCCTAACGTTCTACCCACCTGAATCAATCCAGTTTGCTTCAACAACAGAAGTGGAAACAAGTAATGTTATCATTTCAAATGATATATAGTCAATCTGTTGAAAACAGTGTTGTGTAGACACAATAGATTTATTTGCGCATTTTTATTTCAAGTCTCCAACTTCGGTGTTGCTGTTGGCCGTGTTGCGTTTTTGCTCCCAGCTTCACTCGTTGATAACCAACCAATCAGCTTGCAGCTTATCTAAATATTAATGAGCATACCATAAAAGGAGAAAAGCCAGTGTTTTTTCCCGGGAACATTTCAGAGGATCTGTCAGAGGGCATAGAACACCACACGGGCCATTTTCAACCCAACCAATGTTACATACCCTATTCGGAGACCTTAAGGAACAGTGTGAAATACCCAAAAAACCCAGTCAATTGCCCCTTTAAACATATTTGCGGGCATGCACTGCACGAGTGATTAATTGCAATGACGACTCCAATAGAAGTTATAGCGAGCACATAGAACTTTATATATTTTTCTCATCAATGTACTATTTATTCCCAGGTGTTTTGCAATTTCCTTTTATTTTCCTTGTGCCTACACTATATATTATCATTCCAGGTTAAGAATACCAATGGAGGCTGCGTTGGAAATCGTTAATCAAACTTTTGTCAGCATTGTGAGTGGAAATGTCATTTGCATTTGTACAGGTGTATTCGTGCACGTCGGGCTGGCCCTCGCAGCGGAACGATCAGGGAACGACAGTTTACTGGCCGCTTAGTCCATTCGCGCACCTCACAGTTGCGTATTGATCAGACAAGAAGACACGCTTATCAACTCGATTACTATTGATCAAAACAGAACGAGGGTTCGGCTGTAGCCTACTTGAAACATACTATTTAGAACATATTCGCTGACATGCATTGCACGTGTGATGAACACAGCTTTTATAGTTTTCTTTTCATTGCTGACTTTTTTTTGCCTTAGGCGCTTGGGATTTGTCATAGGCGCTCGGGAAAATGGTTTAAGCGCGCGCTCAAATTTTCTTTAAGCATGAAAAACCCTGTCTTCTTGATGTTCAAGACCAGGTTATTGCAGTGTCACCATGACGCCAGATGTTGCACCTCACCCCTGTAGGCAGTCTCATTGTTGTTGTTAATGTGACCGAGCACTGTGGTGTCATCTGCAAATTTGACAATGAGATTGGAGGAGGAAGAGGCAAGGCATTCATTCGTGTACAAAGTATAGAGCAGCTGGCTGAGCACTCACCCTTGGGGGGCCCCGGTGTTAATGAAAAGGGTGGAGGAGGTGTTCTTTTCCATTCTAACCCTCTCCATGCGATTAGTTAAAAAGTAATCAATCCAGTTGCACAGTGTGGTGTCTAATCCAAGATAATTTAGCTTGGCCCGGAGTTTGAATGGCCGGATGCTGTTAAAAGCCGAACAGTAGTCCACAAAGAGGAGCCGTGCATAGGTGTTTTTCTGCTCCAGGTGCTCCAGTAGTGTGTGGAGCACAATGGCAATGGCATCCTCAGTTGATCTGTTCTCCCTGTATGCAAATTGATATGGATCAAGTATGTTTGATGACTAGTCTCTCTAGGCATTTTGCAGGAATGGAGGTAAGTGCCACAGGTCTGTAGTCATTTAGACATGTGACCTTTAGGGATCCATTTTCTCTGAAAGTCCGGTTCGTTTGGATAGGTGAGAACAAGCATTCGAACTGTGGTACGGACCAAACAACCGAACCATGGTCCCCCTAAAAAGACAGGACTCGGCCCGGTTCCAAGTGAACCATGGTTCGGTTCGCTTTAGGTGTGAACGTAATCGGACATATTATTGACCTACTCCAGGAAGCAAACCAAAATGTAGTGCATTGTGGGTTGAAAAGGGATGTTGACATTTGACAGAGACAGCCGTGCCACTCATTAGCAGCAAAATTAGTTGAGGGAAAACGTGGGGAACTGATTAAGTGAAAGCTCTTCTGCAAATATGGGCTGAGGATCATATTGCTGAGATAGGCCTACTTGTGGAGACACATAAGAATAGCGAGGTATTAAAAAAAAAATGTGATACAGGCCTACTGAAATAAAGGGTTATTATTGCACAGTGGACCAATATAATTTGAAAGTTAAAAAACGTAGGCAGCAATACATAAAAGTGTGTGATATTCTATGGAAAAGTGGTAGCTAATCGGACGAAAAAAAATCATTCCCATGGTTTGATGACCTGGATATAATCCTGAGTAAAAGACCAACGAGCAACCCAAAAAACGTGGTCATAACAATTCAAGATAGTATTGCAATCTCAATACGCTGCTGTTGCTCCATTGTTGTTTCGTGACAAGGAAGTGATTTTCCCCCAATCATTTTCTGTCCAATAGATTAACAACCTGTGTGACCACGTGTCATTGTTTTTTACAAACGTCATTGTATTTTTACGAACGTTGGTTCGCTTAAAACAGGACCGTGTGAACACTAACCGGACCTAATGAAAAATGCAACAAAGTAGCAACTCATCCACTGATTCGGACCAAGCAAACGGACTAATAGGTGTGAAAGCACCCTTAGACTGTTTGGGTATGGGAACTATAGACCAATTATCACCCTACGTCACACAACTGTCAAGCAGGCTCAACTGCGCATGTCGGTTGCAAAAGACAAACTTCTCCCCGGTCTATTACACTTGGAGTATCGATCAGGTCATCATATATCTCTGGCCACTGGATTGCAGGGCTTGATATTAACTTTTTGAGGCTCTTGGCCTTTGGACAAATACTTTTACGTTTCACTTGTCTATGCACAAAAAGTCACTTGACCCTGATACCCTTAAATAGCCTGACCTACTGATTGTGCACACTGCCAGTGGGCCAGTCTGACTGGGGCTAACGTCAAGACAGTGTAATGGGGACGCAGTCTCACTCTGATTGCCAGTTTAAACAAATCAGAAAAATAATTGGGCCAAAGCAGAATTCTCATATCTATTGAAAGCTGCCCTGCTTGACTATTTATATGTAGAATTTACTGTAAAACCGTACAATTATCAACTTTGTGACATGACATGAAGACATGGTTGTACTGTACTGTAATATGTATATGTGGTATATTCAACATTGACAC
This sequence comes from Hypomesus transpacificus, assembly GCF_021917145.1. Taxonomy (NCBI): domain Eukaryota; kingdom Metazoa; phylum Chordata; class Actinopteri; order Osmeriformes; family Osmeridae; genus Hypomesus; species Hypomesus transpacificus. Next base: position 9,061,892 of record NC_061061.1, read on the forward strand.
TGTTTCTTTTTTGGTGAAATTACTCTATGTATAGTAAAATGTTATTTCTATCGTAACATAAACAGCATATATTAATTGGAACCAGAGAAGCGGAACTAATTAGTTTAAGTGTTGTTGCGCCCCTTTTCCGCTACGTGAGGGGCTCCGCCTTTAGCCTGGCTCTGCCCTCCTACGTACTTCCGCTCAATTTGGATTTTGCTTCTGTACTAGGTCTGGGATGTCGGTTCTGAAGTCGGTTTCCAGAAACACATTTTTTGTAGGTCCAATCAGCGAACAGAGGGAGTGGCTGAGAACGATGACGTTAATGTCGTGCACTTGTTTGAGTAGTTCAGTAATGGCGGCGGAGAAAGATGCGAGCGAAACTATTCTGCGGTTGTGGCAACGCTGCCGAATATAGGTTAAAGCCGGAGCAAGAACATTCCTTGCTGAGTATTGTTGGTGGTCATTATGTTGTGGCCCTCCTCCCCACGGGGTTCGGGAAAAGTTTGATTTTCCAGCTACGGCAGCTAGCTCTGTTACAGTAGTGGTGAAGGAGTTGGCTAAGGCGAACGCTTGCGATTGGCTATGGCAAATCAGAGTGGCTCTGGGTGGATCCAAACAGAGGACCCGCCTTCAAGGAAGTTAACGTTTGTCAATCGAGACATCCCAGACCCTCTGTACAAATGAAATGTACGAGGGTCTGGTTAGGACCAGGCTACTCCGCCTTCCCCCCCAGACAAGATTTGGGAAGCAAAGAGAAACGCTGCTGTCTCCATTCCAATTAATGTACGTCTGTATTTATCAGGTCAATATTGATATGAGGTCAACTACCTCTTTAAAATGAAACTTTGTATTTTTCTTTGCATTACTCAAAATATTGTTATGTATGATGTGAAAATGATGTGTAAAAGAAGTTCAAGCATTTAAGATTTGTGTTTATTGTATGCATTTTGTGTCAAAGCAACAAGAAATGTGTTAATTGTATAACATAGACGGATGTTGTGCTAACTGTGTCAAGAGTTTAGGAAACTAGGAAACATAGAGTTTGTAAAATACTGTATTTAAATAGGCCAGCACAATTCATACACAATGGAAATTCCAAGTGCTTTACAAATGAACAGAGGTGTAAGTGTAGTGTGTATTTATTAAAACAAAAAAAAACAAAAATTTGTAAAATTATGAAAATGATTAGTAGTAAAATTATATAAAATATTCAATTTTAAATTAGAACGGACGAAAAAGGTATAACTACTTATTTTGCGCAAACATGTCAGCTCTCAATTGTGCGTAAGAGTGCTCTTCGGTGTGCGTAAATTCTGTTCTTACCTAAGAATAAATCCCAAATAAGAAAACATTGGTGAATGCCAGAATCTTCGTGAAAACTGCGTAAGTGGGGTTTGAGAACAAATTTGTTTGTAAGAACATTTGGTGAATGAGGCCTATCACCCCCAGCTTTTTCGTATGCATTCACCTGAAGTGTTCGCGACACGTAAACCCAGAGCTATATAAAAAGAGAGTTGCGACATGCTTTGGTCTCGCCGACACGTGATCACGTGGTTCAAGTAACTTGCTCATTTATTTCATAAACTTGTATTTGTATTTTTACTGTTTATTCTTGTGATTTATATATACAATATGTGTGTTATTTACAGTTTTTCTCAGTCGCTTATGTGCATTTCTCACATCACTATTTACATTTGCACAACAGTTAATGCAGTTCTCAAAACAATTAGTACAAACTGCAGTTTGTAGTACTAGTTAGAACTAGTGTAGAACTAGTGTACTAGTTGCTAACTGTTAAAAACGGTGCCTGCCCCTTTAAGAAGAAGGACTGCGCGAGCGTTCAACTAGATTAGTGACGGTTATTTTACTAGAGCCCGCAATAAGTCAGAAAGAGTTGGACAGGATTTTAAAGCTGTTAAATTTAAATTAGTTAGTAGGATACGTCGAATCGTGTGTGTCCACCTAAATGTAAGTTGACTCTGTGTTGTCCGTTTATTAAAACGTGTTAGCCTAAGTAAAGTAACTAGTATGTAATGTATGGTTTACAGTTCAATGCTAGCTTACTAACGGAGCTTGGCGCTGTTTAGTTTCGGTTTAGGAGAACGTGCATATTTTATTATGCATTACTTATATATATATCTATGTTTGTATTTTCAGAAACCACACACACATACTAAATAATCTGAGATATTACTATCTCAGGTCCAATCATGTCAGTTGATAAATAAAGAATACATTTCTGGATACAACGTCTGATCACTGGAACCTTGCATGACCACACGGAGTTCTAACCGGACTCCCCACAGTGTTTGAACTAACCCAACCACCAGATAGTTTTACTATTTTTCAATAACCTGCAAAAGTGTGTCACTTCCTCGAAATGGATAGCTCATTCCTATGCAGGTATTCATGTCAATGAAAGTGTCAGTGTCATCAAGATGAAAAGTCTTGACACCATTGTTTATGAACAAGATAGTCAAATGACTTGTTTTCTTATGACAGTTTATTCTGTAAATGTTTTCCAATGCAAAAAAGTCAGATCTCGGTGACACTACCTGAAAATGCTCAAGACAGCACTATAAGCTATTTGCACAGCCATTTGAAAAATACAGTAAAGTTACACATTACTGTATTTAGGGAGGATTTAGGGGAGATGAGTACAAGACACTGAATATGTAGGTTTCACATTTTTACTGCATATGCTATTTGCAATTCTAATTTGTTCACAGTATTGTGCAAAAGAAAAAATACACCCTTATTCATAACAAACCTAAACTCCCTTTCGGTAAGGCTGTGCACAACGGTAAACAATATTGCAGTACATATTTGAACTGAACATACAACATACATAGTACTGTAATTATTCATGAACATCCAGACGTTCCTATCTGTCTGGCCACATATTTTCATCTACATCACAGCAAATATAATCTCTTGCAAGGCAGCGAGGAAAGTATCTCCTTGAGTGGCGAATCCACCCTCTGCAGGAGTCTGCTGTGATGTCATCACATGTTGCATCCATGGCCGCTAGCAGGGCCATTTGGGTATGTGGATGCCGGTCATATACCTTCCACCTCCAGGAAGAGAAAAACTCCTCTATTGGATTTAGGAATAGTGAGTAGGGAAGGAGATATTCCACAAGCATCCCATTATGTGCTGCAAACCACTGTCTGACGACAACTGAGTGGTGAAAACGCACATTATCCAAAACAACAACATACTTCTTCAGATGGTCTCCAGTTAGACCCCTCTCATTCTCAGGGATTATATCCCTGTAAAGAATGTCTAAAAATGTCAGCATATGTTGTGTGTTGTATGGACCAAGACGGGGGATAAGGGTGAGGACGCCGTTTTGTGAGATGGACGCCGTTTCCTTCCACGTCTTCTACCTTTTGCAGATTGAAACCCGCCTCATCAAGGTATATGAATGTGTGCAGCGGTTCCCTGGCCTCCAGGTCCAGTACATGCTTTATTACAGAAGAGGGAGTGAGAAAAACTATAACAACTTTTCCTGTGTAACATAATGCATTTTGGACAACATATTGTAAAGTATGCACTTTGTGTAGTGCATGACACTACACAAAGTAAACAGTTTACAGCTCTGAACATTAGAATATGCATAGAACACATACATGTTTTACCTGTACATACTGGTGACAGATCTCCTTCACTCTGTCGCTGTTCCATTCAAATGGCACATTGTACACTTGTTTCATGCTCATTTCATTCCTCCTGAGCACTCTGTCAATTGTAGCGATTGAAACTGATTCAATATTCCCAAAGACATTGTCATCCTCTATAACAGCACTTTGTATCTCTCTCAACCTTATGGCATTGTTTGCAATCACCATTGCACAAATGGCTTCCTCTTGTTGCGGAGTAAAAATACGCCCTCTTCCACCTCTGCAAGGTGCAGAGTAAAATTACTATAAATATGCACTCTAGAGCCCTGATTATGCATTACATAAACTTACAACACAAGGTAGCAATATTGTGAAGTAGAGCTAGAAATGGCTATACTAGCTACCGTACTGTAGCCTAATGAGGACCATTGTTCTACTGAACCAGGGGCGGTTTTAGGCACGGGCGGACCGGGCAGCCATTTTTTCATGTCATGTGGGGGGCGCACGAACATAAAAAAAAAAAAAGAAATCTCTGCGCGGTAGTGATGTGTCGTTTGTGAATGATTCGTTCATTTTGAACGAATCCTTACAAGGACTCGGGAGTAACAAGTCCTCTCAAAGAGTGATTCATTGATTTTCTCGTGGCCGCGCATTGGGACTGTTGCATAGGCTCGTCCAAGTTAACAGAAATGATTCGTTCATTTCCCGACTCGGTCTTCGGGTACGAGTCTTTGGATAATCTTTCACGTGACCTGCATAGGCTCTGTACTGGTAGCTAGAGGAAACGAATGATTCGTTCATTTCCCGACTCGGTCTTTGGGTATGAGTCTTTGGATCCTTTTTCACGTGACCTGCATAGGCTCTGTGCTGGTAGCTAGAGGAAACGAACGATTCGTTCATATCCCGACTCGGTCTTTCTTCAAGTCTTTGGATCATTTATCACGTGACCTGCAATGTATTTTTTAGTAGAGGAAACAGTTTCCTCATTCCCTTTTGTGTGGCCGCTGTTTTAGTAAGACGTGAATGATATGAAGTCATCATACTGACTGGTTTTGTTATTTTCACTTTACATTTACACTTACAGTTTAGTGCAATGTAATTGTTTGCCGTGATAATTAAATGCTAGTGTGATACTAAATGACCAAATCATACAAACTGTCATGATACATAATTGTAATGCCCCCCCCCCCCTCCCCCGTTGAAATGAACAAATTACTCAAAAAAGATTCGTTCACTTTACTGAACGAGATTCAAAGAACCGAATCAGTAAAATGATCCAAACTTCCCATCACTACTGCGCGGTTTGCTCTTATCTATCACTGCACTTTGTGGAGAATTGGCATATTGGCTTCCAGGGTTTTTCCTACATAGAGAAAATGTTGGCGCGCGCCAAAGCCATTTTCCCAAGCGCCAATGACAAATCCCGAGCGCCAAAGGCAAAAAAAACTGTGGTCATCACGCGTGCAATGCATGTCAGCGAATATGTTCTCAATAGTATGTTTCAAGTAGGCTACAGCCGAACCCTCGTTCTGTTTTGATCAATAATGGTCAAGTTGATAAGCGTGTGTTCTTGTCTGATCAATGCGCAACTGTGAGGTGCGCGAATGGACAGAGCGGCCACTAAACTGTCGTTCCGCTGCGAGGGCCAGCCCAACGTGCACGAATAGTACACCTGTAGCCTACACATGCTAATTACATTTCCACTCAAAATGCTGACAAAAGTTTGATTTACGATTTCAAACGCAGCCTCCATTGGTATTCTTAACATGGAATGATAACATATAGTGCAGTGTTTCCTCTATGGCTACATTTCTGCTGTCACGGTATTAGAAATCAGGCTGTACAAAAGTTGAGTCCGTATATCAGCAGTGAGTGCATGTCGGAGAATAGCACGGACACGCGCTTCACACCTCAGTTGAGATTGCGCGTGTGCGTCCTTGAGAACGTATAACTTATGTTGTCAGTTCTTAAGATCGTTATTGTATAAGTCTATAGTTCTTGCAAATTTAAATCAAGTTAAAGGGGCAATTGACTGCAAAACCGATTTTACCTTGTCATAGTTGAATAACGACAGTTCGGTGGCTAAACTGAACATACCGTGAATATCAAATCCATTGACACCTCTTTCCTATTCAAATCTCAAAAAGAAAAAATTTGGCTGTAAAACGCTAGCTTTTCAACAAAGCTACTGGTCCTACGTAGAACCGGTGATCGCCCTCTTATTGGCTCTGGTCTGTATCTTTGTCACGCCCCAAAAATTACATCCAGACCAGCCCGAGGTAGCGTCTATCTCCGATACTAGTTTAGCTGCGCGCTGCTCTGTTAAGCTACTTATAAGGAATTACAAAGAAGAACGTTTTGAATTATAACAAGGATATTGAAAATGGACCACGGTTGTAAATGCTGTGTTCCAGGCTGTACAGGGAAGGTTAACACTCACAATCTTCCCAAGGAGCCAAACATTCGACAGGCATGGCTGCTGTTGCCTATGAGAAGATCCCGGCGAAGTTCGACACTCAATCATTCATTTGCTCTGAACATTTCACCCGAGACAGTTTTGACAACCTTGGACATTTTTAAGCAGGATTTGCTAGGAAGCTGAACCTGGAAAGAGGTGCTGTTCCGACTGTATGCTCATTGCAACCGCAAGCTATAAGGACAGTATGATGTTGTTATTAGCAATGCTAACGTGTCCTGTATATAGCATACCAGGTAGAATGCTAAATACGTTTCTACACACATCAAATGACTCTAGCTAGACTAGCTGTAGTCGGCATTAGAAGGGAAGCTTCCGAAAAAATTGCCAAAAAAAACGAACAGCAGTCTGGCTTATTGCTAACGCCTGTCTACAGTAGATGATCTATTTGAAAGAACTGGAGAAAGGCAGGTGCTACATACAGGATACGTTAGCATTGCTAGTAACTGATACTAGTAACACCCAGACTGTAGGCATGTAAACTAGTTTAGCTTGCTAAAGCAAGAGCATAGGTAGAATGTGATAATTTAGCCTAGTTTATTGGCAATGGGGCTAACGTTGTTTCATGTTCCTGACTGTGTTTCGTTCAAATGAATAACCTGTGTTTTGTAAATCTACAATTCACGATGCATGTTTGTCCAGATCTTTGTCATGTTATTTTTCAGCAAGATATCTAGAGCTACCTAACTGAAGCCGAGTAGAATCACGATATGGTTTGGTTGCTAAGCTGTAGCCTAACGTTCTACCCACCTAAGTCAATCCAGTTTGCTTCAACAACATAAGTGGAAACAAGTAATGTTATAATTTCAAATGATAATGTAGTCAATCTTTTGAAAACAGTGTTGTGTTAACACAATAGATTTATTTGCGCGTTTTTATTTCAAGTCTCAACCTTCTGTGTTTCAGTGAGTGCTGCTGTTGGCCGTGTTGCGTTTTTGCTCCCCAGCTTCACTCGTTGAAAACCAACCAATCAGCGTGCAGCTTATCTAAATATTAATGAGCATACCATAAAATCAGAAAAAATTGTGTTTCTTCCCGGGAACATTTCAGAGGATCTCTCAGGGGGCATAGAACAGCATCCGGGCCATTGTCAACCCAACCAATGTTACATACCCTATTCGGAGACCTTAAGGAACAGTGTGAATTACCCCCCAAAAACTGTAAATCGCCCCTTTAAAATGTCTTTATTGAGAACTATAGAGTTAGCCTGGTCCTAACCAGGCTTTCGTACGTTGCATTTATACATAGTCCGTGCTCGATCCATTGACAAGTGTCAACTTCATTGAAGGCAGGTACTCTGTTGAAGTTTAAAACTATTGGATCTGCCCAGAGCCACTCTGGGACTGGCATAACCAATCGCTAGCGTTCGACTTAGCCAACTCTTTCACCCTAACGGAGCTAGCTGGAAAATCAAACGAACCCCGTGGGGATCAAAGATTGTTCTTGCTCCGGCTTTAACTTCTGGATATTCGGCAGCGTTGCCACAATGGACCGAAAGGCTTCGCTCACATCTTTCTCCGCCGCCATTACGTAACTACAACTAAAACTAGCGCACAACATCAACACCGTTCTCAGCCACTCCGTCTGTTCGCTGATTGCACCGGTTGTGCAAATGTGCAATAATTTCAGCAATAACAGGTCTATAATATGAATATAAATATTGCTCAATAATGACTTGCTCAGATCCTCTCTCCAGTATGTTTCATACATAGGAGAGCCTACATTGGAGGAAAACAAACCCTCACTAAAATTGGACAGTTGAATGCAGTTATCGAGCAGCTCACACCTACTCAAAGACAGTGTTGGGGGTAATGCGTTATGAGTAAAGAAGTAAAATAACGCGCTACTTTTGGACATTGAATAATATTATTACAGTTACGTATTTAAGTAACTTGTCCAAGTTACTGCATTAATTCAACAAATGACTTAAATAGCCTGATAAATACAGATTGTTGCCTAAACGGCACTCCCTGGGCGCAGTAGCCTTACAGTTTGCCTTTGATTCTAGCGATTCTAGCTGCAGGCAAACACAACAGCAATCATGGCAGCAAAACATGTTACGTTTTCGGCGGGAAATATTCACACTATTTCGCTTTCATTGAAGGTATTGGAAGAAACGTTCAAGTTAAATGCAAACTGTGCCCCAACAAAATATTATCTACTGCCACAAACTGCACTTAAAACTTCTCGAAAGTGTCCACAGAGAAACGAAGCTGGAAGCGAGTGAAAAATCCACTTGAAACCATAAGATGGCGACCCGTTTCCACAACTTGCTACTAAAAGTAATAGTAAAAGCAGAGTGCAAATTATACTATGACAATCGGGGGGGGGGGGACTTTTTCTCCAGGGCGTAAAGTAATATTTACGATTACAGCTATATACATATATAGCTATACTATATATAAATGTATCGACCCAACCCGACCTGTTGTGTTTACCTCTTTTTTTGAGAGAGTCTTAATTAGGGGGGTCAAACCCCCCGTAATTCACACATTGAGTAAAAGTTGTATAATAAGTAATACAATAAGTAATAATACTACTTTGTATAGAAAGTAATAATGTAACTTAATCACACTACTTTTACTGAACACTAATAAGTAATAACTAATATATTACTTTTGAGTAACTTCCCCCAACACTGCTCACAGACTATTGTAAGTGTTGAGGTCATTTCCAAGAAGGAATTTGAAAAGGTGCATTTCAAAGTTATTTAAGTTATAGATGTTGTAGCTACCGCAACAACACATTTATTTGGAACAATGTAATTCAAATTAGAATGTGTATTAACTGGTTTTACTTCTGCAGACAATTATATTCTCAGACCTATGTTTAAGTACCATACAAGCTGTAGTCAAGAAAAACTTGTAAATGTCTGTATTTTAAACATGATTTGGATGCACTTGGAAATTTTGTGTGCTTTATTGGCCTGTGTAAACTAATTGCTTTGTACAAAGTTGTGCAACCTTAGACAACATTTCTACCTCCTGCAACAAATCCACAAGCCATGACGTTTTGAAGATTGTTTCTTTTATTTTTTCAAACCTCAAAATATCACTATGTAAAGCATATTTTATGAAACATAGCAATGTTTAGGCATAGGGTCTTGTACAGGTTAGTGTTTATTCCGCTTCTTTTGCCTGATTGTAAAAAAGAAAAAAACAGGAAATTATTGTATTGAATTGAAACACTGTAATGCATTTGGTTATTGTTTAAACCCTTGGTGTGACATCAGGAGATCTTTACCTTTCCAGTGTCACGACTCTTAGTTCTGAGCTTGTTGACCTGAGACTCAGCAATGTCGGCACGCTCCTCAGCCTCCTCTAGCTCATGCTGAACCTTCCTGAACTTGGACATGTGGGAGTTGGACTGCTCCTCCTGGGATGAATTCATTTTTAAAAGATTTCTTAAAAACTTTGGAAATGTGCTTGCTGCAGCAATAATTTAGACAAGAAAAATACCATAGGTAAAGCCATAGAGATATACACCGAAAGCTAGGAAAGCTTTATTTTGCATAAGCAAGGCTCAAATAAGTTATTAGACTTACCGCCTCCTCAGCCTGTCTCTTGTAAGCCTTCACTTTAAGCTGCAGCTTATCCACCAGGTCCTGAAGTCTGGTTACATTCTTCTTATCCTCCTCAGTCTGATGCAGAGAGGAAATATTTTTTTTTTCTAAAACACACACTCTAATGTTTTTTCTAAAATATGCAGATTTTATAAATATGGTCAGTGTAGTGAGTGTGTTATATTACCTGGTATGTCAGCTCCTTGACTCTGCGCTCATACTTGCGGACTCCCTTGACTGCGTCTACACCTCTCCTCTGTTCAGCCTCAACCTCAGTCTCCAGCTCACGCACCTGGGTGGAGTACAGGAGCTCATGGTGAATCCATCACTCCCATGCTAAAAGGTCCTTATTAACAGCATTATACCGGGAAAAATAATACGAATATTTAACCTTTGGCTTAATATTGGCTAAATATTGGCTTAAGAATATTTCACCTTTTCTCAAGACAACAGGGATCATTTTATGTTTGCAAACTTACTCTGGACTCCAATTTCTGGAGCTGCTTCTTGCCACCCTTCATGGCTAGGTTCTCTGCTTCATCCAGACGGTGCTGCAGGTCCTTGACTGTCACTTCAAGATTCTTCTTCATCCTCTCAAGGTGAGAGCTGGTGTCCTGCTCCTTCTTCAGCTCTTCTGCCATCATGGCCGCCTGCAACATCATAATACAGCTTGGTTGAACTGTACATACACATAGTATATTGTACCAGATTACATGAACTAAAATGATTTCACAGTACATAATTATGTTATCTAGAGTAGTCCATATACTGGTGGAATGACCCAACAAACAAAGCCTTGTGAGAACTGAACTGCGTAAGGATCAGCACCATCTGACACGTTTCTGCATTCTACTTAGATGAATCAGTGGGGGTCGACACTAGAATTGTAAACACAATCACTAGAACATGGCCACAAGGTGGAAGGTATGCTACCATAGGGGTAGGCTACTGTATGATGATATGGTGGTTCCATATTGCTTTGCTATGGCCTTAATGATGGTGTAAGTAAAGTAGTGACTTAATAGTGACTGTACTGTGATACTTAGCTAGACTCACATCAGTGATGGCCTTCTTGGCCTTCTCCTCAGCATTTCTGGCCTCCTGGACAATGTCGTCCACCTCTCCCTGCACCTGAATCAGGTCAGACTCAAGCTTCTTCTTGGTGTTCAACAGGCTGGTGTTCTGGAAGAGACACATGAGAGACATGGATACAGCAAAAACAAAACCTTTGCTGTGAATGTTATTTAACTATGTGTATGTGTTTGTGTGTGTCGTCCACACCTGTGAATGCAGCAGTCCCACTCTCTCGCTGGCGTCCACCAGCTCCTGCTCGGCCACTTTGCGGCCTCTCTCTGTCTGCTCCAGACCCACTCTCAGCTCTTCAATCTCAGCCACCATCAGACCATTTCTACGTTCCACCATGGCAGCCTGTTCCTTCATGTCGTCTGCGGCCCGGACGGCATCATCCAGGTGCAACTGGGCATCCTAGAAACACCACAGAGTGTAGAGAGGAATGAGAAGATGCTGATGTGTACAGTATTTCTTAAACTGTCCTCTACTGCTTCAGCAGTACTGTTTGTACTGGAAGGTGTAACTTTCTTTGCAAGGATGATATTATGAATTTTCCTTCTATATATGTGCACCCATGTTTTCCAAACCAAAACAACAACTGAGATGGATATTTGAGCCCCCATTTAGAGTGTAGATCTGCAGTAATGGTCTGAAGTAAGTATTAATGTAGTTCACTGCAGTCTACTCATCACTATGGCCAACATTCACAGTACCTTGAGCTGCCCCTGAACATTCCTCAGCTGCTTCTGGGACTCAGCAGCCTGGCGGTTAGCATGGCTCAGCTGGATCTCCATCTCATTCAGGTCTCCCTCCATCTTCTTCTTGATTCTCAGAGCATCATTCCTGCTGCGGACCTCTGAGTCCAGGGTGCTCTGCATGGAGTCCTGCACTCTCTGGCTGTTCCTCTTGATCTGCTCCATCTCCTCATCCTTCTCTGCCAGCTTTCTGTCCACCTCACCCTTGATCTGGTTCAGCTCCAACTGCACACGCAGAATCTTGGACTCTTCATGCTCCAGTGTTCCCTAAATAAAAGAATGTTTTAGCAAATGTCATTCTTAATTGTGGTAATCCTTAGAATGTTTATCATTTCCACTTCATTCTGGAAATTGTGGAGAGTTTGTACCTCAGCCTCCTCCAGAGCCGTCTGGATCTCAGACTTCTCTGTCTCCACTGTCTTCCTGGCCTTCTCCAGCTCATGAATGCTTTTGCCAGTCTCTCCGATCTGCTCGGTCAGGTCAGAGATCTCCTCTGTGATTAGAAACAGAAGCTTGTTCAATTAACAAGCTTAGTTTACTGGATCCTACATGAGCTCAACAGGAAACTGTTTTCCCCCAGTTGATGGTTCTGTAAATCAACTAATGCACAGTATAATGAGATGGTGAAATAGGAAATAATTTTCTCTTTTCAATAATACAAAAGCACCACACACTACATTTATCTCACGTTGCAAGTTCTTGTTTTCTCTCTTCAGAGTTTCAAGTTGGTCAAGAGCCTCCTCATAGGAGTTCTTCATCTTGAAGAGCTCTGTGCTGAGAGAACGAGCCTCCTTCTGAGCCCCCTCCAGCTCAGCCTGGCCCTCCTCATACTTCTGCTTCCACTCTGCAAGAACCTAGGAGGAAGCACACACAAAAGTAGCCTTTAACAATTCATGTCAACATGTAAACAATGCGCTAGGATCAAGGCACAAAAGCAGGGCATGCACATGACAATATAGTTCGGAAGCCCCAATTGCAAATTTAGTTACATCCATGTTCCACAGTTACAATTACATCGAAACCTAGAACTGGCACAATATTTTTCACCTTGTCAAAGTTCCTCTGCTTCTTATCCAGGTTTGCAGCCAGGCCATTGGCTCTTTCAACATCAATCATGAGGTCCTCCACCTCTCCCTGCAGCCTCTGCTTGGTCTTCTCCAGAGAGGCACACTTGGAGTTGGTGGCCTCGATGGTCTCCTCAGCTTCCTGGAGACGCTGAGCCAGCTTCTTTCTGTTGACACAAAAAGTATTGCAATGGTGTTCTGTCCTGAGTGCATACTTGGAGTGGTGGGGTACTATGAATTACTATCAACTTTCTATATTGTGAGCGTAAGGAAAACTACATTTGTTTTGTACTTACTTGGCCTCTTCCAGCTCCTCTGTCCTCTGGATGGCATCAGTTTCATACTTGGTTCTCCACTGAGCCACCTCAGAATTAGCCTTGGACATGCCACGTTGCAGCTCTGCCTTGGCCTCCTGTTCCTCCTCAAACTGCTCTCTCAGCAGGTCACAGTCATGGCGGGCAGATTGGACACCATGGGCCAGTGCATTCTTAGCCTGAGAGGAAAATAATTGGAGATGTGGGTGAAGTAGTAAGGGAACAAAAAAGAGTATTTGCAAACCTGTCTGTCATAGTTGATCAACATAGGGCTTCTTTAGTTGTTTTACCTTGACCTCCTCTTCAACATGTCTCTTGAGTTCCTCAATCTGCTGGGTGTAGGCCTGCTTGCCTCTGGTCAACTGAGACACCAGGGCTTCCTTCTCCTCCAGCTGGCGACCAAACTCACCTGTGGGGAATTAAGGAAGCTCTTCCTCAGGTCTGAATCTCTATAATACTTGTTTTATGTAATTGTTTTCAATATACACCTTGTGGAACATATTTCTGCATGTAGGCCTTTGAACAAATAGGTTCCGTACCGTTCTCAGTGAGGAGTCGAGCTCTCTGTCCACTGATGTCATTGACCTGGCGAACGTTCTCATCGTTCTTGGTCTTGATCTCACTGAGCTGGTCCTCAAGGGTACGGCACATCTTCTCCAGATTGCCCTGTGGAACAAACATCATGTTTCGATCACATATATACTATCGACAAAAATGCTTTCCACAAACCTTGGTAACCCACTTTAAAACCCAACCTTTGCTGTTTAGGTCTATTCCTCTTCTTGGCTGTCAGCTCATTGTAAATTAGGGCTACTTATATTATATTTGATTTTTTATTCCCCTTAGTATTAGCTAGACCCCCCTTAGTATTAGCTAGACTTTGCTCCTTTTGTATAGCCAGTCCACATATTTAAGTTCATATTCCTATATGTTTAATGTATGCACCTCCCTGCCAAAGTAAATTCCTTGTTTGTGCAAACATTCATGGCGAATAAAATACTTCTGATTCTGATTGTATCACTGACCTTAGCCTTAGCAACGGCCTCCATGTTAGAAGAAAGGTCATCAATCTCCATCTTGTATTCACTCTTCTCTTTCTCAAGCTTCTGTTTGACGCGCTGCAGGTTGTCGATCTGCTCTCCCAGCTCTGCCACACTGTCAGCCTGCTTCTTCCTCAGGGCTGAGGCTGTGGACTCATGCTGCAGGGTGGACTCCTCCAGGTCACGTCTCAGCTTCTGGAACTCAGCCTCTCGCTTCTTGTTCATCTCAATCTGAGCAGATGTGGCGCCTCCAGCCTCCTCCAGCCTCTCACTGATCTCCTCAAGTTCCCTGGACAGATCAGCCCTCTGCTTCTCCACCTTGGCCCTGGCAGCACGCTCAGCCTCAATCTCCTCTTCCAGCTCTTCAATACGAGCCTACAGTAGACAACAACATTTAGCATCAAAGTCTAAAAATTCTGGCCCACATACAAGAGGAAAAGGACTAAATAGACAAGGTGGATTTCAAACACAAGCAAATATAATATCATCAAAAAGCAGGAAATGTTACTTGTCTAGCAACTACAGTGCACCTGGAGCTCCTTGATCTTCTTCTGCAGCTGGGCACCCAGAGACTGCTCATCCTCAACCTTGCTGAGGAGCTGGCTGGTCTCAAAGTCCTTCCTTTAGTGCACACATTAATCCATGTCAGGTTTTGTATCATTGAGTGTGAATTAAATTGTAAAGCACATCCATAATTTTTCTGTTAAGTATTTCAAAAGAAAAGCCTGATAAAGGTGTTCAATTAAGTAATCTTCGTTATCTGATTAGTGTAATTAGAAACAAAACTCAGTTCCATATGTCTTTATCATTGCATTACTCCAAGGTGAGTAATATGAATAATCAATGTGAACTGCACGACCTATTGATAGGGTTGAACATTGGATGTCGAAATTATTATGTTGAAGTGGAAATTCAATGTAATGATTGCTGGAGTAAATGAAATCAATATAATGTCAAGAATATCTCTAAGGATTATACAATACTTACTTCTTGATCTTTTCATCGGACTGCTGCTTGTCGTTCTCCAGGTCCATTATGGACTCCTGGGCCAGTTTCAGGTCTCCCTCCAGCTTTCTCTTGCCTCTCTCCAGGTCCATACGGAGCTTCTTCTCTTGCTCCAGAGAACCTTCAAGCTAGAGGACAAAACACATTTCTCATAATTAAGTTTTGTTGTTAACAGCTATGTATTCATAACACGTTATATTAGTCAGTTGGCCTACTGAATCCCTAAAACCAATTCATTATATGAGATTACATTCTCTACCAATAGAGGCAAAGTTGGCTAAAACCCCAAATTGTGCACGAAAAAATAACTTGACTCACATCATCAACTTGCTGTTCCAGCTTGGTCTTGGCCTTGGTCAGAGTGTTGACTTTGTCCTCCTCTGCCTGCAGGTCATCCAGTGTCTGCTGGTGGGCCTCTTGAAGGGCTTTCTTCTCCTTGGTCAGCTTGGCAACACTCTCATCTTGAGATGCCATCTCCTCAGTCAGGTTTTTAACCTGCCCAAGACAAAGTTAGTTCAAGTGAAAACTTTTGTTTGGTGCTTTTGAACAAAATACTGCTTGGATATTGGTGAGATGTTGATACCTTGTTCTCTGTGGCATGTTTCTCTTTCTCCACTTTGGCCAGCGTAAGCTCCAGATCATCAATGTCCTTCTTCAGCTCAGAGCACTCATCCTCCAGCTTCCTCTTCTTGGCTGTCAGCTCAGCATTGATCTCCTCCTCATCCTCCAGCCTTTCTGTTGTCTCTTTGAGTTTAGCCTCCAGCTGGATCTTGCTCTTGATCAGACCCTCACATCTCTCCTCAGCATCATTCAGACCTTCTGATTCCTGAGAATAACATAAATTAATTAGACTTGAATGTGGTGTGTGTGTGTGAGAGTGTGTGTGTGTGTGTGTGGCTCACTCACAGATGCAACTTGGAGAGCTAAGTCATTCTTCTCCTGAATGAGGGACACCATTTTCTCCTCCAGCTCCTTCTTGCGAGCCTCAGCCTTGGTAAGAGCAACTTTACACTTCTCATAGTCCTCTTTCATGTTGGCCAGCTCCTTCTCTGTCTCAGCACTTTGCAGGAGAGGCTTGATCTTGTAGTAGACCTTCATCCATGGCCAGTGTTTCACATTCATGAATGAGCGGACATTGTACTGGATGGTGTAGATAGTCTCTCTGATAATGAGATATACAGTAATTGTTTAGCTCGAACCCTAACCCATTCCTTCATGTAAAGTCTATCTTTCCATCAAGCCCATGATAGCCATCATTCCAAATTGACAAGTTTACATCATTATTCTAACAATAGCTTCATAGTAAAACGAAATGTATCACTCCCTAAAAACAAGATTTGAATGCACTTGAATCAATATTTTTCCTGTTATCTCCATCTCACCTCCTCTCCATCATCTTGGTAAACTCCTTCCTCATCACGTATCCACGGGCAAGAGCCTGTGTCATGGTTACCAGAGTAGCAAGCTTCTCATCTCTCATCTCCTCAAGGACACCAAGCAGACCAGCTTTGAAAAACACCTGAGACACAGGTATAAAACAAAACTTAAATAAACAACGTAAACCATTCTAGTTTTAACATATTGCTATCTAAATAGAGAGCAAAGTGATGTATGATGTAAGGATAAAATAATTGCCAATGAAATAGATTAGTGAGGATTTATAATACAGTACATTTCTCATATGTAGACATATTCTGGTCTAATTATTAAGATTGTTGGATTGCTCTTGAAAACTTTAAACTGCATTTTGAATATTTACCAGATCAATTAAATATTGAATAACCTCTGTAGGTCACAATGACATGAATAGTGTATGGTATGTTACCTTGGTGTGTCCAAACTTGTACTCTTCATGGTTCACATCAATTGACCCAAGCAGCTTCTCAGATGCCTTCTTGTTATCCATAAACTGGCCTTCTGGGATTACAGCAGCATTCAATACTTTGTATCTGAATGGGGAGAAATGTGTTTTATTAATTGCTATGTTGTTATCTATCTACCATATATTTGTTGCATTTGTGTGTAACATTACTACCTCTGCTTGAAGTCAGCATAGAGGATTCTGCTGGGGAAGCCCTTTGTGCAAATCCTAATACCCTCCAGCACACCATTACACCTCAGCTGGTGGATAACCAGGAAGTTCTCCATCAGACCTGGATGAAACATTTAGGGTTAGCTATTTACTTTGCAGAACTTAATCGTAGAAATAATAATCAAATGAATGTACTTTATGTTTAAAGTAAAAATGATTTGAGATAAATAATACGTAAAACAATATGTTTTACCTGGAGTCTTTGACTCATTGGGGATCAGACAACGCACAAAATGAGGGTGGGTACTCCTCAAGTTGGTCATCAGCTTTCCCAAGTTCTCCTGTAAGGTTGTTATAAAGCATTGTTACTCTATATTCATAATAAACCTGAAATGCTCATGAATTTTCAAGTACATCACCGCATGAAACTATTGCAAATGATATATTTTTTTTAAACCTCACTCACTCTGAACTGAGAGGACACAGTCTGCATGGAACCTCCCTTCTTCTTGCCTCCTTTCTTTGTGGTATCTGTTATAGGAGTGTCAGGAGTTAGACAGCTTAATAAATTAATGTCTTGTTGCTTGAACGATACTGTTAATTCATTAACAAATACTTTTAATATGTTCAATGTATAAACCGGTGTGTTTGTAATCTAATTCAACCATACTAACCCTCAGGTGGAGCAGCAACATAGAGCGTGGCCAACAGTTTGGTTGAGGACTTTCCATACAGCTGAAGCACAGAGTCGTTCAGGGGATCCTTGTTCTTGTCCAGCCAGCCAGTGATATTGTAGTCCACTGTACCAGCATAGTGGACCAGGGAGAAGTGGGCCTCTGCCTTGCCCTTTGCTGGTTTAGGCTTCTCAAATGCAATGTTCTTGCCAAGATGCTGGTCATACAGCTTGTTCTTGAAGGAAGTGTCTGAAGCCTTGGGGAACATGCACTCCTCTTCAAGGATGGAGAAAATGCCCATTGGCTGTGTAGAAATATTAAGTAATCAGTCAAATATACTGTGTATAAGAAACAGCATAATTGAACAAGACATATAATAAGCTCTGTGATATGATAAGAACATGTCCGTTTATTCACACTGTATCTACATGTATGAATAACATTTACATTACATTTACATTAATAACCTTGTATCCTTGGCAGGTATGAAACATCCACAGTTTTTACAGACACCTCACCTTCTCAATAAGCTCAATGCAGGCAGCCAAGTCCATGCCAAAGTCAATGAAAGCCCACACAATGCCCTCCTTCTTGTACTCCTCTTGTTCCAGGACGAACATGGTGTGGTTGAAGAACTGTTGCAGTTTCTCATTGGTGAAGTTGATGCACAGCTGCTCCATGCTGTTGTACTATAGATTTGCAAAGTTTGGCAAACCTTTATTGAACAATCCCACCATACAGTATGTATTTTGTTTACTTTATCTGCACTTAATTTTTGTTGTTCTAAATTAAATCATTAACATAGAGTAGATACTATCTGTATTGTTTAATGAAAGACGAAATAAACTTTTGAATGTACTTCGAATAATTTTTCAAACTCACGTCAAAGATCTCAAAACCAGCAATGTCAAGCACACCGATGTAGTAGTTCCTTGGCTGCTTGGTGTCCAACATCTGGTTGATGCGGACGACCATCCACAAGAACATCCTCTCATAGATGGACTTGGCCAGAGCACTCACTGAATTGGTCACCTGTGTCATTTACATTTAGACATAGCAGACGTTCTTATCCTGAGCGACTTACAAAAAGTACAGGGACATTCCCCCGAGGCAAGTAGGGTGAAGTGCCTTGCCAAAGGACACAACGTCATTTGGTGTGGCCGGGAATCAAACTGGCAACCTTCAGATTACTAGCCCGATTCCCTAACTGCTCCACCTGACTCCTCTTATTATACTGTTGGTTCCACATAAACATTGATTTCATTTTATGAATTGTTATTTACCTGTAATAATTGAAAACACTCTGCTAAAAAGATATTACAATCAAGCTTTATTTCTAACAGCATGTCAGTTAAAAAAATAGCTCTGATGCTTTTTAAAGCTTTACCTGAGGCACTGTCTGACCCTTGGTCACATACTCATTGCCGACCTTCACTCTGGGGTAGCACAGGGCTTTCAGCATTTCAGCTGAGTTCAGACCCAGAAGGTAGCCAATTTTATCAGCCACTGGGGAGAGAAAGGAGCATCGTGCATCAGAGTGCAATGTTTATCACAGGAATATAGTTAAATGAATGCTCTTTAGAACATCAATACAAACAACTTGGCTTACCCTCTGTGCCATCTGGCTCAGCCTGCTCCTCACGCTGCTTCTGCTTGAAGTGCATGTTGCCATGGTGCATGACAGCACCAGTAAACTTGTAGATGCTCATCTTCTCTTCACCGCTGAAGCCCAATATGTCAATGGCATCCTGGAGGGGAAAAGAAAGTTTACAATAAACCACCAGTACATTATCATTTTCAAGTTCAAGTCTTTTAGTAACTTACATCTGTGGCATCAAGCTCAACTGTGTCATCAATACTGGCCACAGTGATCTGACCCTGGCTGATCATGGGGTAGTCATAGGGGTTGGTGGTGATAAGTGACATTTCTGTGGAGACAAAACTAAAATGATTATCACCCAAGGCATGTGTACATTTTATGTAAAAGTCTCAACCCTCAATGAGTGGACAAAAGAGTAAATGGCATTCAGAATATATCGTTTTTTCAATCCCTGCATTGCCTCACCAACAAGCTCAGGTTTGTGGTTGGTCATCATCTGGTAGAAGATGTGGTAACCTCTCTCATCAGGCAGCTGGAAACTTACTCTGGACTTCTCCAGCAGGTCTGTGAGAGACATGGTTGTAAAGGAAAGAGAAAAATGAGAACAATTTAAATGGACATCAACATTTACTTAAAGGATCAACTGGGAAATAATCCAAACCAACTTACAGGTCTCAATGTCAGCACTTGCCAGTTTTCCATTCATGTGGAAGTGAATCCTAATGAATTTACCCTGAAAGAGTGCATAGAGAGGGATTTTTCAATGAGTCCTATTGATTTCTAAGTTAATGAAAAAATTAATATTTTCCTTCCAAACTTACAAAGCGGGATGAGTTGTCATTCCTCACTGTCTTGGCATTACCATAGGACTCCAGTAGAGGGTTAGCTGCAATGATCTGATCCTCAAGGGAACCCTGAAGGGAGACAAACCAGTTGGTTATGTAGACTCATCACCATTATTCCATAAAAATTCTCTTGTCACTTCGTCTTTAATCATTCACTCCTGCCTTACCCTAGACTAGGTCTAACCCTGTTTCTATATCATCTTTGAACACCTTTAGTTTAAAATGTTTGGTCAGAGTTAACACAGTACCCCCCACTTAAAGTGCAAATGTCATAAATCCTTAATCACTTAAGTTGCTATATAAGTAACATACTAACAGTCTTATTAATGATACGCTGTGTGTAAAACTACAAAAGGACTGCTATCAAGAATGACAACATATTTTGAAGATATGAACTATATTTTAAATACCGTATACGAAGGGAGTATGTTTGTTTTCAAATGTGGGGGGACAGATTTGTTTTACAACTGATGATGCAGCCTGTGACTATAATTTTCTTAATAAAAAATGGGAGGATATATTTACAGTTTTCATGTCAAATGAAACATGCGGCCTTGAACTGTACCATGGAAATACTTTTTTGGGGGGCTGAAAAGAATGATGGGTCAACAATTGATGGCATGCTCTTTATATGGTGTATGTAAGGTCATACCTGCATTTTGCCGGGTACTACTTCCTTCTTCCCTCCAGAAACAGCAATTGTGGCAAAGTACTGGATGACACGTTTGGTGTTTACAGTCTTTCCAGCACCGGATTCTCCACTAGTTTATTAGGTTATAAAAATACAATTTAGTGTGCATGAACTAAAATAAGTATTGTCAAGCTTCTAAAGTGATTAATCACAACCATTTGCACATTTATATACACATAAGTATATATATAGTATATACATAAAATATACACTCAGTTAAAGTCTTAAACTTACGTGATAAGTACTGACTGGTTCTCCTTATCTGAAAGTAAATTGACAAATAAATTTGTCGGAAGTGATACGAGAAGCAACTAATAATACATCCGTCCATCTATTTATGAATACAGCCATCCATCAGTGAGCGTCCATACCAGTCAACATGAACTGATAGGCGTTGTCAGAGACGGAGAAGATGTGGGGTGGAGCCTCCATGCGCTTCTTCCCTCTGTAGGCATTGACCACTTCCATGTCATATACAGGGAGCCACTTGTAGGGGTTCACCGTGGCACAGAAGAGCCCAGAGTAGGTCTGCATATGAGCAGAGAGTTAAGGGAAATATTGCGATTGGAGTATTTTTCTGAGGGTGTCATTTACTTCCTTAAGGTTGCTCATGTCTATATGTGTATTTTTCTTACGTAGATCATCCATGCGGCATAACGCTCTTTGAGGTTATACAGGACAGTAGCTTCACTGAGGTAGGTCATCATGGCCATGTCCTCAATCTTATCATATTTAGGAGGGTTCATCTGCAAGACGTCCGCTTCTTTGAAGGTTTTAACCTGAAAGATTATGTTAATTACATGCATGAAGCATACACTAATTGAATAATGTATATTTTTCAAGTGAATTTCAATCCTATTTCATAGTTTTTGTACGTTTTTAAGCAGCTTACATGTGTCAGTAACTGTAGCTGCAAAATATAGATGTACAGAAACAAGTCCACCAAATTGTTTTTTCATTCCGTGCTAAGTATCCTCTTACCTCCTCAGTGATAAGGACTTTCACATCCCACTTCGCGCCATCTCTCTTAACAACCATACCCTTGAGGTACAACTCCTTGACATCAGGCACATAGCAGGCATTCTTAGAATCAAATGGTGCAGCCTGGGCCTCAAGCCTTTCCCTTTCAGGTTTACGAAGGTAAATGGCGGCCTTGCCATATATGGCCATCTCCGCGTCCGTACTCATGGTGCCGGTTTACTGGGGGAAAAAACTATCACTGTTACAAAATCTTTTGCTTTTTTTAAATGATGTGCCCTTTTTTATTAATAAATGATTATCCTGTGGAGCTGAAAGTTAAACTGATGAATGTGTTTACTGTATATTACTGTAAAGTAAGTAGGCCTCGGAAGCCTACAAAAGGTGTAGAATAAATACAAAAATATCATAATTCATTTTATACAATTACAATGGTAGATATACTGATGGTGCTTTGGCTTTGAGCAGTATACATGTATGTAGCATCAAACTATGTCTCACCTGTTTTCCCCTCCCAGATGAAATTGACTCTTAGATGGTGCTGTAAAATATGTTTGTTTAGAGTTTTTGGAGAAATGTATCTAGAAATAACACAACCAGAACATATACAACATTTACATGTCATTGCTCTACCTCACATCCCATTTGAGTGTTACATAGTAGGGATGCACTTAATATTCACATAACAAAATTGGCTGATGCCGATATTTTTACTTTACATTTCTACCAAGTCAGAACTTTTTATTAAATGTGTCCTTTAATTTCTGCTCATTTAAATTTAGGTTCATTTTAAAATACTGTTTCATATAATTGATTAAGAAAAAATGTATACCCCATTCAGACAGGACAAATGACCACATATGGTATACACATTTGATAGACACATTGACTCGTGAATGAAGAAAGAAAACGTAGCCTATTGTAGAAATATAATAAGCATGGTGCCTTTTCAAACATCACAATTGGTCAAAAGTAATCAGCCATTTTTAAGTAGTCGGCAGATATAAAAATATTTTTGGGGGGTTCAATACCTATTGGTAATGGAAAATATATCGGTGCATCCCTGCTACACAACAAACATGATTGACTGTCAATACAAAATGTTGTTCAAAAACAAGTACATACTTTTCAATATCCAATATCTTATAGTAAACAAAAATGTGTCCTCCCAAATTAATATTTCAGTAACAGACAAATTGTATTGTAGCACTATTTTTGGGGTTATCTTGTTATCATCAGTGACCTGTGCACTTAGTAAAGCTCTCTCTTGGAAGTCGCTTTGGATAAAAGCGTCTGCTAAATGAATAAATGTAATGTAATCACATTGTTTGTCTTTACATTTAAAACTCAATCTTACATGTTGGTCCATAATAGTTGACACATTTTTCTTGTATATGGGAAACCTACTTACCACGTAACAAGCACAAAGTGTTATGAGTTTTATCTATGTGCCTGATCTCAATAAAAAGGATGTTAAAATATCAAGTATCTTACCCCACAGGTGGAAGTTGTCTGTCCATGGATGCTGCTCTGTGGGACTCCTTATATCTAGTGGAGAGTGATTAGCAAGCAGAAGCTAATTGTGGACTACTCTCCTAAAGGAAATGGATTAGAGACAAGAGTCTACAGTTTGACTTTAGCCCGTCACTCCCTTGCCCCCCTTCTCTATGTCTCTTTTGCATAATCCAGGACATTTCTGAATATATTTCACATTGCTTTCTGTTTTCTTAGTTTAGTATTTTTTTGCTTTATAACATGCAGTTTGCACACCTTTTGACATGAAAAAAAATGAAAATCCTGTTTCATTCCATATCATTGAAATTATTTTGAATAGGTTATCCAGAAAATGAAAAAAGTTGTTTTAATTTGAAAGACAACATTGGGTGTAGTCTATAATATATAATAATGACTTTGAAATGTGTCCAGTCTGGTTAGTATCTTAATCTTATTCAATCCATTGAAATTTAAGACCTAATTATTTTGTATAATAAATTATCAAATGACATGATGTACTGATTTAGCAAGCCATAGACATTTACAGTAGTCTTACTATACATCCAGTTATAAGGAGACAACATGTAAAGATGTCACAACTGTATTTTAGATATCTTTGGTTGGAAATGAATCAACTTCCTCCCAAAAGCTTTGATTACATTTACTGAGGCTGAGACCAACCATCTGTGTTGCATGTCTGGCTTGATTACAGCTAGCAAATATTTGACATGGAAAGGTTTTAAAACTTGTCAAATGTTTACAAAAGGGATTCAGAATCAGAAAGGGATTTATTCGCCATGAAAGTTTGCACAGACAAGGAATTTGCTTTGGCAGGAAGGTGCATACAATAAACATATATGAATCTTACATTTAAATAAGTGGTCTAACTATACTAAGGGTACATAAACTAGCAATACTAAGTGGAATAGAATTAAAATCAAATGTACAATAGAATATAATAAGTTGCAGTAATTTACAATTAAGTGGAATAGAATTAAAATCAAATATACAATAAAATATAATATAGGATGCAGTAATTTACAATATAAAATACGAATATTACAGAAGATACAAATGGTACAGATACAGTATTGTAATGTAGTGCAAAATGCAAATAGTTTGAAGACATTAACAGGGCTCTCAAGTGTCACGCATTGAGAGTGACAGTCACTCATTTCGGTCTTTAGTCACGCCCTCCCGCCACACATTGTATTTCTCACGCCGAAACCAAAATATTTATAATATATTGAATATGCCGCAGCACCCAACCAAAATTCCTCTGGCCGCCCCACTCTCACTATGGAACAGGTGTTGTATCACCCGATGCATGACTCTGGATTGGCACCCCCTCGCGGGAGCGCGCGCGATTCAAAGAGTGAAGGATTTCGTCTTGATATCGCATCCAAAAGAAGGGGAGACAGAAGTCTCACATTATACCGTCTTTGTTGTTGAATTCAAGAGAAGGATGTCTGTTATCTGTGTAAATATCAGATGCTATTTTCAACACAAAATCCTTAACATTCGTCATTCAAACGGTATAGTAACGAACGCGAACCAACATTCTTGCTCCACGACATCGCATTCTGAGGAAATATACCCCAGTATGATCATGATTATTGGGTTATATGGTTCAAAGTATTTCACATGGCATGGCTCTTCATACTAATGTATAGGTTCAAAGGCATGCAATTTTAATGCAGTTGCGTGGATGCGATATCAAGACGAAATCCTTCACTCTTTGAATCGCGCGCGCTCCCGCGAGGGGGTGCCAATCCAGAGAGTCATGCATCGGGTGATACAACACCGGCAGTCAAGCGCGTCTCCCCTGGAGTTCTTAGTCGAGCCTGCCACTTATCAGCCAATCAAAAAAAAGAAAGGATCTAAACAATAGCCAATCGGAAAATAGCACCATTGTATCTGGGTTTCATTGGTTGTTCATGCAACAACCAATGAAAAAAAAGCATATGTGTATTTTTCGGGATTCTGCTACGTCTTCCGAAAGTTTTGTTCACCTACAAAGCAAACCGCTGTAGCTCGAGCATCACTTTGATCACAGTCATGATCTCCTGTTTTAATGTCACAACAAATTCACAACTTGTTGTGACAACAATGATAACGTGACTGCTGTTAAAAAATGTTTTCCAGATAATTAGCATCAGTTTTTCATGAGTCTCTTAACCAACAGTTTTACAGCCTGTTCACTGACACACCTGCTCAGAACAAGTAGTTCATAGATGTAGCCGGTGTGTATCGGTGAAACTCACTCGTCAGGAAAAAAAAAAGCCACCCGCATCACTGGTTATCTAGCGTTCGTTGGCGTAGTTGGTAGTGGCGCCGCTTGGTATTCAGAGACGGCAGGATTGAACCCCGTGTGGGATGTATGTAGTGTTTTTTAACTTTTAAAATAATGTCATATTTTATTATTATATCTTGGCCATGGATGCATTAATCATTGCTGCCTTTCAAAGATGTCAGGTAAAAAGCAATTAATTAAATTTGACCCCCTGACGGGGGGGGGGGGGGGGGGGGGGGGGAGAATGTCACTCTTGCCTGTCTTCAAAACTTAAGAGCCCTGCATTAAGTCATTAAAGTCAGTGTAAACTCTTGGCCTAGTTGAGGATGCCAACAGCGGAGGGGAAGAAACTGTTTGTGTGGCGTGAGGTTTTGGTCCTGATGGACCGCAGCCTTCTGCCAGAGGGGAGTGACTGAAACAGGGAGTGTCCAGGGTGGGAGGAGTCGGACACAATTGTAAAAAAGCTAACCAACTCCAAATGTATTCTTGCAATGGGGTGATCAATTGAGCAGTTTTGCATGATTCCTGCATGATCATGCAACATTTTCCAATGGTATGTAAAAGATCTTGATTTAAACCTCACAAAACGCATTTTAGAAAATGATAGGATAATTACCTTTCCTTTCATTGGTAAACCTAATTAGCCTGGCTTTGCCCTCCTACGTATTACTGCTCAATTTTGATTTTGCTTCTGAACTAGGTCTTGGAATTCGGGATTTAAGTCGGTTTTCTCAAATTAATTTCTTGTAGGGCCAATCAGCGAACAGAGGGAGTGGCTGAGAACGATGACGTTGATGTTGTGCGCTAGTTTGAGTTGTAGTTCCGTAATGGCGGCGGAGAAAGATGCGAGCAAAGCTATTCAGTCCGTTGTGGCAATGCTGCCGAATATTCAAAAGTTAAAGCCGAAGCAAGAACAAGCTTTGCTAAGTTTTGTTGGTGGCCATGATGTTGTGGGTCACGGGGTTCAGGAAAGTCCAGCTACAGCAGCTAGCTTCCGAATCATTGATCCGAAGACACGGTTGGGAGGTGAACGATTCGTTCATCTGCCGGATATGAGTATTTGGATCGTTTTTCACGTGACCTGCATAGGCTCAGAAGAGGAAAAAGAAAGGATTTGTTTACCTCGTTCACTTTCGCGTGACTAGGTTTATTAAGACGTGAATGATATTCGTTCACAAGTAATAATTACAGGTTTTGTTATTTTCAATTTTTTTTGAAGGCTACTTAACTTATAGTTCAGTGCAGCATAATAATTTTCCATGATAATTGAATGCTTGTGTGATCACAAATGAGCATTTCAAATCATACAAACTGTCATGATACATTATTTGAATGCAGGAATTTCTTTTAAAATAGTATCTGCTGGTTTACATGCACTAACATGAGAATATGATACGGGTTTGCAGTGGACATATAGTAGGGTGACCAGATCTGAGTTTGTGAAAAAGAGGACACTTCGTCGCAGGGGGGGGGGGGGGGGGTGCATTTAGTTCAGTGCTTCTGTGGCTTTCAGTGTTGTTTAATGTGCCTTATCCACATATTAAAGCAATAATGATAACAAATACAAAATTCTACATAACAAATTGTTTATGGTCACATATTAACATAAGAAAATTAAGACACTTTTCAGTCCTCGTCATATATTCTACAAAGGCGGCAAGGTGCTTACATTGTTGCCATATTGAAAATGGTATCATAGCCGTTGTGTTTTCCTATTTGCCGTTGTGTTTTCCTACTCGCCGTTGTGTTTTACTATTTGCCGTTGTGTTTTTATTTGCCGTTGTGTTTTGCTATTTGCTGTTGTGTTTTGCACTTCAGGGCCACCGTAGTTGTCCTTTCCTGCCGGAAAATTCGGTTCCCGCTTTAATATCTTTGCCGTCTAATCACCGATTTTATTTCTGAAAACTGCCAGATACTCATGACAACTTAAGCTCAAAGTACATATCATTGGTTAAGCCGGGGTTACTGGGATGGGAAAATAAATGTATCGACGTCAGCAACGGCAGCAATTGTTTTCCGAGGCGGAGCCAGAGCGGAGACCATGGGAGATTGCCTACAGTGTTAGATTTACAGCTTCGAATTGAAAACAGAGACGAAATTATGAGTAAACATTTTTTTTTTTATATGTGTTGTCAATATTGTTTATTAAAAGTCGAAACTTTTTACTTACAAAGATTTTGGTCGTTTGTGAAAGGCAGCTATGACGGTAGTAGCAGATAATTTCTAATAAAGAGAGAACTCCCACTCTCGGGAAACTTCCGGGTTCTGAACTGGTTGCAGTTCCACACCATAAGTTCCATATGAGGGCGCTAACGGTCGAGTGCAGAATAAATGGAGGTCTATGGAGCTATACCCCTCAAAATCCACTTTTCTCTGGATATAATTTTTTGTCTAGTAATTTGAATTCTGAAATCGAAAGGGGAGGCAAAAAAAATACACACCGCGGGGTGTTGGATTTTTTTAAGTCGCCTTTCTGTTCTAAAAAAGCCTTTGAAAATGGCATTGACGTCATACACAACGTACAACCAGAACTACTGCTTGACGGCAAGCTCTGGTTACTTCCACTTTTCTCTCGAGGCATCGACAACACAGCTGACAAGTTAGGCTCTCCCTGTCAATACACATGCTAGAAATAATTTTGGCTTGCTAATTTTGTTGCTAATGTTTCTAATGCTCTGACATTCTGGTTCTGCTTCGGATGCCATCAAGCGGGATCTCTGGTCGTAGTCAGTCCTTTACTAACCAATCAGCATTCGTTAGCAGAATGCTAGCGTGTTAAGGGCCACAACGACTTACCATGTAAGAAATCGAAAGGACATAAGTACTCGTTCATTCAACTTTTGACTTGTAATCTATGTTGAACATGCAAAAACTACAATCAAATCTGAGATTTATCAACAACAATCAGGCGAAAGAGACAAATTTAGCCGTTTAGCGCCATAGACTCCCATTCATTTTGCACTCGACCGCGATCACTCCCAGTGGAACTCTGGTGGAACTGCAACAAAATTCGGTACAATGGGGCTTAATAGGGAGTGGGCAGGCTCTCCTTAAACAGGCTCTGGTAGTAGCACTGTTTAGCCTCGATTTGAGTAGAAAAAAACTTGGAAAAACAACATTAACTAGCTAGATTATGTACACTGTAAGACAAATGTACATGCCTTGTCTGGCCAATTAGGTCGATTGTGGAAGAAACTCGAAAGTTTTTTAGTTATCGAGAGGAGTATTCAACCATACCACTAGCTACTTTTGGGGGAGGATAATTCCGGTTTCCCGTATGTCTCCACTAGTCACTAGAATGGTCATAACCTTTAAACAAAATATGATATTTCTAATCTGTCTTCTGTTCTACATTGCCCACAGATTTGTGAATTTCCACCCACCAAAGTATTTCTCCATCTTGTAATCAAAGTGGTTAAAATTAAGTTGTCTGATGAGGCATGGTGGATGGAGTTTTTGTAAAATGGCTGCCTGAAATCACCTTGATAAAATATGATTTGCCTTAAGTAATCATATATTTATTCACATCATAAAATTCCCCTAGTTCTCCTCTTCAATATGGTATAAACAGTTAAATACGGGAAACCCGGCCAAGGTGTATGATTTAATATGAAATTCATAAAATATGAATATAATATGAATATAACATTTCAACAGCATATGGACTGTTCAGAATTTTGGCCCAGGCAGTAAAGGGTACAGTACCATCTGCTAACTGAAAATATGAACCCAAAAACGTAAATAAGCTTGACATTTATTTAGGGGGAAATGGCTAAAGCGCCGGAAATGAGAACGTTTCTTTTGACATAAAATTTGATGAGATTACCAGAGCCTGTTCAAGGAGAGCCTGCCCAATCCCTATTAAGCCCCATTGTACAGAATTTTGTTGCAAGTTCATCCGGAGTTCCACTGGGAGTGATCGTGGTCGAGTGCAAAATGAATGGGAGTCTATGGAGCTAAATGGCTACATTTGTCTCTTTCACCTGATTGTCGTAGAAAAATCTCAGATTTGATTGTAGTTTTTGCATGTTAAACATGGATTACAGTTCGAAAGTTGAATGAACAAGTACTTGTGTCCTTTCGATTTCTTACAGGGTAAATCGTTGTTGACTCCAGAGTCCTTATAAGGATTTGTTCAAAATGAATGAATCGTTCACGAAAGACACATCACTACGTTCTAGCATGTGTATTGACAGGGAGAGCCTCCCCTGTCAGCTGTGTTGTCGTAGGGTATTGTGGGAAGGCGAGCGGGGCGGCGAAAGTTGGATTTTTGTGAACTTTATGTAAATGACGAGCGTGAAAACGCCAGCGATTATGGAAGCAAATCGTGACCAAAATTCAAATGAAAATGCATTTCCAGAAATGCATTTTCATTTTAAGAATGTGGCTGCATTATTTGACTCATAAATCAAATTAGTATTCAATCATCCTATTTGCATTTTCATTTTCTTCTTTAAGACTGCTCATTCTTTCCCTTAATTAAAATGAAAACGAAAAAGACATTTGAAATTTAATTTTCAAAATATGCCCCAGCAAATAGATACCAAAATTCAATTTGAAATGTAAAATTTGAAAATGAAAATGCATTTCCAGAAATGCATTTTCATTTTAAGAACGTGGCTGCAAAATCGTGACCACAATTCAAATTCAAATGCATTACCAGAATTGCATTTTCATTTTCAAGAACGTGGCTGCAAAATCGTGACCACAATTCAAATTCAAATGCATTTCCAGAAATGCATTTTCATTTTAAGAACGTGGCTGCAAAATCGTGACCACAATTCAAATTCAAATGTATTTCCAGAAATGCATTTTCATTTTAAGAATGTGGCTGCATTATTTGACTCATAAATCAAATTAGTACTGATTAGTACTGAGCGGACATTGCATTTTCATTTTCATGTTCTGCCCGCAAAGAACTGCCCATAATTCGAAAACGAAAATGCATTCTGAGCGGCGCAGTAGAGTGACGTCAGCTGACAAAAGTATCTGAATTTGAATATGAAAGATCAGAAATATTTGTGTCTCGAATTTCATAAAACTGAAATATATTGCTGTTGAATATATAATATCTGAATTATTTGTATGCCAAATTTAATACAACTGAATTATTTTGATCCAAAAATAAAACATTCTAAAATTCAGATTGCAGGAATTCAGATTCTTGAAATTCAGATTGCGGAAATTCAAATTCAGATTGCGGAAATTCAGATTTTGTCTGAACCAGGCCAAAGGTGAAACAGCTTGCTTTCACAGGAAAAAGTAGACCATTTAATAAATAGTTTTCGATGGACTCGAACGGGATGTGGATGGTTGGTCGTCCCCGTCCCATTTGAGGCTCCACAGCATCCAGCTGTTCCAGGACTGAAGAGAGGTTTACTATGGCAACCTCATTAATGTGTACGTCTGTGACGGCAGAGTATGCAGCCAAGCTCTCTGTGACTTGTTCTACTCGGTCACGGGCATCAGACTCAGATATATTATTAGTTTCTACCAGCTCAGCTAATTCTATCAGTGTCTGCACAATTTGAGGGAGCGCCATGATCTGTGATGCGTCCTCTAAAGACCCGGCAATTCAATCAATTTCCCGGCACATTTGTCATGTAATGCAATGCGTATGTGCACACCGCCCCCTACCGAACAAGATGGGTAGCTCGGTCAGCAGGGAGCTGAAGAAGAGCGGCTACTGACGTCACTCTACTGCGCCGCTCAGAATGCATTTTCGTTTTCGAATTATGGGCAGTTCTTTGCGGGCAGAACATGAAAATGAAAATGCAATGTCCGCTCAGTACTAATCAGTACTAATTTGATTTATGAGTCAAATAATGCAGCCACATTCTTAAAATGAAAATGCATTTCTGGAAATACATTTGAATTTGAATTGTGGTCACGATTTTGCAGCCACGTTCTTAAAATGAAAATGCATTTCTGGAAATGCATTTGAATTTGAATTGTGGTCACGATTTTGCAGCCACGTTCTTGAAAATGAAAATGCAATTCTGGTAATGCATTTGAATTTGAATTGTGGTCACGATTTTGCAGCCACGTTCTTAAAATGAAAATGCATTTCTGGAAATGCATTTTCATTTTCAAATTTTACATTTCAAATTGAATTTTGGTATCTATTTGCTGGGGCATATTTTGAAAATTAAATTTCAAATGTCTTTTTCGTTTTCATTTTAATTAAGGGAAAGAATGAGCAGTCTTAAAGAAGAAAATGAAAATGCAAATAGGATGATTGAATACTAATTTGATTTATGAGTCAAATAATGCAGCCACATTCTTAAAATGAAAATGCATTTCTGGAAATGCATTTTCATTTGAATTTTGGTCACGATTTGCTTCCATAAGCGATGGCCAATCGGGTTGGTTTCTTGTTTCTTGTAACGTAGCAACTGTTGCTCATGGTAAACATTTCTAGGTTTGACAATTTCAAGATGGAAGAGCAACTCATCGTATGTGTGTCTTCATACTCAGTATTGTATGATACGTTTATGTTTCGATTACAGAGACAAACAAAAAAAATGATGCCTGGCGCAGGGTTGCTGAGGTTGTCGGCGTCCCTGGTGTGTTGTATTTTGTACTTTAATTCAGTTTCTTCACATTACGTAACTTTCTTCTGTGCTAGCTGCATAGTCTAGCTAGCTCACCCGGCACACAATTGACATTCAACACTGAAATGCTGGCTGGCAGCCACTTGCTATCCATACAGTGAATGTGTAGTGGCAAGTCATAATCTAGCGATTGATTTGCAGAGATTTCGAGTAATATAATAAAAGGTTACACATGTCAACGTTTATGTCTGATGCATCTTTTTTTCCAGCCGGAACAAGACCCGTTACATAGTGTGCGGGTGGCATTTAATCTTTCACTCGGCCTAAAAAAAAGTGTGGAAAAAGATAACCTATTGTGTGCTGTAGATAAGATCATGTCAGATCTAGAATGCGTGTCGGATTTTTGCTTAATGTGTGTAAAAGTTGTATTTTGTCCGCACATTTGCCATGACATTATACGAACTACAACAGTGATTTAAGAGAACTACAGCTCTGAATGAATCTGTCTGACACGCCCCCGAGCGTGGTGCACTATGGGAAGGCCGGCGGTGAGCGGTAAAAAAGTCTGCAGTGTGAACGCACCGTTAGGCCGCGTTCACACTTGACTTATTTTTTCTGGAAAAAACGCTGCCTTCAGCGCCTTTTGAGTGCCTTTTCAGAAAAGCGCTGGGTGACGTCAAGCGCCTTTCTAACGAGAATTTTGTAACTTGAACAGGAATCATATAGTCTAGCGATACATTATTATCTGTTATTTTCCATTGGTTACTTATCGACAGCTAGCTACTATGGCCAATAAAATGCAATTACTTGCTTTGGCGTTTGAGGAGCCATAGCCCTAGCCATAGCCTGGTAACTAAGGTAGGTTACTAGGGAAGAAACACGTGTACCCTACTTTCCTCATCCTTATTGGTCAGCTGTCAAAAAGGCGCTTGAAGTCACCCAGCGCTTTTCTTAAAAGTTGAGAAAATTGAACTCAAAAAGGCGTCTGGCTTTTTTAAAAGGCGTCCGCCTTTTTCCTTTTCCCATAGGGTTGCATGTAAAAAGGCACTGAAGGCAGCGCCTTTTTCTGAAAAAATAAGTCAAGTGTGAACACAGCCTTATGAGACATTCTCTGACTATAATAGCATTAGTTAAGTCACAAAGATCCTTCTGCAAACATTATGATTATAGCTAGCTAGATAAGCAAGCTTTTTACCTACATCTAGCACTAGGCAATAGCATACTTTATTTACCCATTACAATTGAATTTGTCAAAGACCAAGGATATGATTATCGACTTCAGGAGGTCGGTGCCCATCCCCCAATTTACAACTATTGAGGGGATTGAGATTGATTTGGTTGAGAGAGTTATAAATATCTGGGTACGGTGTTTGATAACAGGCTGTGCTTTCAGAACAACACCAATGCCATTTCAAAAAAGGTACAGCAACGTCTCTATTTCTTGAGAAAAATAAAACCTCTTTTAAGGTGTGCACCAAAATGATGCTGTTTTATAGAACTTTTATTGAATCAGTTTTGACATTTTGTGTGGTGGTATGGTTTGGTAATCTGAATCTGGCATTCATCAGGCTTGATTGGCTTGTCAGAGTAGCCAGTAAAGTCATTGGGGTAAACCAAGTCCAGCTCTCTGAGCTTTATGTTCGGCAAGTCGCAAGAAAGACCCAGTCCATATTGGCTTCTACTGACCATCCCCTGAAGGGGGAGTTTGAGCTCTTGCCTACAGGAAAGAGGTATAAAGCTCCCACACACAGAACAAAAAGATTTGGGGACTCTTGTTTGTTTTGCTATTGGGAGGCTAAATGTGCATAAATGAATGGCATGAAGTTTTTTATGGATGGAATCTATTCTGGGTTTTCAATATTAAGTGATCCTTGAACTGTATTGTAATGTATTGTGTGTTGTCTTGTGTGGTGTCAGGTATGCTGTTAATGTAGTATTGTATTATGGATTGAATGTGTTTTAATACCTGTCTACAAGCAAAGTTTCCCCTAGTGGGATAAAAAAAAAAAAAAAAAATTGACTTGACAAGTGGAACAGCATTTGTTGATTTCTTAATCTGGGTCTGAAATATGTTGTGCTTTTGGCCGTGTTCATAGCTAGGCGTCTGTTTCAGGCAGAAAGAGATGACAAGGATGTTTTTTCCAAGTAGCTACAAAATAAATTGCTGGTGTTTTTTTTTTCGCCATAACAACCGTGAGCTAATCTGGAGTTAACCTTAGCTAAAATGCTAGTGAAAAAAAAGAAGAAAGAAAAACCCTTTATTTCGGAATTGTCTTCCAAATTAAACAAGGTTGCTCAACTTGTAATTTTGGCAATTCGCAGAATTTCATTGCTACATAGTCTGTAACATGAAGGCAAAACTGATTCAACCATTAAAACCATATATCCTCTGAAAGCTTATACCCTCAGGATGTTATCTAATGAGACAAGAGACACGTCCTTCTCTCCATATTAGTATGATGCCCATGCATAATAAATTCGGTATTGGTAAATGGAGTATATGGCTGATAATGTTTTGGGCTGTGCCATTTAGGGAAACTGATTCAACCACCTAAACCATGTATTTTCTGAAAGCTTACATCCTAAGAATGTGATCTGTGGAAAAGACTAAAGGTTTGAACACACATTTGACCATTTCTGAACTGTCCAGTAATGCTTTAGGGAGATGCTGATTTTTTTATGTAGCCTACATCATTATTAGGCTACTAAACCTATATCAATTGTGAATTTGATATGCTAATAACATGTTTTACATCTCAGAAATCTTCATATGAACAATCTACATTAAGCTTATTTCAATTATCAATATGAAAGAATGCTCAATGCATCTCCATGTCTCCTGATATAGCCTAGGTGGTTGAGAGTGAGTCAGAGGCAGGGGCAGCATGCAGGGGCAGTGGAGACAGCTCTGTTGCTGAGGTGAGTGCAGAAAGGTGACAGGTAGTTGAAAATGTCCCATTGCTTATTGGGAAGTTTAGTTTTCAAAATATTTTAATGTCCAGCCCCTCAGTATATGTATAACAACTATGGTAAATAGTTGTGGTAAATACAGCATAATGCGTGAAATTGCATCTACATCTTTAAAACTATTCTGGGGGAGAAACCCCTAGACCCTCCCCGTAAAATGTGCCCCCCCCCCCCCACTCTCAAAATGCTGCTGACGCCCATGGTATAACCAATCAGACAAGCCGCTATCTATCTGTAGTCTCTCGAATCCGTCTTAGATTTGAGCTGCCTTTGCAGTTTCCAAAACATATACATTTGCCTGAAACATAAGCAATGTTTGGTGGCTCGCTGGTAGCCAATAAACATGTAATATCATAACATGTAATTATGTCCAATTCAAGATTTGAGGTGTTAAATGTAATGTCAGGCCAGTAAATTACTTTGACATGCCTCGTATGAAAGGCCAGAGAAGGTTTTGGCTTGGCAGACCTTCAGGGCTATTTATCGGACTGGCAACTTCATCATGGTATCAATGTCCAAAGTATGAATGGGATATGTTGAGGTGGAACAGACATTTATGGTCACGTTGATGTCTTGCCCAACACCTTGACATCACCATAGTGGAAAACAGCTTGACAACACAAGAAGAAATACACTCAGTCAGCAGTGCCACATGAGATGTATCATGTCAGAGATGCCTTATATGCTTGTTGAAGTCAATAATAACCTTGACCTATGAGGAAAGATATTTCCAGTTGATGGTAAGAATGATAGGAATAAGAGAAACATTCAAATGCTTATATTCATATTTATGTGTTACATGTAAATTCATTCAAATCAAATTTATTTGTGTAGCCCTTTTTACACGCAAGCATGTCATGGAGGTCTTCACATACACCCATAGAACTGCCCCTCAACCAACCTAAACCCTCAAGGTAGACAAGGAAAAACTCCCAGCAGGAAAGAAATGGAAGATACCTTGGGAGGAGCAATTCAGAGAGGGATCCCCTCCTCCAGAGACGGTTGGTGAGAAAGAGGAGCAGAACACAGGCTAAACATAGTCATACAGTGTCAATGGGTTTTGAAACACCAAAATTGATTGTTCAACTTTATAGATGTAGGACAGGACCGGGATACCAGGGAGACTAATTTAATAGGTCTTTGGGACTACGACTAGCTGAAGCAACAGTCGTGGAAAAGTTGTGTTGCATTTATCTTCATAGATCTGTTATCGTTCAAATTCTATGAATACAGTGCATATACACACATACACAATCCCACACATACACAAACACACACATGATGAGCAATAAACAATTTGTCAGGGGAATCCCTCTCAGCAAACAGACTCCCAGAGAGTTTAGGTTAACAGGTTATTCAACAGTTTGTTCAGGCTGGCTAAACTCCAGGCTTCTCGAATACAGTTTTGTGTTTCAGATGCCTCCTCGGTATCTCATTTATGACAGTTAAATAAAACTATACTGTAGTAACTCCAAAGACGTACTGCAGGTCTGGACTGGGACTGAAAAATGTCCCAAGACTTTGAAACGCAGACCGGCCCACGACAGTGTAATATTATTAAAGGCGTTATATATTTTTAGCATTATACCACGGCCGTTGGACAGGCCTTTCGGGAAATCTCCTAACTCTCCCGACGGCCAGTCCGACACTGACGGTGAGCTGCAGATGTAGATGAGAATTTGTATGATATTATCAGTCATACACAGTGGTGGAAATCTCATATACTTTGGGAAGGGACAACTGCATGACATTTTCTCAAGGGAAATTTAGAGGGGGCACACCAAAGGTAGTGCTGTAATAAATACCGACGTTATAATGTAAATTATCCTACCCCTTGGATGTCCGCCAATGGTTATACATACATTATTGCTGGTCCTTCTCTTTCACATAAAACATTTAATTCTAAGACTTATGTTTAGCAAACACACTATTGGATAACACTATGGGAAGTCTGACTGATGCTGTCGACCAGACAATATACTGAGTGCACGCGCACGATCCACTGCATGGGGCTATGCTATTATAAATTATAGTTATTTATCTGCTACGGTATCTGAATGGCTAAGAGACTCTCTCACAGGCTCTGCAAGACTATCAGTACGTATGAGTCCATGGGGTGTCCCGCGCCACTTGGCCTTTCGGGTTAATTCCATCAGAGGAGTGGAAGTTTCGGTGGGTATCCTCAGGGGTGTGGGATTGGGCAACATTTGTGAGGTAAGCTTGGTCGTCCCCAGGGGCGTCGTTAGACCCTTTTTACTGGGTCAGTACATTAATTTAGATTGATGATCCCGGATTTTCTTTTACCAGTTTAACCAAAAACATATGATGCCCGCAGAATTCCATGTCAGTGCGCTCTTCTGAGTTTGCCAAATAGCCATTGACATTGCAACACCCACACAAAAGTCCAGGGGCCTCATGTATAACAGAATGTGCAGCTTGCATACCAGAAGATGGCAGAAAAGTACCTACGCACAGAAATATTCACATGTATTAAAACGGTCCTACGCCAGGTTCTGCGCACCTTCCATTTATAAATCACAATCAACGTGAACAAGCCACTGACCCCGCCAGTAGAGTTTAATGTTTAAAGCCTCTGGTTGTCTAGCCTGGCTCTGTCCTACGTTCTTCCGCTCAATTTTCATTTTGCAGCAAAGGTCATACATGATACAGGACATGGTTATTCTTTTCACAAAATACATCCAATAGTATGGTAATGTTGAATCTTACTTGTGAAAAGTAATCCCCCTAGCCCTGTTTGCGATTGTCTGCCGATTTGAGCAGGAATATGCTGCACAGTGAAGGCTCTTGTTTATTCTGATGCTACGCAAGTAGGAATTTGCCCTGTCCAATATGGCGGCCACATTTCTCGCGCCCAGCAGCCAATGCGGCGTCTACTCTTTATTATGTCTATGTTCTGTACTAGGTCTGGGGGTTCGGCATATTAGTCGGTTTTCGCCAGCCACATTTTTTATGGTCCAATCAGCGAACAAAGGGAGTGGCTGAAAACGATGACGTTGATGCCATGCACTAGTTTGAATTGTAGTTCAGTAATGGCGGCGTAGAAAGATGCGAGCGAAGCCATTCGGTCCGTTGTGGCAACGCTGCCGAATATACAAAAGTTTAAGCCGGAGCAAGAACAATCTTTGCCGAGTTTTGTTGGTGGCCATGATGTTGTGGCTCTGGGGAGGCCACTGGGTTCGGGAAAAGTCAGCTGCAATGACAGTGGATGAGAAAAGGGGGGGGGGGGAGGCATATGTCTTACTCCGTACGTTGTGAGAGTAATAAGTAATAAAGACTTTATTTATATTGCACATATTATACAAGAATTGCAGCTCAATGTGCTTTACTTAAAATCAATACAAACAATAATAATAAAAACTATAATACAAGTGATAGAAGTAATACAAATAAATAAATGTAACAACAAAATACAGCCGCAGTCTTTGCGGAATCAAAAGTACATATAAGCCGCAGACTTTGCAGTGTCTCGAGTCCGTAGACTTTGCAGTGTCTCGAGTCCGTCTTAGACTCAAGCTGCCTTTTCCAGTTTCCAAAACATAACAACCCAGACTAGCTGCAATCTGCGGTCTCTCAAATCCGTCTTAGACTCGAGATGTCTTTGCAGTTTCCAAAACATAAAACAAACCAGACTAGCCACAGTGAGGATACACCTTATCTCGCTGAGGGTAAATCTAAAATAATTCTACATACAAAGATGTTTTGTGTAACCTCAGTCTGTGTACGATATTACATTTTCATTTAGTCATTTAGCAGACAATCTTATCCAGAGTGACTCTAGTAAGTACAGGGAAATTCCCCCCGAGGTAAGTAGGGTGAAGTGCCTTGCCCAAGGGCACAACGTCATTTTAGCACCTGGGAATCAAACCATCTGATTAATAGCTCGATTCCCTAACCGCTCAGCCATCTGACTCCCATATTGAGGTTTCTTCTTCCCACAACAAATCTTCAAAGCCGATATTGTGTGATCCTCAAAATATCACCATAAAAATCATATTTTATGAAACAGCACTGTTTAGGACCGGTTGTTGTCATGTTTATCAGCTTCTTTAAGTTAACTCATTTGGTGCGTCAGTTTTTTTAACTTTTAATTCTACTTTCAACTTTGTTGTGCTATTTAGTGATGTAATGTGTGCAAGAAATGTTTACAAGGCTACAGTAGGCCATAGATCAGGAGTAACAGTTGTACAAAAGGTTTGTACAAACTGCGTCACTTTGGATAAAGTCATGTTCTAAATAAATACAATGTAAAATTATATTTTTAACATTGCTGTCAGCAGGTCTTTACCTTTCCAGAGTCACGACTCTTGGTTCTGAGCTTGTTGACCTGAGACTCACCGATGTCAGCACGCTCCTCAGCCTCCTCCAGCTCATGTTGAACCTTCCTGAACATGGACATGTGGGAGTTGGACTGCTCCTCCTGGGTGAGATTGAGAGCAGGTTTGAAGATTAGCAGAATGGCCATCGCATTTTAAAAGGCTGATTGGTTTAATTACTATTTTACTTTGTAATCAAATTCTGTAAATGTACATTCAAATTAATGAATGTATGTGTAACGCATCACAGGAGACAGGACTAGACCCAAGCGCAGAGCGCAGAGTTATTTAGCAAAGGTACAAGAGGGAGTAGGCTAGTCTTATCCAGTATTCAAGCAGGAGGTCAAAATCCAGAAGCAGGTAGAGAAGCGAAGGTACCGACAAGGATCAGGCAGGAGGGAACGAGGTCTGGAACAAACAAGGATTGTCAACAAGAGGCCAAACAGGTAATAAGATAGACGCTCAGAATGTGACGGTAAACTACACAAGACTTCGCAAGGAACACAAGGGAATCAGGGGTGAATATACAGACCAGCTTGATGGGAAACCAGACACAGGTGTGTAGGGATAAGTGGGCAACTCAATCCAAGGAGTGGGCGTGCACAACAAACAGAATGGAACAAACTAACTAGACGGTAAACAGGGGGGGGATTTGGGGTCCAGATCTGAAGGCCTCAGTATTCAGTGGAAGAGGAGCGTTGGATCGTGACAGTATGACTCACCTCGTCCTCAGCCTCTACACTCAGTCTCTTGTAAGCCTTCACTTTAATCTGCAGTTTATCCACCAGGTCCTTAAGTCTGGTTACATTCTGTTCTCATTCATGAATGAGCCACCATTGTACTGGATGGTGTAGATAATAAGTAATTAGATAGCTCGATACAAAATTATGCAATGTAATTAAATCATTACCCTAACCCATTCCAACATGTAAAATCTATCATCATTCTATCAAGTCCAAGATATCCATCATTCAAAATGACAAATTCACATCATTATTCTAACAATAGCTTCATAGTTAAACAGGATTGAATCACTTCCTAAATCATGGAGAAAAAAAAACTGAAAAAACAGGAAAAGTATTTTTCCTTGTATCTTCCCAATCTCACCTTCTCTCCATCATCTTGGTAAACTCCCTCGTCATCAGGTATCCACAGGCAAGAGCCTGCATCATGTTTACCAGATTAGCAAACTTCTCCTCT
Organism: Hypomesus transpacificus; assembly: GCF_021917145.1. NCBI lineage: Eukaryota > Metazoa > Chordata > Actinopteri > Osmeriformes > Osmeridae > Hypomesus > Hypomesus transpacificus. The sequence continues at coordinate 9,102,446 of NC_061061.1, forward strand.
CCTCAAGGACACCAAGCAGATTAGCTTTGAAGAACAACTGAGGCATAGGGAGAATTCAAACTGAATATACAACAGATTCACATGTTGCTCTCAAAACGACATCAAATAAATGCCAATGCACTGTTTGTAGAGGATTTACCATAAAGTTGCTTGAATCGCATCATCAAGAGTGTATCTAGTATGTTATCTTGGTGTGTCCAAATTTGTACTCCTCATGGTTTACATCAATTAGCCCAAGCAGCTTCTCAGAAGCCTTCTTGTTGTCAATGAACTGGCCTTCGGTAATTTACACCGGCATTCAATACTTGTATCTGAATAGAGAGAAATATTGATTTCTTACTGTAATTTTTTTTGTCTACCTGTATTACCGTAATTATGGATGTGTGTCAGTACCTCTGCTTAAGATTAGCATAGAGGATTCTGCTGGGGAAACCCTTCCTGCAGATCCCTCCTCCAAATACCCTCGAGCACACCATTACAGCTCAGCTGGTGGATAATCAGGAAGTTCTCCATCATAACTGGTTTCAAAAGTTAGAGTTACAATTGGCACATGTATTTTATTCACTTCAGAGTAAAATGATGTGTTCTGTTATACCTGGAGTCTTAGACTCATTGGGGATCAGGCAACACACAAAATAAGGGTGGGTGCTTCTCAAGTTGGTCATCAGCTTTTCCAAATTCTCCTGTGAGGTTTTTTCAAATTATATATTGAAAACAATTAGTTCATGAAGATATTTAGTTGTTTAAAAAAAGCTTACTCACTGAACTGAGAATACACTATCTGCATGGAATCTCCCTTTTTTGTTGTATCTGTTGAACAAATATGCCAGATTAGAGATCATTAACATCAATTGTTTAACTTTATCATGAATGCATTTTTTGGTGCGTGCAATGCCTGGTAATGCATGGTGGGAGAGCAACATAAATGGTGGGCAGCAGTTTGGAAGACTTTCCATACAGCTGAATCACAGAGTCGTTCACGGTATCCTTGTTCTTGTCCAGCCAGCGACATTGAGGTCCACTGTACCAGCATTGTGGAACAGAGAAAAGTGGGATGCTGCTTTGCTCTTTGCTGGTTTAGGCTTCTCAAATGCCTTATTCTTGCAAGTGTATGAAGCCTTGGGGAATGTGCAATCCTCTTCTAGGATGCAGAAAATGCCATAGATGCAATTAACGCCGCACAAGAAAACAAGTAATTGGTTAAAGGGGCGATTGACTGGGTTTTTGGGTATTTCACACTGTTCCTTAAGGTCTCCTAATAGGGTATGTAACATTGGTTGGGTTGAAAATGGCCCGGGTGCTGTTCTATGCCCCCTGATAGATCCTCTGAAATGTTCCTGAGAAAAAACACTAGCTTTTTTCCTTTTTTTGTATGCTCATTAATATTTAGATGAGCTGAGCGCTGGTTAGTTGGTTTTCAACGAGTGAAGCTGGGGAGCAAAAACGCAACACAGCTAACAGAAGCACTCACTGAAACACCGAAGGTGTAGACTTGAAATAAAAACGCGCAAATAAATCTATTGTGTCTACACAACACTGTTTTCAACAGATTGACTACATATCATTTGAAATGATGACGTTAGTTGTTTCTACTTCTGTTGTCATCTAATATCACATATCACAATGACTTACTTAGAGACTTGTTGCTCTTGTTGGTTAGTGGTAGCTGATTTAAACTGTTGTATAAAACTTTTTTTTGTTAATCTTATTTTTTTTATTTTACTGTTGCTTGTTTTTCCACAGGTACACTTGCACTTACAGATTCATGTTGTTTAAATTGTAACTTGCTAACTACATGCTCTTATGGTTTTTCCCTTTGGCACTTATTTTTTGGTTGTTCACATTGTGTTCTTGTTTTGGCTACCCGCAATGCTCTGGGGCTATCTTGTTGTTATTATCAGTGACCTATGCACTTTGTAAAGCTCTCTCTTGGAAGTCGCTTTGGATAAAAGCGTCTGCTAAATGAATAAATGTAAATATAGAGAGAACTGCCACTCTGGAAACTTCCGGGTTCTGAACTGGTTGCAGTTCCACTCTAGTTACATATGAGGGTGCGAGTGAGTGCAGAATGAATGGAGGTCTATGGAGCTATACCCCTCAAAAATCCACTTTTCTCAGGATATAATTTATTTTCTAGTAATTTGAATTTTGAATTCAAAAGGGGAGGCAAAAGAAAATACACACTGCTGGGTTTTAGATTTTTTGAAAGTCACCTTTTGTTCTACAAAGCCTTTTAAAATGTCAATGACGTCATACACTTTGGACGGCCAGAGATACTGCTTTACGGCAAGCTGTCTAATATATCCGTAGACGGGCCTTGGTTTCTTTCCCTTTTTCTCGAGCCATCGACAATGCAGGTTAGGCTGCTCTGTCAATACACGTGCTAGAAAGCTGGCTATCAGCTAACCATCAGCTGGCTATCAGCTTTGTACCTAGTCAATACACGATGGAGGGCGAATAAAACTTCTGAAGATTAGTGAGTGAAAGTGTGGAAAAAGAAAAGACCGCATACAGTTGGATGAGATTACGAATGTATTACATAAATTTGAATTAAAAAAGTGCAAAACCAATTAAAAGGAACCTTTTAATTGCCTTTTTTACTTTAATATTCTATAAGCTATGCTATTATACATGTGAAAACCAGGCCAGAGCAGGCCTAAAAATGGGGAGAGTGAATCCCTTAGGACAAGTCACCAGCTGGGTAACAAGTATTGTACCCATGGCAGAACATCATAAAATATCCCTTGGTCTGGCTCACGTTCTATTGGGCATCTTTGTCACTTTTAATTACAATAAAACTCTCAAATGTTACTCTACCATCAAACTGTAAATGTAGACAGTTTCCTGTCAGCTATTGATTTATTTTCCTTATAGCTCAAAGCCATGTTCCTCACCCTTATTTCTGCCCCAAGCCTGCACATGACAAACTTTTTGATTGAGATTGACTCAAGGAGGCTGGCATGTTCTGGATGGGTGCTGAGGAGGCTATTGAAAGCCCCCAGCCTCCCTAGAGTCATCTCAAACTTGTTGGTGATGTTGGTGTGAGGCCAGAAGGTGTCAATGTTCTTTTTGAATTCTTCCTCCAACAGCTGGATGCATGCATCGAACTCCTCTGACGGCCTCATCAGGTTGGCGCCCGGAGTGTACTTTTTGGCCGCCAAGAAAAGGTGCTCTTTGCTTCCAGCGTATCTGTGGTCCTGATGGGTTGGACCCAACAGCAGGACTTCACAGTGAGGACATGCCCTCACTGTTTCCTCCTGCTGAAGGATCTGGACTACCCAGCCAGCAACATAGAAGAGGCTCTCCTCCTGGATGCAATCACCAACAGTCTACAAAGTAAGGGATATACAATGTTACATTGCTAAGATAATGTGTTATGTGACTTATGTAACTGTGACTGTAGATGTGTCTTTATGCTGTTTTGTGTTGTGCACATAACCTTGTCTTCCACAATGTCTGATACCAGTTCCACATCCATTGGTTCTGCAGTTGTAGGTGGAGGCAGGGCCAGTGAGGGGGTCAGAAGCATCAGCGGACCGGTTGTTGCTGAGGTCGCGGGAGTTGCCCCATCTGATGAGGTAGTCAGAAGTGTGACTCCATCATCCACCTCACAATTTGATGTGATCGAAGAGAGGATGTTAGACACACTCAGTCCCCTGGGAGCAGCAGTGAACTCCCGCGCACTGGGGTTGTACTTGTGCCCACCTTTGCCCCGGACCAAGGAGAAGAGATCTGCATCAAAAAAAGTGGGAGAAAGTAAGCTGTCTATAATTTTGATTAGGTTAGGGATTTCCAACGCAATAGTTCACAGGGATTGGGGACAAACTACCAATACATGTTTTTGTGTTTGTCTGTTGTAGTCTGTTGCATTACCTCAATACAGTCTTGATTCAGTTTTGAGGTGCACAAATACTTCATACCAGCATCTGTGCACCTCTTGTGGACCAGCAATACGCTCTTAATAGAGAGACACATTTCATGCTGGCATGGTGGTGTACGCCCAGATCTGGAGGGGAGAGGGGGGGGCTTATCAAGAAATGCTATAACAAAAATGTAATGTTAGTCTGTGCTTCACCTGTTTGTTTGTTTGTTTGTTTATTTCATTTGCTGAAGCTTGGTTGTTCACTTAGGCTTTTCGTATTGACTAACCTGATTCCTAAGGAATATGTTAATATGTTGGCTTCATCGGGCCATGACCTTCAGCTCTCACTGGAGCGGTTCGCAACCGAATGTGAAGTGGCTGGGATGCGAATCAGCACCTCCAAATCTAAGGCCATGGTAATCGACCGGAAAAGGGTGGAGTGCCATCTCCGGGTTGGGGAGGAGATCACGTCGTTCCGGGCACGTCCGGAACGACGTACGAACGAACGTCCCTTGTGGCACGTCCCACTGGGAAGAGGCCCCGGGGAAGACCCAGGACACGCTGGAGGGACTATGTCTCTCGGCTGGCCTGGGAACGCCTCGGGGTCCCCCAGGAAGAGCTGGTGGAAGTGGCCGGGGGGAGGGAAGTCTGGGCCTCCCTGCTTAGGTCGCTGCCCCCGCGACCCGATCCCCGGACAAGCGGCAGATGACGGACGGACGGAATATGTTCATTCATGGTAAGCCCAGAGACTGGGAGACTGCAAGTAGGGTAATTGTAGATATGTAGGTAGGTTGTAGTTAGTAGGTGGAACTTAGTAGGTAGGTTAAATGTTTGTGAAGTTACGTTCGTTTTTGTTTTAGAATTACCTTGAGTTCAGGATGTCAAAAAGGCGATTTTTTTGGGCAATGAACTCTGCAGTGTCTTTTGCCTCTGTTGGTAGCCTCTTCAATGACACCATTGCTGAAATGCCTGGGTCACAACAGATGTGAAAACTTAATTGGAGATCAGTATTACATTAGAATCTTAAAATACTGCTTCTATTCATTATAAAGATGAATAGTGCACATGAAATGTACCTGCAGAAACACTGTGGCTAAAGACCTGTGTTGCCAAACTAACACGCATATTCGAAAATGCAGGCAAAGATATGTGCCTCTCAGTGAGTTTTGGCGCCATACGAACAGTGTGGAGCTTGTCAAGCTCATAGAAGTTCACAATATGGCACCAAAGAACCTCTTTGCCTTGGATCTAAGGATGTAAATAAATATGAGCTGGTATGAGAATGTATCTTAATCATGCCACTCATCTTCATGAAACCATTTCATAGACAAATCATGTCAATGTATTTGCTGTGTTTCTGTGCTTACCTTTAGGCCATACTTATAGAAGTTGTTCCTGATGGACTTCACTGTGTGGGGGACATCAAACACCACAGGAACCCTCTGAACCCCACTAGAATGCAGTGGGAATCCTCGCCACCCAGAGGGTCCAAGGTGGCCCCAAGTAGGTGCAAGGCTTTGATGTTAGTCATTGCCTGGTCACATATTACTGCCTGCACCTTGGAAATGGGTAAATACATTGTTTCAATACATGGTTTGAGTGTAATTGTACATTGTTAATGTTTCTGTTCAGAAGTCAGCAGTACATACTGTCAGCCCTATGTGTTCTAGGTTCCCAATGGCATCCCTAATGCTGCTGGCAATTTCCACGGCTGGCATGGATCTGGGGAGAAGAAATAGCCCATGGCCTGTTGAAGGACAACGTTTTTGGTAAGTGTGTTTAACATACAGAGCAAAAATAAATAAATCTTGTTGGTCAGAACAACAAAACTATGTGTTGTTGGTGGCTTGCCTGTTTCCACTTCCCCAAAATGCCTCTAACCATGATGACCATTGCCTGCTTTGCAGCATGGCCTGAGAGAGATACGCCATAAATGGCATCATGTCTCCTATCATAGTCGAATTGCCTCTTGATGGCCATCTCATCTAAAACAAGAGTGCACATTCTTTCCGCAGGGGTCATGGTGGAGGTGATCACTCCCAGTTGGGAAATGATTCCTTGCAGAAAGACTGGCTGTTGGAACAAGCAAGTTAAATGATCAATTTAATGTATGTTTTGAAATTGTGAAGCTGGGTAATGTAAAGCAGTCACATGTTGCATTGGTATTTACCGAGAAGTATCCCACACGTCCTGTAATGTATTTGCGTATTGTGGTTTTGAAAGGTAGAGCAAACATGCTTCTCAAGTATCTGTAACCCTTTGGGCTGCTGTGTAGTATCTGCAGCCCCAGGTCTTTCAGAGGTTGGCTAAACCTCCTTCCTCTCCCCTTTTTCCCATCCTCTGACAGTTGTGCCCTAATGATGTTCCGCCAGCCTTCATAACAGCTCTGCTGCATCTCTTCCAGAATTAGTAGCCGGCTTCCTTCTTTTTTTCAGCCGTGTAACCTTTGCCTCTAGTTCTGCAATACTCTGTAATAACAAAGGGCATCTTTTAATTGATTCTGTGAAAATGCTAGTCACAATCTAGAAATTGAATAAGCTCAGAACATCACCTTGTCCTTTAGTTGAAGGCTGCTTAGGGGAATGGTCACCTGAGACTGATCTTTTGTCCCTTCAATTGTGTCATTTTCTATCCTTTCTGGTCCCTTTTGAGTTATTTCCTCTTTCCCTTCTGCTACTGCGCTTTCTCCTTCTCTTTCTCCTCCTTCTGCTACTGCTCCCTCCTCTGTCATATCCTTTATGCCTTCAGGTTTTCTCTGTCTCCCCCTCTATCTCTAGAATGTCCCTCTCTTCTACCTGCTCCTCAGAGTGCCTTCTCTCAGCTTTTGGAGGATTAAAACAGTCAATTAATCTCAATGGATCATTTAATGTTTATTCATTTAATTTAATGTTCCTGTAAATGTAATGTAATGGTAATGTTCCTGTAAATGTAATGTAATGTTCCTGTAAATGTAATGTCATGTATTGTGTCTTAATTGTTAATGTTGGTCTTGTATTGTTCTTGTCCTCAATTGTCATTCTTACCTTCACTTCTTTTCAGCTTTTTTAGAGGAGGAGAGGGGGTTGATGCAATCAACCAATGTAGGGATGGCATCGCTGGTAAGTACATGTTTTACATTATGCTGTTTAAAAACATGACACAAAGAAAATTGTGAATATTAATAATTGTATTTATTTGTATCAGTAATTGGATATTATTTTATTTATTATATTTAATTGGATTGTCATTACCTTTACACTACACAACTCAATTTTACAAGGAAGCGTTCCTCAAAGTGCAGTTCACACACCACATATCCTCACTGTACTAGCTCCTCATGTGACATGGTGAGTCTGAGGTCCTCTGGTCTCATATTTATGAGCCATCTCCTTCTCCTTAAATGTAAACTTGAATTAGATTTGGTATTTTTCCTTCTCTCACAAATTAATATTATCCTATTCTCACACATTGGTTATTCACTAGCTCTTCTTTGCTAACTTCTTCTGTTTTCACATTTGTTCTTCACTAGCTGCTTGATCCTTTTTGTTTTTTAACCACCTTTGTGTTATGGTTGCATTCTCCATAAACTGTATGCACACAAATCACCAAGCTCCTAGAGAGCACAGAGTTATGTATTTCCACTAACACCTTTTCCTTTCTTTTCTCTAGTTGTACCTTGATGCTGTGACGTCTTTCATCCTACTCCTCCGACACCCTACAAACACACCACCCTAATTCTGTAGCTGTAGTTGGTAGTATAGTGCAATGATGATGTATTGTAGTGGTATAGTATATTGTAGAAAAGGTTCATATTGTAGTATTAAAATGTTGATGCAATTGTTATATTTTAGGTTCATATTGTTGTCATTATGTTGAGACACCCCCTCCCACTATCCCAACACACACATATACACCCACCCCTTCATTCTTTAGGTTAGTTGTACTGTAGTTAGTTAAGGGTAGCACCTGTGAATGTGCTTTCGTGTGTCTTCCTCAGTCCTGTCTCCACAATTTCCCTCCCTTGTCCCTGCACCCCTTTATCTCTCATGCTTTTCATATGCTGTTCTATTTGGTGCAGAACTGTAAATAAATACCTTTAATAAATCATTGCAATAATCAACATCTGATAAAGAGAAATCAATTTGGTTCAGGATTAAGTGATATGGTGTAGACTTCCATATGCAATGTAATTACAGGGTAACTCTAACCCGTTAATTAGTAGCGTCACATATATGTGATCGTTTGAAATCGGGTCCCAGAGTACCGTCACACGTGTGATTCTGAACATTCCAACCCACTATTTTCCGATAGACAAAAACTATATGACAAACGCTATAGTATGGCTTCAACATTTACAATTAGGAGGCTAACACGTAACACTAGCAGGTAGTAGCATTGCTACGAGTATTATGCTAGGTTGCTAGGTAACGGAAGCTAACTAAAGCTAGCTAGGTAATATTTAGAACTCACTCATCTATTAAGAAACCCATTCAGTCTGTAGAGGGTGATTCAGTGAATTAGTTACCATATTTGCAATATTAACAAAACCATTTATGCAGTAACGGAAGAGTCCCCCCTTCCAGCACGTTTCATTGGGATCTGTGGTAGCCCACGCAACTTGACTGAGTTGGAGATTAGCCAACTCGGCATTTAGCCAACTTTCCCACCAACGAGAACCCCGTAAATTCAGATAGGCTCTGGCAATTAACACAGGAACACATACGTTACCTTTTTTCATCCTTGGGAAATGAGAAATTGGACAACTCTTTTCCACTATTTGAACAATTAAACATTGCACATCTTCCAGGCATTTGATTATTTTTGTCATTTGTATTGATATTTATCACTATTGAGCGGGACATTGGCATTTTAGAGGGTTTTTTTTTTAGTTTTTTTTTTAAGGTAACAATACTGTACCATGTATCCTGTATTCATGAACACAAGAATAACACAAGTACTCAAATTCAATTTATTTCCCATGTAAATTTTACAGTACATACAAAATTATAGGCAAATAAAAGTACCAGCAACCCCATAAAAGTTGCTGCGGATTAAAAAAAATTGGGGGGAAAAAAGTCAATCTTAACATTCCCCGTAGACTAGGCTCTGACCATAGACATATATACATATGTATATAGACAAGTTCATGAGACGTTTCCGCCTCACTTCCTGAACTGCTCCCCTATATGCAATCCACTTCCATTCTGGCGGGCTGGGTTTGTTTTGCTAGCTAGCTCCGTTGTGCCGACAAAGCACTGATATCGCAGTAACAAAGAGGATATAAAATTTACAACATGAAGAAAAGTGGTTCGGGAACGACGTGTGCGGTAGTTGGTTGCAAACACTCGAGAAAGCACCTGAACGAGTGGTTAGATAGAGTGCTACGACCAGTTTTAAAACCTAGAATCGCCTCTAGAATCGCCTCTAGCCTGTTACTGTATTAGGCTATACTACAGTATTGTTTGTAGGCTATTCACATTTTGTCGGTGTTCCTTTATCCTATTGTTGCAGTGGATTTAATAATTTTACATTGATATGTGAATATTATAATTCTAACCTTTCAAAGTGCCAATACACATATGTACATCTATATAAGCCCGGCATGAGGTGTGTAGCCAACCGGTGCTTGTTTAAAGCAGTCATAACCGGGTTCATAGGAAGAATAGATACGTAGGCACTTCAGGCAGTGACAAGCCACATTAATAAGGATAACAGTGTACTGCCTGTCTTGTCCTTGTGAAGTTGTTAAATTGAATAGGCTGAACATCAACATGTAACATCAAGTATAGCCTAGAAATTCCAAACGAATTAGCGTTAGGTTTCAATTTTACGTATGCCTAGGCTAGCTACTTGTACCGTGTCCAGGCAATAAACAAAGAACATTATGCTACATGTTTTGTATTGAATTGAAAGACCATTGAATTTGCATGATGTTCCTGTGTGTGTGAATTCCTTTGACTGGGTACAACAACGTGATCAGTCAACCGACCATAAATGTTTTTAATGTCGGGCTACGAATTTATTGAACAACTTCTGTCTGATACGTGTGGCATCCTTTAGCCAAATAATTGGCCTACATTTTGCTGAGAGATTGAAGAACTGACAACAAATGTTCTAATGAATCACCGACTAAAAGTCATCTTCTGACATTGCCTTTGCTCCATGTTAAAAGCTCCAAAATGATGGACTGGCAAAAGCTTTATAAATATGAATGTACTTAAAAGTATGGCGCCGACGTTATCCACAAGTACATGCCACAACGTTGGCAACTTATCCAGTAGTAAATGTCAAACGATAAGTATGTCAAAGTAGTAGAACCATGATCCCAAGATAGCTTAGACAAATCGCTGTGTTTACACCGGCAGACGCTGTGCAAACCACTTCCGGCGGAAATGAATTGCATATTTGCAGAGTTATAGCGGCCCCCTAGTTTTGGGGCGTAAACTTGTCTATATAGGCATATGTCTATAGCTCTGACATTCTGGTTCCGCTTCGGATGCCATCAATCGGGAGCTTTGGTCGTAATCAGTCCTTCACTAAACAAGCAGAATGCTAGCGTGTTATGGGCAAAAACGACTCACCCTGTAAGAAATCGAAAGGACATAAGTACTCGTTCATTCAACTTCCGACCTATAATCCATGTTGAACATTCAAAAACTACAATCCAATCTGAAATTTGTCAACGACAATCAGGCGAAAGAAACAAATGTAGCCGTTTAGCTCAGTAGACTCCCATTCAACATGCACTCGCTCGCGATCACCCCCAGCGGAACTCTGGTGGAACTGCAACCAAATTCGGTCCAATGGGGTTTAATAGGGAGTGGCAAGGCTCTCCTTAAACAGGCTCTGGTAGAACGTTACAGCTTAGCAAACAAAGTCTATATCATGATTCAACTGATATAGTTAGCTAAATATCTTGTTGAAAAATAACCTGACAAAGATCTGGACTAAAATGCATCGAGAATTGTAGATTTACATGTAACACAGGTTATTTAATCAGATGAAACACAGTCAGGAATAGCTTTCAGTTTTTAAGATGGAGGAAAAACTAATCGCCTGTGTGGCTGCATGTCCAGCTCTGCACGATACGTCTCTGTATTTGTACAAGTACATTAATAAAAAGAATGAGGCCTGGTGCAGGGTTGGCGACCTTGTCGGTACTCCTGGGGCCTCATGTATAAACGTTGTACGCACAATAAGCTTGCGTACGCTGGTTTTCACGCACACTTTGTGATGTATAAAGATTTACTTGACGTGAGAATGTGCGGGCCATCACGGAAACTTTTGAGCAGACGTGAGAATGTGCGGACGGTCCGTAAAGTCTTGTCTGGCTTTGTAACGTGGCAAATTCGAACTGAAAAGTGCCGAAACTCACCAAATATTACATAATAATGTTTCCACTACTACGTTTATGACGTTCACAATTCAAAAAACATAAAGATTAAAGTTTGATCATTAATGTGGATGATCAAATCAAAATGCCAAAAACCAAAACGGGAAATGCTAAATAGCCTTCTGTTTAATCCGCACCACTTAATAACTTCTGTCAAACTTGAGGGTGTCAAAAAAACGACAACATCTCAGGAAATCCATGTCACGCTAACCCTATTAATAGCTGCCATGCTGTTACGATGCGCCACCACTCGTTTCTTCAGTAAAGTTTTTCTTCTTCTAGTCATCATGAAATGAGGAAGGGACATTGCAGCCTTTTTTGCCCCAGTAAATACAAAAGTTAGAGAAACATATCAAGGTATCTTCAAAGTTTTACATCGGACTATTTCTTCTTAATTTCTGCCATGGTCCGGTTCACTGAACCCACAGCATTTATGGCCCTACAATAATAATAATAATTTCATTTGTAATGCACTTTACATTTAGCTAAATCTCAAAGTGATACAGGTTAAAAACAAGAAAGGGCGCAAATAGTGACAGTTTTCCACTCCGCCGTCTTTTGTTGCTAATACCTGATGACAAGCCGCCAAACCGGACGCATTTTCTCGCCTCCACACTCGGTTGTCAGAGCCTCGATCTCACAGTCACCGTATTTCTTCGAATAAACGCAACAGAGTTTAACGTTCATTTTTAGTGCAGCATTTATTTGAGGGCGGCGTTTATTTGAAGAAATACGGTAATTCAGACAAAGAAATGACCTCAGCATTTACTGTCCATCTGCATATTCATTTATGGGAGGAGGCAAGGCGGGGTCAGTGGCTCATTCACGTGCGGTCAATCTCACGTTGATTGTGATTTGTAAAGGAAAGGTGTGCAGGACCTGACGTACAACCGGTTTTATACAAGTGAATATTTCTGTGCGTAGGTACACAGGTATACATGAGGCCCCTGGTGTTTTTTTTTTAACTTTCAAATTCAGTCCCTCGTCACATTAGCTACATAATTTACGTAACGTACTGTGGTAACTAGCTGGTTAACCCGGCTGGAACTCCTTAGTTGTATCGACAGATTAGCAGAGACTTTGAGTAATATACTTAAACGTTTTTTACACATGTCAACGTGTATGTCTATTAAACAGTTTAGTATCTTTGGACAAGTTGTATTTTGATCGATGTTGCGAGTATGTAAACCCAAGTCTGCACACACAGCGATTCGCGTCGCTGCATTATAAACGCACCATAAGTGTTTTCGCTATCCAGCTGTTCTTGCATTCCTTGCAAATCCAGACATCCCAGTCTGCAGACTAATTTCTGGGAGGTGTCAGTTTAGTATAGAGGGTTTTCACCGACGCGTCATCAGACCGGAAGTCGCCATCCTGGAGGCACTCCGCATCACAACAAAGCACTTGGCACTAAAGTATATCTCGAACGTCGTCAAGGAAAATTGTGAATTATTGCCGTGTTTCAGGTTGTACAAATAGGACAGATCGTGAAAAACATTTGGTATATTATTGACTTCCAAATGTTATAAAAAACCAGGGAAAGGAATGCCAGAGATTGTCAGAGGAAAGGAGGCACTTGTAAAAGCTCAACCAAGATCTATGAGGGAAAAATCTGGACAACATACGGATTTGTTCGGCACATTTCTTGTCGGGCATTGTGAAATGTTTATTTCAGCGGCTCAAAACAAATTTTCTATTGTAATGATAATATTTTTAATAGTAAATTGTAAAAACAACTACAGCTTTTATTGTTTTTACTGTGCGCTCATTTTACTGTAAAGCTGACATTGACATAATTCATATCAAACTACTGCATGTGTATGGGTTCGGCGAGAAAACCAGGTAGTTATCAATATCGGGATATCCAACTGAAGGCAGAATCACCGGGTCGTCACGGATCCAAGTAGAGGGAGCTAACTGGTAGGGATCTGCACCGCCAATAAATCCTAATTTCTCAAAATATCGACCCTTTTCTTGTGGTCCAAGTCCTTCCCTATATGCCTTTGGATCTTGGACGCGTTTTGATGACCATTTCGGTCGTTTAGACATGGCTACAGTACCAAAGAGTATAGAATATACTTTGGTTGTACTCTGTTCAGTTGTTTACACTGAGTGCCTCCAATATGGCCGCTGATCCGGGTTACCACCCAGAACGTGACGTCGGTGAAAACCCATAGGCTACATAGCTTCTCAGCAAGTTATTTTTTAAGTTTAACAGCCTGACTTCATTGATCAGTTGTTTGGGGCTGCTGCAGCACTCATAAGAGCAGGCAAACTGTAGCCTGATGTTGTCATACTCATAATTTTATTCAGAATATTATTCTGAGAACTGTCCGTTGGGTTGTGAGTATGGGGCGTGTTTCAACCGAACTCGTAAAACAAATGCCTCTTCGCTCAATTGGATAGACCTACAACCAATCAGAGCAACGTAATATGTTGTTTGTGGAAAACCAATTCAACCCAAGCGCTCTTTGGTGACGTGGTTGATTACGTTACTGTTGGTCATCTGTCCTATCGTATAAAGCCCGCCATGACAATTTCATTGGTCCGAACAGCTTCCCTACCCCAACAAAAATGTTTGTGGGCGGGGCTAAGTTGGGCTGGCAGCCAGGCTAGGTCTGTGTGTGATCAGAGGGTAAAGAACAATTTAGCTGTTAAAGTGACAGTATTTTATGAAAATACTTATAATTGTATTATTTTTTATGGTCTGGTTGGCTTCTTTAAGATGGCTCATGTGAACATATGTCATTTTCTTAAGTAAATCATCCATGCTGCATAACGCAGGACAGAACCTTCAGGTCATCATGGCCATGCCCCCAATCTTTTCACACTTTAGTTCGACATGACATACTATAGGAAGTGAGTTTCAATAAAGCTAACTGAAATTGCATACAGTCAAACGTGTTCCTACTGTTCATTAGTTTTGCCATACATACTCACTTGGTTATGACCACAAACATTTATCTTCTTGCCTCCTCAGTGACAAGGATTTTCACATCACACTTCCCGCCATCTCTCTTAACAACCAGACCCTTGAGGTACAACTCCTTGACATCAGGGCAATAGCAGGCATTCTCAGCCACAAAGGATGCAGTCTGGGCCTCAATCCTCTCCCTAAGGCTTGCAAAGGTAAATCACATATTTCCCATACTAGGCTATATCCGCGTCCGTACTCATGGTGGCGGGTTACTGATAGGAATAGATATTTACATAAGAAAATGAAAACAACCAAGGGGTCTGTTTAAATCGACAACTACGTCATATAGTTAAGCCTTGTGGGATGTCCATCCATCAAATATTTTATATAAAACATTCTCTCCGCTTTTTTAGGACTTGCTGTTGTTACCTCCTTTACATCTAAAAGAAGTCTGTGTAGGACCTCAGCATTTACTTTGGTAACTTGATTTGAGTTATAAAAAAGTGGCTCTGAATCAAAGTCTAATTTGGGATGTGTCACATGCAATGGCAGGCAACTAATTAAGTCCTTGATCTCAGTTGGAAAGACCGGGTCATTAATTTTCTAGGGCAAATATCTCAGTTGGAAACATACTACAGTATGTTTAATATGTGAGAGGCTATATGTGGGGGTGGGTGTGATACATAAGGTCACATTATGAGCTTTCCACACTCAGTGTCCAAGTTGTAAAATTGAAAATGTCAACCATTCAGCAGTGCTATTAAATCTAATGTCGGTGATAAAACCTTGTAGACGGATGATTAGAGAGGTGTTGTCAGATGTTAAATCCCTGCTGCAGAAACACAGCAATGAAAAAAGCTTTTGGTTACCCAGTTAATTCTGTATCTGAAGAATGAAAACGTTCCTACTTGAAGGCATTTTTTGTTGAAATACCACTAGGTTTGGAGTTTTTCACCCACAAATAGGCAGTAAGGGCAATAATATTCTCGATTGATTAGTCACAGCTGTTGCCGACAAGACTGTTAAGAAGGAACAAAACGGATGTCTTAATAAGAATAATTTGTATTAATCCACTGCAGTCTGTAATAAGGAAATTGCATACCATGTGAAAAGTAATGCACACTTGCAGCCATAATTCTCATTTGTTTGATTTTGCATTGTCTTGACTGTTTCTCCCTTATGGCCTTAACTTTGGCCTCTTCCTGATTTTGTTGATTCTATTAATAGCCATCCTCATAATGGGCCCCTCTGCAGACATACTACACGTTGCACACACGTTGGCTGATGAATATGTCTGTGGGGGATCCCTTATAGTAAAATGACTCCCAGTCGTCTGAGGTGAAGAGGTTCCTCAAAAGCTTGCTTTGGCTGCCATCCAGGTTCCTCTCATTTCTCCTCTTGCTCCAGGTTCCTTGTGTCATTCCTAATTCTAAATTGGGTGTCAACCAATGGGTTCACCACCTCGTGTACTAGGAAGAACTCATGAGTAACACCAGGGGCCAAATCTTTAAAACTTAAATCCCTCTAAAAATAATATCGGCCCACCACAGTACTGGTCTTGTGTGTCGTGTTTGGTCAACATATTTATGTACTTTTACGTACTCTTCTGTAACAATAGCAGGTTATATCATTAGAAAAGAATAGTGGGTGTCAAAGTGTTTTAAATTGTGCACAACTGTGTTCAGTCAAATTTTATGAACCATGTGTGTGGTATACAAGGCCGGATTAACCATTACGGCAACTGGGCACTTGCCCAGGTGCATATGACATCTAAGAGGCCCTGGACAATGTCAACTAAAATGTTATATCACATTATCAACACTGTCCTAACTTTCCTTAATGTGAGTACTTTATTGCAACTCGTTCAATCAAAATATTATGTTAAATCACGTCAAAAACAGTGTTTGTTTAGTCTAGTAGCCAGTACCGCTGCTCCCATAACGCGCACTACACGCTGTGCGTAGGGCACCAATTCCTGAGGGGGCACCAAAAATTAGCCAACTGAAAAATCATCATAGTTATAAGTCAAAAGTATTCACATTCATTTCTCAAGTAGAAGTATAGATACTAGGGTTTAAAAATGCTTCTGTAGAAGTTTAACATGTGTTTCATGGAGCGGAAGATATGATGACTACTTGCCTATAAATATAGTAATGGTGCAAAAAGTCAAACTTCAGAGGCATGTTATCAATAGCCTTTATTCAAATTAGATGGCGAATTTGTGAAAGCCATTGGCTCGTGGTAGCCTACTTGGGTGCGCAGTATGGAACGCCGAGTTAGTCAAAATTAAATGAATAAATAAATAGGTAAATAAATAGATAAATACATACATAAATATGGCTATTAAATAAACTATGAAATAAAAAAATATGGCAATAAATATAGCATTACATAATTACGCATATAGCTGAATCCATTTACTGACATCAATAAATAAATACGTTTATTTATTTCAAAATAACGTTTTTGTAAAGACTACATTTATTTATTTCATGGGACTTTTATTTCCTAATGCCAGACTTTTTCACACCACATTTATTTCCACACCACATTTATTTCCAAACCACATTTATTTCTGTGCTGTATTTATTTCAGAGGCCTGTTCCATAAAGCGAGTGTACCGAATAAGCCAGACTTCTGTCAGTTAGTCAGACTCATTTCTAGTTCATTCGGTTCCGTAAAGCTAGCTCAACTTTGTTCGAACTCGGTTACTATGGCAACTTAGGCTGTGAAACGTCTGGTCCGGGACTGACTAACTGTCAGGCTTAGCGTGACTTGGTGTTGAACCAGACCTTCCTGTAACACTGACCCAACGAGAAAACGATGATTTACCACGGATATTCTCATTTTCTTATTCTCATCAGTTCAATATGTTCAACGTGGATAGAAAATCAACTTAAATAGCCTACATAGGCTACAACATTTAGCCTAACGCATTAAACGATAATGAACACACCACGTTAAACGTAGCCTATGGCTAGCCTAGTTTGTGATTTCGAGTGTTTCACTGAATTTGGAGTCATACCATTGCGTTTTCGCACTGACTGTGGCACTGAAAATGGGAAAATGGCAGCAATCCACTGTGCTCTTAGATCAACACACGTGATGATTCTGCAGGAGCTGCAAGTCATATATGTGGCTCCTCAACCTCAAACCAACTAATTGAAAGCTGGTGGTCATACTTCAGAAAACAAAGGCATTGCCACAACCATTTATACAGATTTCTATGGTATTCATTTTGTTTTGAAATATTGTGGTAATGGGTCTGTGTACAGTCCGTGCTGCCTGGTGGTAGATGTGCTTTATCTACAGCTCTGGAAAATTAAGAGATCACTGCATTTTTCTTCAAGCTCTCTTTAATCTCCGAATTACTTATTTGAATGCTGTCAGTAGTTCATAGAACATTTCAGTTTCCCCAAACATGAATAGGAAGACCAGAGAAACTGCATTTTGCATCAGTCTCTTACATTTTCCTAAAGCTGTATAAGTGAAATACTCTTCCACTTGATAGAGAAAACAATATTACCTGGGACAAAATGTGTAATGTGGGTGTTTCTGTTGTTGATTGTATTTACTGTATGTAGGTCTCAGTTCTGGATGGACCTCTTGAATGATTTGAGGGAGAGACAGCTCTTCAACGGCAGTCATGAACATATATGCTTAGTGCGGTTTGTGTTCTTGGGTGTGCTACAGAGGGACCTCGATGAATACAAAGAAATGTGGAACACCCACACCATTCGACTGGTTACACAGTCTCGTTGTCCTTCTGGTAAACCAGATGTTATGTACACCCTGCCACACGTGTGTTTACACTAACATAAAATATATTTTATTTTGTCATTGAATTATTTACCGTAGTTTTTTAATCAACGAAGTGAAGGTCTAAAAAAGGACCTTGACCTACGTAGCCAATCGTTCACGTCAATCATGGCGTGTCGTTTCATTTTGATGAAGCGGAGAATGAGGGAGCTATCATAGTACAAAGCTTAAAGGGAACGTTCTTTCTGGAAGAAGTCACGTGGCCGTGTGCATTGCTTTTGCCGTGGTGGATTGTATGATCCATGTTTTATCTCTCGGGCTGCTTAAGAATAGGGTGCACGCGCAATTAGCTTGACTAGTTAAATCTGACTTGAATTAGTAGGACTGCGTGGGCTGAAATTGGCATTTATGGAACCGCTTTAGCCCCGCTTGACTTGTTAAGCTAAGTCAAGTCTGGTTTGGGACTTTAAGTTCAACTTATTTGAGCGGCCTTTATGGAACAGCCCCCCAATCTCACATGCAAACGAGAGTTATCTTCAGACCAACGCAGCTGCACATAAGATCTAAGGCAGATAGGAGGGACACCTACATTCGGTAGATGATGGAAGACATCAAGCATAAGCTGGCCTTATAGATCAAATTGATCAGCATGGCTTGTCAGGATATATTATTTTGGCACACATTGTAGATTTTGTAGAGGTACTTAGGCGGATAAGTGCTCTACAGAACATAGATATTGAAGTCTTAAATAGTTTGAGACTTATCGAGCACTGTTCGTGTGCAAGATGTACAGGTAGTGGGGGGTGATTAGTGCCAGGTAATGTTAGCTAACACAGCTAGCAACCGTTGCTACGCCTAACAAAGAAGACAATCACTGCCACTGTCAGGCCAAATAGTGTCCTAGGGCCAAATAGTCCTACCTGACGTCACAATGCCAATTGGCTTTGTGACACTATTTGGCCTGACACCATCGCTACATCACTCTGCTATTATGTGGATAGCTAAGTCGATAAGGCACCTATAGCTATAACTATCTTGCCTCACCATTATGCCATGCCGGTATTACCATTTAGTGAGATGAGACCTGAAGTGAAGCCAGACCATTCCAGACATTACCCATACCTTTGGATTTACAGTACTGCTTCAAATTGAAGTCATTTGTTATTATTGGCAATTTAGAGTTGCAACTAAAGACATGTCCAGACCAAGACCCATTCAACATGGTACACAATACCCAAACCCAGATATAATAATGTATGTAATTATTCAATATTAAATCAAACCACTACCACTAGACTCGTTTTAATGACCAGTCAGTGACAAAACGGGTTTGGCTGTTCACATCTGTGCCAATACAGCACAACACTACTAGCTAGCTCTATAGTAGCTAGCTCTAGCTAAAATGGCCACACTGATGTCGTCTTTTTAATTTTTCGCCAGCTAGCTAGCCGGCTAGCCAGCCACTTTGCCTACAGTTGCCGACTTCGAGACCGGTGATAACCAACATACCACCTAGGAAGACGTAGTGGTGGCAGTGATTGTTTGCTTTACAGACAAGTTACACGTCACTAAACATTGCTAAAGCAATGTTTACAAAGGTAACTTCAGCACTACCTCGCAGCAAAGAGCAAGCCCCCACACTTATAGGCTACTAGGTCACTGCCATCACTCCTATTGGGAACCAATGATAAAAAGGCAGAGACGACACAGACATTGTGTGGCAAAGCTTGTCTACATTGTATGCTTTTCGGCAGTGCGATGCCACTGGCTGTTTATCAATCCGAAGAACGCTAAGAACGCAAGTACAATCTTTTGAAGAACGTCCTTGCGAGAATGGTCTTGCAAGTCCGCAAGGACTTCTGGGAAATCAGAAGCGTTCTCGCTGGCCAAGTCACCATCCGATGCATCCTCGATAAAAGGGGCGGATCAGGAACATTTCCGGGTATTTTGGGCGTTCTTGGTGACTTGTGTTCTTTGGAATGGAACCGTACTTGGGAAACGAAAGATGACATCCAACGAGTTCGCAAGAACACAAGAACGGAAAAAAACGTGATTGATAAACGGCCACAGGTAGCATTGCTATCTAGGAATCTAAGGCTGGGTTGCACCAACAAGGATTACATTAATCCTGGTTTAGAGTTAATCTAGGGTTAGTAAATCTATGTTTAAACTGGTTTAAATTAATCAGAGATGTGTTGCACATCTTAATTTTAACCCTGGATTAGCTAAACTAGTTTAAACAAGGGTTAAAACAGGATTAGTTTATGTTCAATGTCCGCCATGATGGATTCCGACGAAATGTAAACAAATTCACAACATATGTTTAACATATACGGAACTAAATAGCCCTAAATGAATGCATGCGCTCTTTTTCCTAAACTAGCTGCTTTTTGAATAAATGCTGTTACTGATAGCTACCGTTAGTTACCGTTTATACCTACCACTACGGCTATAAAATAGCTAATCAACCCTGTCACTTTAGCCAGCTTGCTAACTATTACATTATGGCACGGCAAAGAGGTTCAAACTTTTCAACATTTGAAAAGATGTTGGTGACCGAGTTAATGGAGGAATTTGGGGTAACAATAGAAGATAAAAGGACTGACAACAGTACATTAGAGAAGAAGGAGAGGAGCTGGGTCCAGTTAGCTGACCGCTTTAATGGTTCTACCGGAATCAGACGAGGGACAGGGCACAACTGAAAGCCTGTTGGAAAAATTGGAAAAAAAAGCAAAAGCAAAAGCAAAAAAAGATGCGGCGGAAGAGAGGCGTAGCCAATTTCAAACCGGCGGAGGACCACCAATTAATGCTACGGATGCACTGTCAAAAAAGATAATTGATATGATCCCGCAGCAGATTTCACCCCTCCCCAACCCCTACGACGATGACGGCGCATTGGATCATGACAGGTCAACCAAAGAAGCTGCAAGTAAGTAACTACGAACTCCAACGCCGTTGGTTGCAGCAATAACGTGACAAAAATGACGAAAGGCTATAATTTTGCCTACAAAGCATTTGTTAGGGCCTATGTATTACTGTACATACCCCTTAGATGTTTATTTAAAAAAAAGAATCGCACATCATACTACACAAATAACAGTTTCATGTTCTCTTTAGTAGCCTATGGTGATTTATTAAATTAGTTATTTCCTATGTTATTGGACCTCAAGAGACCTCAAGTGCATTGTGCATTTACAGTTGTAGGTAGCCTCCTAATGTGTTTCTATGTTTTTTTGTTTTGTCTAGTTGACACTATCATCGTACTGGAGCAAGTGGAGCTTCATCGAAACATGGAAGCAGCAGCATCACCTGTGAAACCCCCTGCTAAGCACCCTAAGCTTAGCTCTCACCAGGAGCTTCTCACATTAGAGAAGGAGAGATGCATGCTTGATATAGAAAATGCAAAAATTAAAAAAGATGTCCTGTTGCTACAGAAAGAGGTCCTAACTCTTCAGAAGCAGAGGCTACTGGATCTAAGCCAGTCACGAGAATTAGAAAGTTTTTTGAATGAATTCTGAAACAGAAATTGTGTAATGTATTTGTATTTATTGGAGTAAAATGTTTCTTTCAATCAAATTGGCAGTCCTCTTGTCTCGCTGTTCTTATTAGTTCCTCCCTGTATGGATGAGAAAGCAAGAAGCATATTAGTTAATAAGTATGGGTTAAGGTAATCTATTGTATAAGTGCACATATCAATCAAAATATAACAATATACTGCCAATACTGACCTTAATTATGCTGCAAAGTGGTTTTCAATCAGTGTTCTCCTGACAGCATTTCCATTTGCATTTGCAGCATTCTGCACTTGAGCATCTTCCAGATCATCCTCAAGTGGGTGCTCATCCTCCTCGGGGAGCTCATCTCCTACTCTCTTCCCAAAGTTGTACAAAACAGCTACTGCAACAATGATGGTCAGGGTAGTGTCCAGTTTTGTGCGGAGTCCCTCCTGTATACATGGAAATCTCCGCTTGTACACCCCAACCACCCTCTCTATTACCCCTCTTGTTTGAATGTGTGAGTAGTTGTAGTTTTTTTCTGCCTGGGTCTCAGAGTTCAAAAGTGGAGTCATCAGGTATGGGCGACATGCATAGCCATTGTCCCCCACCAGGTGTCCACGGATCTCCCCTCTCTCCAGCAGTGCACAAAGTTGACTGTTGTCAGATTCGGCTGTCATGTGTGGATCCTGGCCATCTTGCAACAATGTGTGTGATCTGGGCCTGGTCATCACAAACAACTTGGACATTAATTGAGCAGTAGCCCTTTCGATTCCGAAACAGCTCCCCATTCTCACCACCTGGGTTGGTAATGGGAATGTGGGTGCAGTCGATAGCCCCAATTACTCCTGGAAAACCTGCTCTCCCTTAGAATCCAGCTGTTGTCTCTCTCCTTGGTACAAAGTTAATGTACTGAGCCTTTAAACTTGCAATTGCCTTGGACACTCTGCTGACAATTCTGCAGACTGTGGATTTATGAACTCCGAAAAGATCTCCATCAACCATCTGAAAACACCCTGTAGCATAAAATCGCAAAGCTACTAGGAGGTGGAGAAGCGGTGGCACAGCAAAATTCCTCTCACTTCCATGCTTGATTGCTGGTCCAACCTTCCCATTTAGGTATATGACAGACTCTTTTGTAAATCTATACCGCTGTGAAAACTCGCTGTTGTCATAGAATTCAATTGGGTTTAACAAATCACTAATTTTCCTGCGAGGAACTCTTTCCTCTAACCCCATCCAGCGAAGATATGCAGCCATGTTGTCAATAAAACTGAGATAAACCTCCTCCAGGGGTGGTTTAAATATAACTGCTAATCCAGGTTTAGACTAGGTTTAAAATGACTGGTGCAACAGATTTAAATTTAATCTAGATTTAAATGGAAATTAAACAGAGATTGTCAAAGGGTTAGATTTACCCAGGATTAATTGTTAACTAAGGTTAAACTAGGTTTAAAGTTTGGTGCAACTGGATAAAAATACAAACCTGGTTTAAACTCAGTTTAAGAGTTAATCCTTGTTGGTGCAACCCAGCCTCAAAAAATAAATAAATCTGGCATTAGGAAATAAAAGTCCCATGAAATCAATAATTGTTGTCTATACAAAAACGTCATTTTGAAATAAATAAATTGATTTATTTATTGATGTCGGTAAATGCATTCAGCTACATAATTATATAATGCTATATTTATATATATTTATATATATATGACGTAAAATCGTCATATGGTGTGACATGAAAATAATTGTATATAAACTAAAAATGGATTATACCTTTCTTAAGTTACTCACTTTATCAAAGTCATTTATCATAACTAAACTGTGATCCATTATAGTTTTGTGAAAATTAATTACATTGAGGTGAGACCCATGCCGTCGGTCTTTCAACATATTTTCTATTTATTGCTACAAACCTTGCTATAAAATTATAAAAATATTTGTGACTCTTGCTGATACTATTTTCTATGTATTCCATGAACATTTTCAGGTGTTATCATTAATAAAGGTATGTTATTTTCACAATTTGGAATGTCACACCAAATGATATAGTGTCACACTATATGATTATGTTGCCATGTGTCAATACAAACCATGTATTATCCTACTTATTGGTGAGTACTGATCACTCATATGGCAGGAAGTATTTAACCACTCTTAAATTCTGGAAGGTAATATTTTAAATTGTATTGATTTATTTGATATTTAACAATAAAACATTTTTTTTTTATATTGTAGGAAACACATGAACATATGTTTGTGTATTCAATTTCATTTCAATTTAAACTGGTCTGCAATATGTATTAATATAAGTAAAACAAACACAATTTTTATATCATATGAACCGTGAACATACAGTGCCCTCCAAAAGTATTGGAACAGTGAGGCGAATTCCTTTATTTTTGCTGTAGACTGAAAACATTTGGGCTTGACATCAAATAATGAACGTGAGACCAGAGATCAACGTTTCAGCTTTTATTTCCAGGTATTTACATCAGGATCTGATGCACAACTAAGAAAATATCACATTTTGTTTGAATCCACCCATTTGTCATGTGAGCAAAAGTATTGGAACAGATATACTTAAAACATATTTAAGTGAATAAGACTTAATATTTAGTTGCAAATCCTTTGCTTTCAATAACTGCAGCAAGTCTGTGACCCATTGACGTCACCAAACTTTTGCATTCTTCCTTTTTGATGCTTTCCCAGGCTTTCACTGCAGCCTCTTTCAGTTGTTGTTTGTTTTGTGGGGTTCCTCCCTTCAGTCTCCTCTTAAGCAGGTAAAATGCATGCTCTATAGGGTTTAAGTCTGGAGATTGACTTGGCCAGTCTAATACCTTCCATTTCTTGCCCCTGATGAACTCCTTTGTTGTTTTGGCAGTGTGTTTTGGGTCGTTATCTTGCTGCATGATGAAGGCTCTGCCAATCAGTTTGGTTGCATCTTTCCTTAAATTGGCAGACAAAATGTTTCTGTAGACTTCCGAGGTCATTTTGCTGCTGCCATCATGTGTTACATCCTCAATGAAGATTAATGAGCCCGTCCCAGAAGAAGCCATGCAAGCCCAAGCCATGACATTACCTCCACCGTGTTTCACAGATGAGCTTGTGTGTTTGGGATCATGAGCAGTTCCTTTCTTTCTCCAAACTTTAGCCTTTCCATCACTTTGGTAAAAGTTAATCTTTGTCTCATCAGTCCATAAAACTTTGTCCCAGAATTTTTGAGGTTCATCTCTGTACTTTTTGGCAATTTCCAGCCTGGCCTTCCTATTCTTCTTGCTAATGAGTGGTTTGCATCTTCTGGTGTAGCCCTTGTACTTTTGTTCATGAAGTCTTCTGCGAACAGTAGATAGTGATACCTTCACTCCTGCCATCTGGAGGTTGTTGCTGATCTCACTAACAGTTGTTTTAGGGTCTTTCTTTACAGCTCTCACAATGTTTCTGTCATCAACTGCTGATGTTTTCCTTGGTCTACCTGTTCGACGTCTGTTACTTAGTACACCAGTAGTTTTCTTCTTCTTCAGGACATTCCAAATGGTTGTACTGGCTATGGCCAATGTTTCTGCAATGGCTCTGATTGATTTTCCATCTTCTCTAAGACTCACAATTGCTTGTTTTTCACCCAAAGACAGCGCTCTGGTTTTCATGTTGTTTTCACCTCTGAATACAGTCTGCATAGACAAAACCTATCTTACCCAATCTGAACCTGAGTGTAGACATTCAGTGGTATTTATTGATTGAATAATGTATGTAATAGGACACACTTGGGCAACAAAACACACCTGTCAGTCACATGTTCCAATACTTTTGCTCACGTGACAAATGGGTGGGTTCGAACAAAAAGGTGATATTTTCTAATTTGTGCATCAGATCCTGATGTAAATACCTGGAAATAAAAGCTGAAACGTTGATCTCTGGTTTCACATTCATCGTTTGATGTCAAGCCCAAATGTTTTCAGTCTACAGCAAAAATAAAGGAATTGGCCTCACTGTTCCAATACTTTTGGAGGGCACTGTACATGGTAGCTGAGTGGGTCCATTAATAAATCAATTAATCTAGACTTCATTGTACATCAGCCAGTCAAATTTGGAGAGAGTAGCAAACCGACTGCCTTGCTGAGGTTGTGATATGCCACAAACAACTTCCTGATCTGGATAATAAATGCAGTCTCGCCTGTTTGGCCAGACAAAACAATTTTTGTCTCCACGTTGTTTCATGCAGTTCACCTGCAGCCCCTCCTTACTTGTGTCAACAATTTGTCCCACATATGGTTTTCCCTCATACTTAATAGAACAAACTGTCCTTCTGTGTATCCTCATCTGAAAATGGTGTCTGAATCCTCAGCTTGGGCCTCCAATTGATGCACTTGATTGGGCACATGCATACAGCACCTGAGTAGAAGAGCTTCAAAAACAGAGATTTATATGTCAGTGACACGATTGTCTGCAGTGATTGCAACGACTAGCTTCTACTCCATCAAATTGGGTTTGCCCAATTTACAAATATGTAGGGTTTATACTTACTGGGCTTGGGGCTCTCTAGTGGGCAAGCTGGATGGAGAAGAAGGCACCTCCGTAGCAGAGCCACCATTATATAAGTCAAAGAAAGAGGTTTATTTGTCAGGGAAATGTTTGTTTGCAGTGAAAAGTTATCACCAGAAGGTCCTAAAGTTAGCTAAATATGTTATACTCCCTGGGCCCGGGACTCTGTAGTGGGCCAGCTGGGTTGGACAGAGGGCACTTCAGCAGATTGCCCACCACTTCAAAGTCAAAGGAAGAGATGTAATTATTTATTTATGTATTATTGTAAAATGTAAATAATTTAATGGGAACTCATAATACTTACTCATCACTGGTCTTGTCACCTGGCACCCCTCAGGGGATACATGGTCAAACTCAAGTTGGTGCAGCTTGTGACAGGTGTACATCCCTGGATACTGGCAGAAACAACTAAGATCTCTGTAAAATATATTTCCTGGAGAAAAGGACAGAACTTGGTGTGTACTGCTGATTCCAGTCAGTGGACGCACTGACGGAGGGAGCATTTCATCCATCCTGGTGACATTTTCAGAGGACTTTTGCAAATACTCATACATATCACTTGGTTTTTGTAGGTCACTGCCTCCGAGGACATGCATGTCTGCCTTACGCTTCAGCACTCCTCCCAAACCGTCAGATGTACCCTTCCCATGGGAACGCTCTGAAAAGTTCCAGGTGACCCTCTTGAATCCCCATGTATAGGGAATGCTGCTCATGAGGAAGCAGTTTGATCGATTCTGGTACTGGGTTGCTGGCCTATCACTGAGAACATGCAGGGTGTCGATTGCATTTTCATGTCTTCTTCGGAAATCATCAATAACTGGCTTGATGTGTGCCCACACGGCACGCTCATCATGACGCAAGGACTGGAAAATGGTGGCATAGCACTGGGAGCCACTGACTGAGTAGGCAACTCCAGTATGCATTGTGGTCTGCTGCCTTTTGCCACCGAAATGAAAGGCCTGAATCTCAGTGTTGAGTTTACACGCATTGTTCTTGTAGCTTCTCTCTCCCACTACAACATCCTGCTTCTCTCACTGCTCCCATGTTGCAGTGTCAGCTGGGTTGTGGTCCTGCAGGTTGGGCTCATCATAACAGCACTTTGTGCACACACGTTGCATGCATTTTGTATTTTCAGTATCACATGTGATACCTGATAGCAGTGCTGACAGGCTTTTTGTCGAGATCATGCCTCTGCTTGAAAGAGCATCAATTAGGAGCGAGATGTTTGCATGTTCCCAGCAGGCACATGTGTTGCGGTCGCTGGACCTAGCCTCTGTGAAATAAAAAGGTTTATAGCTTATGAACTGTCTGTAGGACAGCTGGTGCTTTTTTCACATTTTTGCATGTAGGCCTTATGAAGGTCCTTTAGTGAGGAAGTCAGCACTCGTCTTTGTCTTTTCTCTTTCCTGCCTACTGTGTCCTTCTTCCCTGGAAAAACAGTGCTATTTTCAACTAACAGCAAGAAGGATTCCACCTGAGCCTTTTTCTCATATATTAACTTTTTCCTGGGTGGCAAGTGGTATTTTTCTCTGACAGTTTTGTCACGTTTTGCCCCACACTTTGTTTCCTATATTTCTCAGCCCTCTTCTTTTCATTGCTGACTTTTCTCTGGAGCCTTTTGTTCTGATCCTTCAGTCTCCTTAATGATTTATTCAGCTTCTTTATCAATCGTGTGTCAATTTCCCAGGAAGGCTGGAATGTGTGGCAGAACCTCCGGGGCTGGGAGCCAACAGGCCGGGGACATAACATTTTTCATTTTTACAGTAACATTATCAGTATTTACATTTACATTTACATTTATTCATTTAGCAGACGCTTTTGTCCAAAGCGACTTCCAAGAGAGAGCTTCACAAAGTGCATAGGTCACTGATAATAACAACAAGATAGCCCCACAGCATTGCGGGTAGTCAAAAACAAGAAGTACATATTGTGGACAACCAAAAAATAGTGCTAAAGGGAAGAAACCATAAGAGCATGTAGTTAAACAAGTTAAAATTACACAACATTGATCTCTAAGTGCAGGTGTACCTGTAGGAAAGCAATAAAAATAGGATTAACTAAAAAAAGAAGAATACAACAGTTTAAATCAGCTACCACTAACCAACAAGAGCAACAGTCTAAGCAAGAGTCATTGTGAACCTTGAGGAAACTAGCGTTGGATTCAGCAAACCATTCCTAAGTACCATTGTACTCCCGGAACAAGTGCGTCTTGAGCCTTCTCTTGAAGGTGGAGAGACAGTCCGTGTCTCTGATGGAGGTGGGGAGTTGATTCCACCACTGGGGTGCCAGGCAGGAGAAGAGCTTGTGCTGGTGCAGTATGTTCACAAGAGGGATTTAAAATAAAAAGGCTTTAATTTACTATTTGATCCAGTTACAATATGTATTTATTTTAAAACCTTACAAATTTCTCTTATACTTAACATCATAGTCAACAATCCATGATAATGTATTAATTTAACCTTTTTTAAGTTTAGATTTTGTGTCGTCAGGTCACAAAAACACCTCTCTGAATTGCAAGATTTTTCAAACTCAAATAAACTCCTGGGTTTAGGATATGATTCCAAATACGTATTTAACTATTTCAACGGTAATATATTATGTGACAGGATTTTTGTGACTGGAGGACCAAGCTAGGGCAAGCAAGAACATGCACCAGTTGAACCTTTTCACCAAGGGTCATCCAAGTAAATAAATGTGTTACCTCTGACTATTTTGTGAATATGTTGAACATGTTGAACAAAATAAAGGACAGCAATCAGGAAAACCATTCAGATTATTTCCCCCTGGGATATTTATTTGTATTATTATTTAAAATAAATCAAAGCAAACAGTTTACAGATGTCATTAGTTTACCTGTTAAACTATGTTGTTCTTAATTTTACACACATTAACATTCTCACTTTGGAGGAAATCATCAAAGCACTAAATCATTTTATCCAAATAGCAATGCTTGGGATATTTAGGATGATAATGCTGTCACAAACAGTTTTACATCTAATGAGAGCCTAGTATAACTAGACTTAACACATCAGCATGTTTTTGGTAACTTGATTTGAGTCATAAAAAATGTCACTTGAGATCATTTCTAATTTGGGATGTTAAATGTCACATGTAAGGTTAGGGGTCCACTAAGTTCAGTAAGCAGAGACTTGCTCTCCATGGTTTGTATTCCAGTCCAAACATTTCAGTGATACATCTATTACAGCCCCAATGTCAGAAATGTTCATGGGGTGTTGACTTTCTTGGCTGAATCCTGAATACTGGGTGCCTCAGACTGCAATGCAAATACTGTGATATGTTTCATGGAAGGTACTCTCTGAAGTATGCTGTAAACTTCAACAACAGAGTTACACCATTCAAAACAATAATTTAAAGAAGTATTCAGGGATTGATTTACAAGCAAGCTCACCTCTTTTTAATATGGTCATGTAAATAAGCATAAGATAGCTGCCCAAAATAGATGTTGTAGGTCTCACTTTATGATCCATCATCATATAAATGACCCAAGCTGCTATTTGAGCAGTCTCAATGTCAGTCATGTTGTAGGTTTACTTAAATTTGTATTGTGGGGTACAAGTTTTGTGGGGTAAAAAAGTACGATTACGGTATTTTGGGGGGTATTTGTGTATTGTACTGTGCACTGTAGGCTTAATCCTTCAAGGCTGTAATATGCAAGACAAAGAAGACAGAATGGTTGTTTTGACAGCACCTTCACTTATTCACCACCATTTAGTCAATGACAAGTAATACCAAAATACTCTAGGGCACACACACACACTCATACTGTTCACAAAAGCGGTGTCATAAATACAGTCTGTCAGGGAAGCTCTCATTGAATGTTGGCTCCCAGATGCTTTGAGGTGAGAGGCTCGTTAACAACTACTTCTGGCTACACTCCACGCTTCTCCAATCCCCCAGCCCAGATCTGCTCCCTGAACCACTACATCATGGCTGACAGACTTTCAATAAAAACAAACAGTGTTGATATCGTAGCACCATGTATCAGTTTGAATATTAGTAATTGGGCCTTGATTCATGTACAGGTCCAGAATGTGCAGGGCTGGGAAGACAGGGAGAGCTCTGTGGGCCCATGAGCCAGTCACCTCAAATAATACAATGCACCTGTATTTTTAAGGATTATTTGGTCAGTTGTTAAAGCACATCACCCAAACACATATAGGTCAGAAATTATTACAAGGAATTAGCACTGAACAGCCTTTTGTTGGGTTCCAAGTCACCTGAAATAACTACCTATTTTTTGCATAATAGTCAATAACAATCATACTCAGATACTATACTATAGATATTTTAGATGACACAAGTGTATGTGGTCAAATGAGTTGTGAATGAAATATTCTTAGTTGTTTACTCTATGATTTTCTGATACTCTAAGTTAGTTAGTTCTGTTTATAAATAGTCTACCCTGATCCTGATCATTAATAGATAGGAAGAAATAGAGAGAGGAGAGAGACAGATAGAGAAAGAGTGAGAGACAGATTCTTTGCTTTAGTGCCATCACATGGTAACTTACATGTACTGTAACAAGCATGCTTCTTACTGATTCAATGAACAAACTCAAAAGTAAAAAATAGACTGAATGCTAGACATTAAAGTTATTCAAATGATTCCATTGAATTATTTGATATTTAAATAATGAGAAATGAAAACACATGCTTTTATACAAAACTTACAAAGAAAAACTCTGTGACTAAAATGTCACATACTTTGAGTGAAAAAATTGCAAGTCTGAATAAAAATAAGTTATGTACATATTAAAACAGTCCCCCACTAATACATGACCTTTAGTTCTGACATGTGAGCCTGACTTTGGACCAATGGACTACAGTTGTTTGAGATTTAATTGCCAAAGTATAATCAGAATCAGAGAATTTACGTTAGTGGGCTGGTGCATACAATAAACAAACATTCAGTGTGTGCAGTCTTTAAATATAAAAATTAAGAAATGTAAAACTTTTAAGATATTTACTACAAAAAACTACAAAATATTAACAAAAACTCTACAGTATGCAATAAAATAAAAAATAAAAAGAGTGCGAGAGTAAGAAGAGTGCAGTAGGCTGTGTGTCAGAGGAGGGTTAATGTAACGCTCAGTGTTTATGTGTGCGTTAGTGTCAGTTAGGGTCCTGGGCCTTGTTGATGAGGCCAGCTGCAGACGGAAAGAAACTGTTCTTGTGGCGTGCGGTTTTGGTCCTTATGGACTGCAGCCTGCTGCCGGAGGGAGTGGCTGGAACAGTGTGTGTCTAGGGTGGGAGGAGTATGGTGATTGAGGAGGTAAGGATGGACAAAATGGCGGCTGTGTAGAAGTGCACCATCATTGTCTTTGGCAGGTTGAACTTCTTCAGATGCCGCAGGAAGTACATCCTCTTAGGGCTGGGCGATTTAGGTAAAAGATTATCGATATAGATATTTATATTTACATTCAATAACGATAATTAAACGATAGACCACAGATCTGTAGTAGAAGCTAAATAAGTCTCCTCCTCAACTTTTTCCCTACACTCCCTTTTGTAACCGGGAAAGGGATGGCCACATTTGAAGGCTGGTAAAACTAGAGAAAGATGTAAGCTATGTGCTTGTGTAATCCTACTATCTCATATCTGTATCTATGTCTGTCTATCTAGCTCTGTCAATCTATCTGTATCTCTGGCTCTGTCAATGAATGTACTCTATAGCTTCTGTAAATAGGCCTTGTCTTCTCCAGTGGCGGCTGGTCAATAGAGGGCACTAGGGCGCCGCCCTCCCAGGTGAAAAGTGTTTTAGATTTTTGTTTTTCATGTAATATATTTTCTAAACAATAACTACTCATTTTAAGCATGACTGTGTTAAAAATACACAATAAAGTGTTGTGTATACTGTTTTGGGATCAATTTATTTCATGCTCGATATCTGGGGCGCCCATCGAAACGCCTACCAACCTGCTGACGATAGGTGAATTGCTGACCGTTGCTAACAAGAAACACATATTTAGCCAATCAGCGTCCTCAAGAATGATGCCTAAAGGGCGCTGGAATTAGCGCCCGAAGCAGAGTAAGAGTATAGAGAGATAGAGATTTTGAGAGGAGAACTTTAGTGGAGAAAATAAAAATAAAAGTTTGGCCCAACCTGACATCAAAATTACACAACAGGCAAGCGAAAAGGGTAGAGGTAAATCATACATAGAGGTTTCTCCCACGCAGGGGCGCCATATAGGGGGGGGGGGGAAGCTAGGATGATTTTAAGGGCCCCTGACTGACATGGGCCCCAAAAAATAGAAAAACTAATAGAAATCATATAAAAATATAACTACAAATTTTTCATGGGGCCCAAAATTCCTGGCGGCACCCCTTCTCCCACGATTGATAAGCTACAACAGAAAGGCCTGGCTAGCTGGATGCAGCCATGTCAATGCCTTATTTTGCTTCCCGGGCTGGCTTTTTATAACATCCGGAACAGATACATTATGGACTGTTACAGGAGTTAAAGGGGCGATTGACTGGGTTTTTTGGGTATTTTACACTGTTCCTTAAGGTCTCCGAATAGGGTATGTAACATTGGTTGGGTTGAAAATGGCCCGGGTGCTGTTCTATGCCCCGTGATAGATCCTCTGAAATGTTCCCGGGAAAAAACACTAGCTTTTCTCCTTTTATGGTATTCTCATTAATATTTAGATAAGCTGCGCGCTGATTGGTTGGTTTTCAACGAGTGAAGTTGGGGAGCAAAAACGCAACACGGCCAACAGCAGCACTCACTGAAACACCGAAGGTGGAGACTTGAAATAAAAACTTGCAAATAAATCTATTGTGTCTACACAACACTGTTTTCAACAGATTGACTACATATCATTTGAATTGATAACATTACTTGTTTCCACTTCTGTTGTTGAAGCAAACTGGACTGACTTAGGTGGGTAAAATGATAGGCTAGCTTAGCAACCAAACCATATCGTGATTCTACTCGGCTTCAGTTAGCTAGCCCTAAATATCTTGCTGAAAAATAACATGCCAAAGATCTGGACAAACATGTATCGTGAATTGTAGATTTACAAAACACAGGTTATTTATTTGAATGAAACGCAGTCAGGAACATGAAACAATGTTAGCCCCATTGCCAATAAACTAGGCTAAATTATCACACATTATACCTATGCTCTTGCGTTAGCAAGGTAAACTTGTTTACATGCCTGGTGTTACTAGTAACAGTTACTAGCAATGCTAATGTATCCTGCATCTAGCACCATGCTTTCTCCACTCCAGTTCTTTCAAATAGATTATCTAGACAGGCGTTAGCAATAAGCCAGAGTGCGGTTCGTTTTCTGGCTATTTTTTCGGAAGCTTCCCTTCTAATGCCGACTACAGCTAGCTAGAGTCATTTAATGTGTGTAGAAACGTATTTAGCATTCTACCTGGTATGCTATATACAGGACACGTTAGCATTGCTAATAACTGTTAGCACAACATCATACTGTCCTTATAGCTCGCGATTGCAATGAGCATACGGTTGCAATGAGCATACGGTCGGAACAGCACCTCTTTCCAGGTTCAGCTTCCTAGCAAATCCTGCTTGAAATTGTCCAAGGTTGTCCAAACTGTCTTGGGTGAAATGTTCAAATGAATGATTGAGTGTCGAACTTCGCCGGGATCTTATCATAGACAACAGCAGCCATGCCTGTCGAATGTTTGGCTCCTTGGGAAGACTGTGAGTGTTTACGACCTTGGTCCATTTTCAATATCCTTGTTATAATTCAAAACGTTCTTCTTTGTAATTCCTTATTAGTAGCCTACACAGAGTAGAGCGCAGGTAAACTAGTAATGGAGATAGACGCTACCTCGGGCTGGTCTGGATGTACATTTTGGGGCGTGACAAAGATACAGACCAGAGCCAAAAAGGGCAGTCCCCCGTCCTACGTCACACCGGTGGCTTTGTTGAAAAGCTAGCGTTTTACAGCCACATTTTTTCTTTTTGAGATTTGCATAGGAAACAGGCGTCAATGGACTTTGATATTCACTGTATGTTCATTTTACCCACCGAACTGTCGTTACTCAACTATGACAAGGTAAAATCGGATTTGCAATCAATCGCCCCTTTAAGGACATTAAACCTTTATCTGAGAAAACAAAACAAATCCACAAAGGCACACATGGAGAACACAATCAAGCTAGACATGCTAGGCAGAGACAATCACTATGCAACTTGACGAAGGTCACCGGATTGAGGTGAGGAGAAACAACGAAGAAGTGGATAAGAACAGGCAAGTTCTATCAAAGATAATTGATTGTGTTAAATTCATTTGTAAATCCTTAATATTTAGTTTTACAGTAATAGTTGTGTTGTGTTTCCTAATAATAATACCAGGGAGAGTGGCTCGAGTGCCCAGATGTTTGTGGTTTTCAATATTTCTGAACTGAGTGTAATGATATTTAGGCTATAGCCTAGTCCACAAATGTGGACATTTGCCTATAGCTGTGTGCATTAATTACAAAATTACTATTTCACAGAGAACTCGTATCATGCAGTTTGTGTTCAATTGTATTAGGATGGTTACCGAATTGACTGAATATTTCACAGCCCCACCTAGAATAATTTTCACCAACCGCCACTGGATATATATAAACACTAGACGTCTCGTCCGCGTTGCCGGACAACGGAGTCGAATGTCCGCACATGGCGGCCATCTTGCTACAGTAAACTCGCTCACCCATAACTTTATTGTGTTGGTGCTACTTGTACTCTTTAAATCAGCGGTGGGGAACGACATCATTTGGTGTGGCCCGCCATGGCACTGCAGGAACCATTATTATAAGCAGGGATGGATTAACCAACGGGCCTACCGGGCCCAGGCCCAGGGGCCTATGAGCTCAGGGGGCCCATAACCCAGAGCCTCGGCGTATCGTCGCTGTTATTAACTTGATGTACTAGGGTATTGATATGATGATATGCGCCGTAGCCGGTATATGCTAGGCTTAAGTCATTAATGTCTTTAACAGGGCCCCAAAAGTCCTACTGATTAAAATTAAAAATAGCCTAAACATTCACTTTGAAGATGTCACAAGAAAGAAACCTTCATGATACCTTTCAAGTGAGTGTTTATCCCCTCAGTTTATAGGACTTTAGAGGGGCTGAGTAGTCCATGCAATATGGGCCCTTCAACTTTGTAGGGAGAAATCCAAAAAGCAAGTGCAAAACAATAGCATTAGAGCTGTGTCTAAGCACCCCAACACACTATTGAAGATATAATATTGTTAAGCCTATGATGGTAATTTTTCAAGAAAGAGAGAGGGTTGTGTGGGCTACAAATGTACACTCTAGTCTATGGTTACAACTATCAAATATTTTTGTAATATAAACGTTGTTTATTTTGTTGATTACTCGAGTACTTTTGCGTTTTTCAACAACAATTTCAATATTATTCCTGACAAAAAAGAAGAAATTGTTTTGCCAAGAGAAATGTTTTTGTTTTTTTGCGGTGAGGGGGGGGCCCTTGACACATCCAGGCCCAGGGGCCGATGGTTTCTTGATCCGTCCATGATTATAAGGTGCATTATTCGTTGGCAGCAGCACTATTTTAATATGTGGTAGAGGACCGTGGAGGCGCTTGCATTAAATGAGGAATTCCTTTCTAGCAAATCAAACCCAGAATACGTTGTTGGTTTGGCTTAAGCCCCAAATGTTTACAACATCGGGCTTCGTTTCTGATTAACACTTGGATCGATAAGCAGTCTTAAAAATGGTAGCAATATAAAAAATTATACGACCCCTTTCCGTAATCATGATTCCCCCCCAGAAATGTTCACTGCACCCCCAGTCAAAGCAGGCTGCATCCGTGCCAGCTAACTTTACAAACCCCACAAAGAGAAGCAGTTCCAGCCATCACATTAGGGCTGAGTTAATTAAATGTTTGACCAAATATAGCAGGCACATTTTTAAGTTGATAAGGGTCTGTACGGCCCCCGAATGATTTTATAAATATCCAAATGGCCCTTTGCAGAAAAAAGGTTCCCCATCCCTGCTTTAAACAGAACAGATAGGTGCAATAAATACCAGGGCTGTCGATTTTCTGATCGATATGCTCTTGGTCGACTAAGATTTTTTTAGTCGAGCTGCCATAATATGGCAGTGTGAGATCTGATTCCCGCTTGTGTCATCATTGCTGAATTACCGAAATGTTCAACAGAAATTGTAGATTATATTATTTAAAACAAATAAAACAACTCGAAAAATATCTAATTTAAAAGAAAAGGTGTTACTTTTTTCCCTTTCATTAATCTGCGCTTTGTTTTGGTTCTGTATTTTGCACACGGCACGAGCACAATTGGCTGCAGAACTACCAACTCTGCCATTAGCCTACTTTGTAGGTGTTATTAGTCAAAATGGCAAATAAATATTTGGTATGGCAGCATTTCATTAAGTACATTTACAAAGTCCCGGGTGACTCGAAAAACGATGAATGCAAACTCTGCCTACAACGGTTTGTTTTTCATAGGTCGACGTTGAATATGATGTAGCCTACCACCTGAAAAACGTAAGTTGGTCAAGCCGTACTCCGCTCATGCTAACGCGCTGGGTTGAAAAATCAACATGCCTATTATAAGAATCACCTCCAAATCAAATGACATTATCTTCTCCGGCCAAGACAACATCTTTCTCTGTTGCACCGTTCCCCACTCAGCTTCTACGTAAGTTCGCATGCTGCAAGTTCAGGCAGTAATAAGCGCACTCTGCTGATTTGCATGTTAAACAAACAATATTTTTAATTTGTAGTAGGCTACACTGTAACTGATAATAAATACCATCGGCATTCGGTTACAACAGGACTGGCGATACAAGTCTTATTATTAGTAGGATATTAGTGGCTGAATCTGCAATGTCCAGCAGCCATCGAGTCAGATCGCGAAAATGTTTGTACGTTGTTTTGCGTTTCAAAGTTGGATTAGTCGATTTTCAGACGTCTCGAGTCTTGGTCGACCAAAGAAAATCTCAGTCGGGGACAGCCCTAGATGATTCTGCCAAAACAGGACACAAGAAAGCAGGGATGCAAACTTACAGGACAGAGCATCTTATGAACTCGATGCAGACAGGAGGATAGAGCATCTGCACTCGATGCAGACAGGAGGATAGAGCATCTGGAGTGGGTTGCACCAACTAGTCTTTGCTAAGACTGTCTTAAGTCCTAAGTCAGTCTTAGTTAAGAACGGTCTTAGGCCCATATCTAACGCCTGTTGCACCAACTGAATTTACGACCAGTCTTAACTAAGACTGGTGGTAACATGCGCGTTCATGAAAGTGCCCGTGGAATTCTAGAATGGAACGTGCGTTGCCATGATACCCATACATTTTACCATGATGATACCAGGGATGCCAGACGCCTGGCGGAAACGCTGCTTGACAGCGATTGCCTCGGCCTCGTTAGGCAAGTTGACATAATGCAGTAGGCGGCGACTCAGTGCCAGCGAGACCCTACGAATAACTCTACGAGCCCCTACGAATAACTTTACGAGCTGTAGATTTATGCACGCCGATCATGTCCCCCACGGTGTTTTGAAATGCACCGTTTGCATAAAACCTCAGTGCAATTAAAAGCTGTAACGTTGGCGTCAGGGCAGCATTTCGGTCTGCCTGAAAGCGCAAATCGTCGGACAGTTCGTCCACTAGAGAAAAAATCTCAACCCTACTGAAACGAAACCTCTGAAATAACTCCTCATCATTGTACATATCCAGCGGGTTAGTTCTGTCTCGCACTACTCTCTCACGTCTTAAAGCGCGTTCATTATACAATCTATAAATTAGACGCGCCATTGTTATAGGCTACATGTTGTTTTAGCTGCACTCAACGGTTTTGTGAAAATTAGCCTACTATAGAAACCAACACAGAAAACGTTCTGTTTTAACATAAGACTCCTCTCCACAGGGCGTAACATTTAGGACTAGACTTAGGGAAAAAGCAGCTTAAGTCAGCGTGGTGCAACAGGCGCAACATCATTTTAGACATAGAACGTTGAGTTTCGCCAGTCTTAGCTTAAGACTGGTCCTAAATCCTGTTGGTGCAACCCGCTCCTGAACTAGATGCTAAGATAGTAGATAAACAAGAGAACAGAGCATCTGTTGAACTTATATCAGGGACTTATGGGATGCACTGAAACCGGTAGAGTTTTACATTAGATAATTTAATGATTTGTAAATTAACTACTTGTATACATCTAACAAAGAATAAAATAAACCCTTATTTTCTAAATCAGCAATCTCATTCTGATAATTAAATTATAATTAAGAATTTGTACTGGGTATTGGCGACTACAAATGGTGTCAGTGCATCCCCAGATTCTGAGTGTGGAGCGAGCAAACCCGGATTCCCTTGTTATTGTACTTGGCGACTTTAACAAAGGTAATCTCAGCAACAAACTCCCTAAATACAGACAATTCATCAAATGCCCAACCAGAGAAGAGAACACTCTGGATCACTGCTACACTACAGTCAGTAGAGCCTACCACGCCGTCCCTCGTGCAGCACTGGGCCACTCTGACCATACCATGGTCCATCTGATTCCTGCATACAGGCAGAAATTAAAGCTCTGTAAACCTGTTTTGAGGACATCAAAACAGTGGACCAATGAGGTTATGGAGGATCTGCGGGCGTGCGTGGACTGTTCATTATGTCAAACAGCCTGTCTTATCTATAAACAAATATCTAAATTAACTGAAAGCACTGAAAAAAATCATTTGAACTTTGTGTCAACAGGTATCAGATAGTTAACACCCAAGTAGACGCATAGTTTGATTTCTCTTCATTTCCTCTCCATTTCTTCTGTGGCTACGCTTTTTAAAATTAAATTGCTGCATTTAAACCTGTCAACCTCGTTTTGGGGTAGCTGACCAACAGATCAACTACAAAGGGAGGCTGGGTGTTAAAGGGTTAAAGGGATTACAGTTTTTTTCAATCGCTAAGAAGCGCTTACCCATACTTCGGATACTTTTTCTAAACTCTTAACACAATTAGCACAGCATCAGTCTTTTTTGGCCATACAATTCACATATTTCATGTCTTTTTCACACAATATGCTGTCAGTGAAGACATTTCCACGACGCTTACATTTTCTTAACAGACAACCTATACCTCCCAACAAAAATGATGGATTGTTTGTGTAGTATTTACGAATGTTAACACACAACATCCCACAATAGCAAAAACAATTATCCAAACCTTAGATACAGTATAAAAACATCTGCTTCTGCAATGATATTAGTTCAAAAACAACATATCTCAGCAACAAACAAAAAAAAGACAGTTGAAAAATGGACACACAGCTGATTTATGTTGGGTAAAGTGGGCCAACCACAGCTGATTCCAGTGTCCAGCTTAGACTCAGTGGCAGGGGTTATTTCCTTCAATTACTATAAAAGAAGGACTTTGAGGAGAGATGTTGTTGGATTTAGGAAACAGAAACAGACAAATACAAACACTGTAATGTTTGGACGAGGAAGAGCAAGGGGCCCAGGGAGATTCGAGCAGGCCCAGTGAGAGATGGAGGGAGAGGTGCCGGTACAGTGAGAGGAGCAGGGCTGGGGATAAGACCAGGCCCAATTAGAGGGGAAGGTAGAGGTGTAAGAATGCATGGTGGTGGCATTCCAAGGGCTGCAAGAACAGTAGTCACTGATGAACTTCGTACCACTATCATTGACCATGTAATCAACCACGGTCTTTCACTAAGAGAGGCTGGTGAAAGAGTGCAACCCAAGTTGAGGCGGTCAATGGTTGCCTCCATTATACGCATCTTTCAACAAACCAATATTTTGTTCACTGTAAGCATTACTGTAAAACTTTTTCTGCTCTATTACTGTATACTGTGTTTCTACTGTACTTCCTTTACGTAGTAAACAGTAAGAAAAAAAAGAACTGATTTGCTTTTTACTGAAATGTGTTTGAATGTGAACATTATTGTATATGTGGACATACAGTTCCCAACCAAGAAATTTAGTGTAAAAGGTGGATTGCATGTTTTCCATGCAAATAACATAAGTCTATGCAGTTTTTATAATGTCAACAATAGCCAGTATTTTGAAACCTGGTGTACTTTGATTGACTGCATGTACCTTGTGAATTGAAAACAAGTGTTATTCTTTGACAGAATATTTTCATTTTGAGTCAGATTTCCAGTGTTTTGGTAAAGTCAGTGTGTGCAGAGAAACATGTGTTCTGTCTTGAAATGGAGAGTTAGTATATATTTAACAAAATGTGTTTTTGAGAAGAAAATTATCCATTTGGCCAATTGTGTTTTGTAGGTGTCAGTCTGTGTTAAGAGTTTAGAAAAAGTATCCGAAGTATGGGTAAGCACTTCTTAGCGAATGAAAAAAACTGTGAAGCAATTAATCACTCAAAACTGCCAGTTATGCTTTTAATTGGGCTGTATGCCTGCAGAATCAGATTTTTTTTTCATTGCACACGTTAACTGTAAAGCACCATAGTCTGCACAATTATGCAAATACAATCAAAATGTAGAAAAAACAGAACCGTCCACCAGAGCAGATAGGCAACAATGAGCATGTACCTGCAACATATTGCGTGTCAGCTTCAGCATGTGGCAAGCGTCCATCATAACAAAAACATTGTCGTGGGTTACTGGATGTGGAAAATGGGTCTTCAAGGGCTCACAGCGGTCTGCTTTTAGATTGCACCCAAGTTGGGAGCACATACTGATATTTGATGCATGACCATCCATTGTCATGCACACCACCCTTATCTGACGATGATGCAGCTCTTCTAATGCATGTTCTACCAACACTTTCTGTGATTCTGGTGTGAGAGACTTGGTCAAATAACATGCGATTGGAGCTTTCCAATAACCTTGAAGCCCAACCACCATAAACACAAGAACCTCCAAAGCTATGTCAGTCTCATTCAAGCCCCCATGTCTACATATCCAATAATTGTTTGTGTCTGAGGATAATGTTGAACATGTGTTTTGATGGACATGGCATCCAGCATCAGAGTGATACATCCGTATTTGACCTCATCTTCCTGGCGCCGTCTTTCCAGCATGTCCAACATCATTCTATTGAGACCCGGGGCCTGTACTACAAATCAAGATCAACATGCTCTGGATCACTTTCAGTTACCCGGCTACCTGAAGCCTAACAATCGCAGTCACGATAAGCGGTACTACGATGGCAGTTATCAACTCTCTAACCCAACCCAGATCTTTCCAATCTAGAGACGTGCGCGTTCACATAAAGGGGCGGTGTTTGCATCGTATGTCCAATCGCAAACATGGACAAAACGAGAGCCGCATATTTCACGCAGGAGGAGCAGACAGTAATATTACAAACTTTGTCTACTCCTCCTGCGTGAAATTTGTAATACAAGCATATCAAGAAATACAGACATAATAGAGGCAAAATTCAACAAAGTCGCTGCTGCCAAGCTGGCAGCAAATAGCATACGCTGTAAATGCGTAAGCTACATGACTTATTGAAGATGTGGCCATAATTACACGTGTGCATTCCACAACGTTAAACTTTTGTTGCTGTATTATTTTAGTTGCAACCCTGCAGTGGCAAACGATCGTGGGAGCAAATACAAAATAAATATAAAACCATAATTCAAAACGGTAAGTAGCAGTTGGCAATACTTGCACATATTTTAAGGCCAACAAGTACAAGGCTGAATTGCCTGAATTAGTCTCTTTTGTAGGATATTGTACAGCTACAAAAGGCCTATAGAACAATGAAACAAAGAAAAATTAGGCAACTGGGGGGGGGGGGGGGCGGGGGGCGGACTTCATGAACTTCATGAACTTCAGGACTTTATTCCTGCTGAGGAGCTGGCCCCTCCAGCTATCAGGGTAACCCCATGATGGTAGGAGTGGAAGGGGGCATTTCTTCAGACCCTGGTGGCAGCAGGTTGGAAGCCCAGGCATATGTATGTTTCAAGTAATGTATGTGACCATGTTCATTCAACAATTATTTATGAATATTGTAGGAGTGAAATGTATTACTGTTCTCTGCAGTGACAGGAAATACAGTGGTGTTGCTGCCACCACCCACTGTCATCCCACTGTGCCATACAGAGGTAACAGTGAAACTAATAGTCATACGCCAGTATGTATGCCATATGTGGTTGCTGAATATTGATCAAATATACCATTCACTTTCTCTAGTGGAGGTCCTAAATGATCAGGAAACTGTGTCTGCCTGCTCATTTTGGGGGTACAATTTTGAGTTTTATTTACCACTTGCAACACAGATGGTGAGAGTGTGTGAACGTGTGGCTGTGATTGAAGTGTCTGTACTTACTAATGGTGGTGGTCTCAACATAAGAAACAAGTCCTTGAAGTACTCATTTCAAATATGACTCAATTGATTAAATTACTATGGTGTTAAACTATAAGAGGAACTTCTTTCTCCCCCTGAGCCTAGGGCCTCCACTTCAAGGCCAAGACAAAGACACAAGGTATAAGCAATGAACCACAGTAGTCAAATGGACACCTTCAACTTTCTCCAAGTGGGCCTTGCAAAGGGACAATGTTCTTCATTTGTTTCAGGTTGGAGCAGACAATGTGAGGACCCTTTATAAAAGAACCTTGGAGCTCGATTATAAGAGGCTTTTAATTTAAAAAAAACAAGGCTGGAGACAGAAAAACTGGAATATGAGAAGAGATAGTACATGATTGAATGACACTAAACTTAGTTACACTTACATATTTTTCTGTGTTCCTAGGGGAAGGAGAACACATGAGGATGTATTTGTTAAACTTTTGTCTACGTTTTGGATCTTTTTATATATTTTTGTGGCTTTTTTGTTGTGCCTTTTGAATCTTTTGTGGGGGGTTTCACCACTTCTCTCTTTCAATGTCCTTATTACTTTTGAAAAATGCTATAAAAGTGAATGAAACATCAAAATTCAATGAAAGTAGTGAAATGATCATTTATGTATCACTTGTGAAGAGCCTTGTACAGATACCCATTTCTTTTTTCACAA
Source organism: Hypomesus transpacificus (assembly GCF_021917145.1). NCBI lineage: Eukaryota > Metazoa > Chordata > Actinopteri > Osmeriformes > Osmeridae > Hypomesus > Hypomesus transpacificus. The sequence goes on from NC_061061.1 coordinate 9,145,358, forward strand.
GAAACCCCAATTTCTGATATGAAAATGATTAGGAAATGGGTCAAAGCAACCCAAGGACAAAAGGGTTAAGGGGAGACACCCCAGTGAATAGGGATAACAAATCAACATGAAACCTCCCCAGTTGATAACTAATAGTAGTTTCCTGTAAATGTAGGCCTATGATTAAATGAGCAAATGATTAAGTTGTAAAATATGATATAATTTGCATACATTTCCAGAACCGAATAAATAGTAAAGTGTAAAACGTTTTTATTAACAAATGGAACATTTTGCTCTTTTAGTTGTCAGAGAAAGTTTTGTGATCTTATTTTAATAATAATATGAGTCGTATTTCATAAATCAGTTCAGTTCCACTTTAAGATCGCTAAAGTGCCCACTAGATAGCAGTGTGAGAGCACAAATGGTAAGGGCAGGGCCTCTGGTCAATGTGATGGGTATACCCAAGGACAAATTGTGGCGCAACAGCAAGCAAAATAACATTACAATAAAACAGGTTAGGAATACACAGGGATGAAGACAGCTAGATAGTACACAGAGTAGCCTTATTCAAGAAATAAAACACAGGTAATACCCATGGCAATATACAAGTAATATCCATACAGGGAATGTACAAAATACTTTTAATGTAATTGAGACTAAATGAAAATTTACAGGGTCTGTTTTTTTCCTCTCTGGAAAGGGATGGGAACCTATAGAGGAACCTATAGTGGATAGAGACCTGTGTTAGTCAGAGCATGTTTGAACAGAGTTGTAAATTAGTGGAGCAAGGAACAGAGTGCCATTAATTAAACCTGAGCAAGGAGCGCACATTATTAATGGCCCAGTTTCCCAGACATGGATTAAACCTGTTGTCCAAAAGTAAGAGTAAAAGGACTAGGCTTAATCCATGTCTGGGAAACGGGGCCATTTCGGCTGTAAGAACAAATACAGTATGTAACAAATGTGAACAGATTTAATCTCCATGCCCCTATGTTGCACTGGCTGAGCAGCACCTTTGGCCAGGTATCTGATGCATTCCTTTGCCTATTTGGTAGGCTATTGAAGGTTTGAATCACTTCTGACCATACATAGGGCATAGCGCACACATAGTTTTTTTTCACTCAAATTTTGGTGGTTGTAAAGTTTCAGCATAATACTTTTTCATGCCAAAACGAATCTTTAAAGAATGTGTATAGGACCTTTCATCAATTATTTACAGTCTCTTTGCATGCCCTGCGCTTGGAGTCATTATAGGCTACGGTTGCATTCATCCCCGTTTCCCAGTTGAAGTGCATAATTTTCATAAAATGAATGACACTGACTAGTTTGCAAATATGAAATAATGGCCATGTAAGAGCCCATATGATCACAGTAGGACTACGTACACTCTAGCACAGACACTACGTCAAAAAGGGGGGTGGGTATGTTGGTCCCAACATTTTTATTCAACGATGTTGAATACAAAATAAATTTAAAAAATTGTCCCAATGTCAAAAAGGGGTGGGTATGTTGATGCCAACCAATAGCATGGAAGCATAGATGGTCCAAACGTTTACATGTGGTTGAGACGGGGCCGAATTACGTAAGCAAGGCGGCAAGGATGGTCAACACACGGGGGCGTCTTAATACTTGCCCACTTGGCCTTCCATATCCCAGAGCCAACAGCTCATGGAGGAACACAAGCAGCTGCAGCAAGAAAGGGAGTTTCTGGATCAAGAGAGGAGGAAGGTTCTGGAGTCAGGTGCTGCCGGGGATGTTTTGCGCTACTCCTTGGACCGGTAAAGCTTGTGGCACAGGTGTGCGTCGACCACGCTGAAGGAGCTGGAGGGAGCGCTGGCGGAAAGGCAGAGCGCCTACTGTAGCCTCATCCTGCCCAGGGAGCAGAGGCTGGAGATGGAGAGGAACCTCCTGATATTGGGTCTTGATGCCTAAGAGTGGAACTACTTGACAATCACTGTTTAACATGTTATCATGAATAAGAAATGGCCAATAGCAGTGAGTTATCTTAATCTGTTATTATATTATTTATTGGCTTTATATCCTGCATGTGTATGTAAGGGTGGGTGTCATCCTGCCCCTACCTCTCATATGCTAGTCTGGAGTTTCTGGACAGATTCTCTACTTGATGGCTCTCACACCCCATGTAAAAATTCGGTCTGATTGGTCGTCCTTGTGTATAAAGGGAATGGCAAAGTATTGTTCTGTGGATTCTTCATCTCCTGAGATATTCTCCTCAGTTCTCCCTTGTACTCTTTGCTCACCTCTTGCTTACACTTGCCTACATTTCAGTGACGTGCAGTGAGGTTTGTGGCTGGGGAGCCACTGGCTCTTTCAAAGTCAGATTTGCAAATATATGAATTCAACAGAGCAGCATCAATTCACCATGCAACTGGCTGCTTGCACATTGACTAATGGTTATGTTTCATATCCCATATCAGCATTCTTTACACACACTAGTAGTTTGGTCAAAAAAAAGTTTTACATTTCTAGAGGCTCAGAGAGAGCGCATTTGCTCTGCGTCCTGTGTTCTTAATTTGCCATCTTTTAACCTTACTTTGACCATTCTTGCTCTGATTTAGCCCATAAAGTCAAACAACGGTAACTGTATTCTATTGGCAAACTTTGGTTCATGCTAATACACTGTTCAGTTTCCCATCTTCCTTTAAACCACAGGGGAATTAGTTTAGGTTGTTTGGCCAATATTTAACCCCCTACATGTACATGTGTGCTTCATGAATGTGTGTAGGTGGTGATTCAGTTTCTCGGTTAATCTTGTCCATATTATCAAATATATCATAATTATAAAAGGTAAAATGCATCCTGGATCCACACTCTTGATTTTGTAAACACAAGATTCAAACTTGACCACGGGTAAACCTGTGGAGCTCATGTAAACGGCTACATTGTTTAGCAGCAGCACTAATCTATAGTTTTTTACAACTCTACACCTCCTAAGCCAGATAGAATAGCTGGTACCAAGCTTGAATAAAGAGTAAGATTTGTCTCTGTAAATATAAAAATATACATGCAATTGTGTGTAAATAGTATGTCAATGCACCATCAAAAATACGTTTGGAGACCATCCTGTACGATCCTGTGAATAAAGCCTTTGTGTGGATTTACTGTTTATTAGCCTTTGTCTTCCTGATTAGCTTGACCAGTTAACATTTCACACTAGCCTATGGGTTGTATATACAGTACAATCACAGACATTATAAACCTGAAGTGCAGTAGTTTCTGTGTTTCACCAGTAGTTGGCCTGACAAGCACAGCCCTCTAAAGACTTTTTGATAGAGGCCTATGGTGTTCATTCTGTTTTCTGTGTCCAATTTAGAATGACAGTTTTGACAAAAGTTATCAGAGCAAACATGGTAAATATCTATGGTACTGTTTCATACTGGAGAGATCAAAAGAAGACTATACATGGGAACTTCGAAGTTTGTCAGTGTTTTTTCCTTCCCTTATTTTCATATACTTGATATGCTGATTTACTGTAGCCCATGCATCAAAGTCAAACAGTCCATCATCCCTCTCATCTCTGAAAGTACAGGGAGGACTCCCGCGGTGGGGAGATGAGGCAGGAGGCTCTGAAGTTGACGCGGATGGGAGGGCTGACCCTCGGCAAGTCCTTGGTAATGAGGGAGACCTCCTGCTTGTCTAAACACACTCCGTTACTCTTCAGGTCCATGATGGATTTAAGCTGCTGCCGGAGTGTTGTGGGGGAGGGGGACCGACGAGAGGCCTTGGGAAGAGTCGTTTGGCTGGGGGTGAGGGGAGGGTCAGGGACAGTGCTCCTGTGGGGGAGCTGGTGTTTGGTTATGGTTCCTCCCTGTCTGCCAAGCCAGAGAGACTGGTCTGGGCTCCTGCGGAGCAGAAGGTGGGCCACCTGCTTCTGCTCATAGCTCTCCCTGCGTGAGGTGTCCTTCTCAGACACAGTTGTCCTGGAAATAAAGAAAACGAAATGAGCTGCATGAGTTTGTCACCACTAAAGACTGTTGTCTTGTCATTTTAGACCCATCAAATTTGTATGAAGTTTCCTTTCTTAATCTATCTCATTATCAAGACATGGTGATGCCTGTGTATGGTCAGCAATATAAAGTGAAATTTACAATGCTGATGAACATATCTGAAAACAAGTTGTGTTCTTTCAATTAATGTTCTTCTTCTACTTTATGTAAATGTTATACGCAAAGTAATTACTGTATTCTTCATAACAGAGTACTTACTCTTGCCATGGTCTTGTTTCCAGCACCAGGTCTAGCCAGGAGGCTTCATAAGACTCCCTTTGTCTTTCGTTGGAATCACTTACATCGCTGTGACTGTTCACAAGGTAGCAGCTCCCCCGGTTTAAACAATGCATGTTGTGTCTATAGCTACAGTAGGATAGTCTGTACAACTAAACCTATATAGACTCTAGCTATGAATGAAGGATCTGTTTGTGTCTGAGAGTCTGTTGCTCAACAACCTTTTAAATAATGTCCAGTGCTATTTCCATCCCACTTTATCACAGCTAGGAGAATGTGTCCAAAGGGGAGTGCTGCAGGATGGTTTACATTTGTGAGGAACGAGGAGAGTGACGAATCCCACATCTATTCCGATGAGATGTAATCACACAGCGCCCCACGAAAAGGTTAGCTGCCTCATCATTCTCAACTTTCTCTTGCATCACTGAGAAATGCCTTAGCTGGAACATCACCGAAGGGAAATTTGTTCCCAGGTTAGTGTCGTCAGTGTACAGAGCGTGGTATAATGTCATACCATGTTTACCAATGCATAACGTATCAAATGAATCCTGGCAACAAGTGCATGACATAGTACACGTTGTTCAGGAGGAAAATCCAATGTCAAAAGTGTCTGCCACTATACAAAGAAGGTTTAACCTTCACACCTTCTGTACGTGTCCATCAGACTCTCACCATATCTTTGTTTTCAAATAATTGTGATACATTAATAGACCTATTGTAAGTGGTGACATCTTAGAGTGATGCTTTGAACCAATTGTTCTGTTTCAAGTGCCATTTGGGTTCACTGCTTCTTGGAAAAGTAAAACTATTAATGTGCAGTCGCTCAAGGAAAACCAAGAAAATATTTACAAAGGCTATTGTATTCTGGTAGTAGATGTTGCAGTTGCTTTCCTGTCTTGTGGACAGACAGGAGAGACAGGGAACCTGTCACCATCTCTACTATGATGATGTGAGGTATGCACCATGGCAATGTAATCACATGACACTGTACTGTAGATTTGGATATGGATGGATGGACCTGTCCTCACATTGTTTTCTTATAGTGCTGTTGGCATGAAATATATTTGACCCTGAACTTAGCAGAAGTCAGACAAAACATTAGTCATTAACAACAATAATAACGAAATCATTAATGTGCCTTACTAAGCATGTCACAAAACCAATTGTTAAAACTTACCTAATATACAAATTATCTAGAAATATTTATCTATGGAAAATAAAAATATTATGAAATGATTACCCATGTTGCTAAAAACAGCGTGTGTCAGAAAAAAAATGTGTTCCTTAAAAAGGTGTTACAGATTGGATCAAACAAACAGCAAGTCTATCAAATATTTGCTATAGAAACAGGTGTCAATGTTGATTAACTAACTAACATGTTGTAAAAAAAAATATATATTTAAATAATTACTAGTAAAGAAATGACCCAGAAGACGGTTTCCTGTGTAATACTGCAGCGACAATCGCATGATATGACATGTACCTTCTTCACTGCTACTTGCCCTCTGGGTAAACACAATTGGAAGCTGTAATAAGATGTTGAGATGTTTCAGAGACATTGATAAAACACGACTGCTGGGCCAAAAGACAACCACATGCTAATGATCTCACTGCCCCTTTAAGATGGAGGAGCGTCAGGCGTTGGATGGGGGATTCCTGAGGGTCGTTCTGTTCAAGGTACAGGAATTAAGTTTCAATCTGAGGGCCAAGTCCACATGCATATAGTAAAAAGACACCGAGTCAACCTCTGTAGCTACACACCAACCATCCTCCACTGAAACAGGAGCCTCCGACAGACTATGTGATGAGTGCCTCAAGCTATAATGAGGGATGCAATGATAGAAGACAGTTGATACGAACATCTTCCCCAGCCCAGATTCTTCCTCTGTATGAACTATCAACTGTGGATAGATAATATACAAGGAACATAGCAAACTTGTATTTAAACTTAATAATATCCACTGCAATAATATTTTAGCCAAAAATCCTCATCCAATTGAATATGCTAAATTATTGAGAAATATCATCACACCATGATGATGTTTTAATGTGACATATAGTATATAATATACATGACATTCAATATAATAATGTATAATTTTTCTTTTCTTTGTTTTGTATGTGTACCAAGACAAAACATACAGCTCAGTAGGTATGGTGCGAAGCCAGGATATTGACCTTGAGAATACGGAGAAATGGGTTTCTAGATTCATAGAGAAGGGTAATATAGACCCAGAGAGGGGTTGTGGACAAGACAGGGGTGTCAAGCTGCCAGGTTGCCTAAAGGGGCTCTCGGATGATTAGGAGAAAAACGTGTAAAAACAATATATAAAAACTTGTATACATTGTTATGTATAAAAGCAATTTACTACATCCCAGATAGTTTGTTACTGATGAAATCAATTTTTGTTTCTCCACGGAAATAAAAATACAACCCCTACAGGTCAGCCTTTATGTGATATCTGGATCTATCTTTCTATCCCATTATCCTTTTTTGATTTGCTGTCTGTCAGGGGAACAGCCATTTGAAGACAATAACCCTTTCAAGCTGGCTGTATGGATTGTCTTGATAACCACCTTCACTGTTAGAATACATGCTGGAAAACTGCTGGCTGCTGTTGGGAACTTCATTCATCCTTGTCAGGGTAGTATTACTCCAACCCAGTCTCATCCCAACTCGTCAAATATTGACGCTTGGGCAGAGCCCTTTGGCGTCACTATACCGACGCCGGGGGACGCCTTTTTCGTCGTTTTTTGACGCCTAGGGACGCCCATTGACTTCCATGTTAATATGTTCGGCTTTTCCCGTAGAAAATTGTGAACTATGGCGTCGTATTTTGACGCATTAGGTCTCCCATAGATTTTGATGAGCGATGAGTAAAAATCCGGCCGATGTGCTTTCAACATGATTTTTTTTGTTATATCCAAGACATAAACGTTATCAATGACATAAACCTTATTTAAGGACATAAAAGTTATTTATAAAATGGACTGATACCAAATAAACCGATCTAAATAGGTAGGCCTATATGCATAAAAAATAAAAGAAAAATAGAATCCATCGGGGGAGGAATATCATTTTATTTTAATCATAATTTTAAGCGCATGGAAGCAATCATGTCAAATGCACTGACAGCAAAACCTATAAATTATCCAACATTATTGTAATTTTATTATTACACACGAGTCGCCTAAAAGTTTGACGCTCACTCAATATCTGGCTGGAACTACTTCTTGTCACCTAAACCTCCGCTCTCTCGTACTGAAAAGGTAAGCTATTATCGATGAGGTAAACGTATATTTAAGATACTATCCTACTATACAGTTTTTTCTATTGTTTTTAGGTTGGTTTAATGTTATTATGTTTGACGTACATTGCCCGGTGCTTTGCATCACCAATATAAATTAATTGACTTTGTAAACTGCAAAAATAGGCTAATACACTGTGCTAGGTAGTTAGCTAGTCTGACGTTATGTCATGCAAGGTCATGAACCGGTGCACTTTCATTGGACTCAGACCAATGTTTATCTTTGCTGGCGTGGTCCTTTTTACATCTCATAGCTTGCTAGGTATGACATTTATTGTATTGTATTTTTTATCTTTTCTTACTTGCAGCTGAAGTCACGCATTTTCTGGAAACGATATTGATATCCTTATTACCTCACCATATTATTACCTCACCATATCCTTGCCTTACTGCCTATTTTAATAATTTGTCAGGACGTACCTGTGTATACCTGTGTCCACCTACCTCTGTCCACCTGTGTTACGCCCTCCACAGACTCTGCCTGTCTTTCTGTTTGTCTTTCTGTTTGTCTGTGTTTGTGTGAATCTCCAGGCTCCAGTGATCCAGTCCACCCTACCTGCACAAGATCCACACCTGCGGTCCAGTTTCCCAATAACTTGCGGTGACATACCCTGGTTTGCCCTCCACTCACCGCCAGATTGTTGTTTTTACAACCTGGTACCTACGTTCCTGGCCTCCTTGTACTTCCGAGTCTATTATCTACTATTTGTATTCAAAGTGTTCTAATATTGCACTTTCTTGTGTCCCAAAGAAACATCCCACTCACCCCAACTCTCCATCTGCCTGCCTACGCGCTCTGCTTGCTACCTGCCTCGGTGTTTGTGAGACAAATATATACATTACTTCTTTCCATGTTCATGCCGAAGTTCATACTTTACTACAATACCCATAAGCCATAGGAATGAAATGTAAGAATAATAATTATTTTATGTGTGTTACTCATATTCCTACTTGTAATGCTTATAACATGTCAATGTCTTTATGTTTGCAGAAAATGACCAAACCCAAAAGCAGGCCTTGCCCTCACTGCCAGGTCATGAATACTGTCAACCGCAAAACATGCCTTTCATGTTTTGCAAGCCTCTCACAAAAAAAGAGGATTAAGTCCAAGGAGGAGAGTTTGCATGTTGGTGACTGGGGGGAGAATGTGAAGAAGCACCGCAACGCAGGCAGAGTGATAGATTCAGCCCGCATATCTGTGAGTGAGAATGTGGAGATCTTAGGTTACGGTTCCATTCAGATCCATACTATAATGGTCGGAACTTGATATCAATGCCAGTTTCATTGGTATCAGGCCATATCATTTAATCAATAGCAGCATCACATCTTATAGTCTTCTTGTAAGGACCCCTAGCTTTGTCAATTTGAAAAGAAGTATAGTAGATACTTTGAAAAGTAGGAAGAAGTATGATACTATTTCAAAAGTAGTTGATCAGATGGCAAGAGAGCTGATACAGAGGACAAAGCCTGATAACTTGTTAATGTCTGTTTTTTAGGTCAATAAGCTGCATGAACTGGACTTAAAGCCCCTGCTCTTCATGGGGAAAGAGAAGAGAGGGGGGGGGGTTTACAGCAGAGGTCATTGCAGGCATAGGCTTCATACCAGAGGGGCCTGTGAGGGAGATCATTAAAAAAATGACCACCCTTTATGAATACTATCTTAAATGTAAGAACACATATTTTGCATTGGGACATGCTTTTTTATAACTTTGTATTTAGTTTCTAAACACGTTATGTAACATAAAATATACTAAAAGAATATTGTTGATGAGTAAATATTCCCCGATTAGACCCTGTTTCTGTTTAATTAACCTCATTTGTGGGGCTGTTATAGTTAGATTCAAGCTGGGAGCAGAGAACATATTGCTTCCCTCTACATTTACTTATTTGTCTTTATCTCTCAGACCACAATAGCCTCGTTGCCACAGCTGGTGAAGAAACAAGAGAAGAAACACCAGAAGCAACATCCCCTGCCTCCACTCAGGATCAAACCTTCACCCTTAACCTTGTCCCGGTCCCCCACCCACCTCCTATGACTTCCTCTCTCTCTTTATCTACTCTTCCTACTCCCTCTCTCTCTACATCTACTCTTCCTACTCCCTCTCTCTCTTCATCTACTCTTCCTACTCCCTCTCTTCATCTACTCTTCCTACTCCCTCTCTCTCTTCATCTACTCTTCCTACTCCCTCTCTCTCTTCATCTACTCTTCCTACTCCCTCTCTCTCTTCATCTACTCTTCGTACTCCCTCTCTCTCTTCATCCACTCTTCCTACTCCCTCTCTCTCTTAATCTACTCTTCCTACTCCCTCTCTATCTTCATCTACTCTTCCTACTCCCTCTCTCTCTTCATCTACTCTTCCTACTCCCTCTCTCTCTTCATCTACTCTTCCTACTCCCTCTCTCTCTTCATCTACTCTTCCTACTCCCTCTCTCTCTTCATCTACTCTTCCTACTCCCTCTCTCTCTTCATCTACTCTTCCTACTCCCTCTCCCTCTTCACATCCTATGACTCCCTCCCACTCTTTCTGTTCTCCTGCTCTTCCCTCCCATTCTTTCTCCGCACCTCCTTTCCCCAGTCCCTCGCTCTCTTTACCTCCTTCACCAACCCTCTCTCTATGTTACCCACTTTCTACTTCTTCCCACATCTCTTCTCCTCAAGGTCTTCCCAAAAATCATTCCCCGGGAAAAAGAAAAAGAATTTAAGGTAAAGGTTGTCTTATGTAAGGGTCATATGCTTATGCATTATGAATAATCTTTTCTTGTAATGACCCCAAAAAAATCAGGCAAATCATCTTATTTGTTATTCCTCTGTTCATATATTTTCAGGCTGCAATTTCCTGTTTAAAAAGAGGGACGTTCAAAGCAGGTGAGCTCAGATGCATGCAATTGTGTTTCATTTAAATTATTTTTAGTGGGGGTTTAATTATTATTAAAGCTTTTTTGAGTTTGTCCATGAATCCATCTTGCCAGGCTTCAAGTTACATTTAGTCATTTAGCAGACACTCTTATCCAGAGCAATTTACAGCAAGTACAGGGACATTCCCCCTGAGGCAAGTAGGGTGAGGTGTCTTGCCCAAGGACACAACATAATTTTGCACAGCCAGGAGTCAAACCGGCAACCTTCTGATTAATAGCCTGATTCCCTAACCGCTCAGCCATCTGACCTTAGGCCGTCTGAAGTAATGCACTTGTGGCCAAACAAATTATCATCCTACAGAGGAACTCCTGGCAGCTACAGGCCTTAGATAGAGAGTGATAGATAGGGGTGGGCCATATGGCCAAAATCTTCTATCACGGTATGAGTAATTTTATATCACGGTTACGGTATATATCACGGTATAGTAATTGTTCTGTAAATTCAGTTAAGAAATTTTACCAGTGCCACTAGTGTGGTGGAAAAAACAGTATTGCATGTACTACAAGACGTTACTGGCTATTATTTAAAGGCAACGACAGTACGAGCGTTCCGATTGGCGGATGCACAGTCATGCCATCCGCATGGTGACGTACTCACAGCTCAGAGTTTTACTATCAATATCTAACTTCGGTGTCGGCGTATCAACCTTGTTAAAGCTCGGTCGATACGTTAAAGCCTCAGTTTGATATTTCCCGGCATGTCCTCACTCAGACTTTAGATGCGAGCCCTTTTTGCCCAACCCAAAACATTTAAAAGTAGTCAAAAAGTATACCGCGGTTGAAACGGTATAGCCAAAACTCTCCCGGTTTCTGCCGTCGAACGGTATATACCGTCATACCGCCCGGCCCTAATAGACAGATACAATCCCTTGCAATTTTAGGGGTAAAAGCGCCTGCCCTTTTCCTAACAGTTTCCAAGGATGACTTCCCCAGGTGGTTCTGTGCAACAAACTATCTGACTTGTCACCATTTAGGCCCATCGAACTCTAAGAGACTGTACTCTTATCTTTTGGCTATATCTCAAGTTCTTTCCTCCATCTGAAATGTAACAAAACAGCATTTTTCATCACAAGCAACTTGTGAAAAGCCTATAGTTCCTGTTGTTAAAAGTTGAACATTTATCATTAAACATACATTGCCTCTGTGAAGAAACTATCACCAACTTGAATCAGAGAAATTAACTTCTACTCTACTAAAGAACTGCAGTATCCAATAAGAATTTGTTATTCTTTGTGTTAATTATAGTCCTGTAACGGCCACAGATACCAGATTCATATTACTGTCCAAGCAGTTGATTTGATTACTATTAGGATTTGAATTTTATTTAAGCCAATACGACAAAATGTGCTTCTCCAAACCCTTACTTATACAGTGTAAAAGGTCCCATGATATGAAAACTTAACTTTAGGAGGTTATTTAACATTAATATGAGTTCCCCTATCCTACCTATGGTCTAGCCTGGTCCTAACCAGACCCTCGTACATTTCATTTGTACAGAGGGTCTGGGATCTCTCCATTGACAAACGTTAACTTCCTTGAAGGCGGGTCCTCTGTTGAAGTGTAAAACAATTGGATCCGCCCAGAACCACTCTGATTTGCCATAACCAATCGCAAGCGTTCGCCTTAGCCAACTCCTTCACCACTACTGTAATGGAGCAAGCTGCCGTAGCTGGAAAATCAAACTTTTCCCGAACCCCGTGGGGAGGAGGGCCTCAACATCATGGACACCAACAAAACTCAGCAAGGAATGTTCTTGCTCCGGCTTTAACCTATATTCGGCAGCGTTGCCACAACCGCAGAATAGTTTTGCTCGCATCTTTCTCCGCCGCCATTACTGAACCACTCAAACAAGTGCACGACATTAACGTCATCGTTCTCAGCCACTCCCTCTGTTCGCTGATTGGACCTACAACAAATTTGTTTCTGGAAACCGACTTCAGAGCCGAGCTCCCAGACCTAGTACAGAAGCAAAATCCAAATTGAGCGGAAGTACGTAGGAGGGCAGAGCCAGGCTACCTATGGTCCCCCAGTGGCTAGAAATTGCGATATGTGTAAACCAAGCCCTGGATGTCCTGCTCCGCCTTTGAGAAAATTAAAGTTCAGATGGGCCCATCTGGAATTTTCCTCTTATGCGTTATAAGGGGGAAAGGTTACCTCCCCTTACTCTGCTTTGCCCGTCCAAAGAATATGGCCCGCCAATGATAAAATTAGCTACGACTGTGCAAGCACGATATTGTTTTTTCCTCGAGAGACATCATGGCTTACAAACGACCGAAGCATGGCAGTTAGCCCCGCCTCTCTCCTCCTCATAGCATTCAAAACTACAGATACAGGAACGGCACATCCTGAGGAAAGCTCATTGTGGGACTGCTCGTAGTGGCTGTAATTCTGCACGAAGGCTGAATTTCGGGAGGAGACTTCAGATACAGTATTAGGGGACCACTAAGGCCTATATAAAAGCATCCAAAAACAGCATGCCATGGGGACCTTTAACTTAAGTCACATAATCTCATGGTGAAATTGTAAAAACAGATAACATTGATCACTGTATTTCACTAACTTTTGATAAAGTAACCACTTTGTTATCAAAATTGTACTTACTTAGTCTTACTCTTATTTTTATACATATTTTATATTTAAATTGTTTTATTCTTAGATTTTAGTTCTAAGAAATAGTTAAACTTTTGCACTTTTACTTACTTTAAGATCCGTATGTTTATTGTTTGCCCCTCCCTGCCACCGTAAATTCTGTGTTTGTTCACATACATAGTGAATAAACCTTATTCTGATTCTGATGTGTATTTCTTTTCACAGTGTAAAAGAATGGGAGGATACCTGGAAGTCTGCTGTTAATATTTCTGTGCCTAGCTGCCTGGTTATTGTTTAAAGAGTTCCCAATTCTATATTTGTTATTGATATACACTGTAACATGTTATGAGCTTATTGTGATACTGTTACGGCCACAATCTTTTTCTCAGTTCAAGTTTTGTTTGTTATCCACTTACATTTACATTTAGTCATTTAGTCACTTCCTGGGTTCTAGGCATCGATTTATGGTTGCCTCCATAAAACTTAACTTATAACACGGGTGAGTTGGTGACCAAGCTAACGTTTTCGGGTTTTTGTTTTAGATTCACTGTTAGGTAAGGGAGCGCGCTGGCTCCGCCTTCCCATTGCGGGGAGGGCCAGCGGCTCCCAGGTTTTGGTTTATTTTCACTAACTCAGTCTTGTTTTTCTGTTCAATAAACTTTGGTATTACTTTTATAAACATTGACTTTCATGGTTGGACTCACTTATGTTAGCCTACAAGCAACCGTCTGATCCTTTGCTTGGTGGAGGTAAGAGTAGACTACCTATGAAGAGAAAACTTATATTAAAAGTTAGGCCATCACAAGCGGATGTAAATTTGTTATCTTATTAACACCACATTACATACAATGTTAAATGATGGATTCCTTGTGGCTGAATATGAATAATCTGTACTGGGAGTGTGGCGCGATGACGTCACATTCAGAATAATCCATGCCTTAATAAAGGTGATGGCATGAAGATAGGCTATATGAATTATACATTATATATTCTATTTTTTTGCATGTTGACACGTGGTAAGACTTATACAAGTTTTTAAAGTAATTGAATAGGTCATTAAATAATGTGGGCTACACTTAACTAAAATGATAACCATAGCGAACTTACGTGGACTACAAATATGGCGCATATTAGCGTTAAAACATATTGGCGGGGTTGTGGGAAATGTAGTTCTTTTAATTTAAAAACTAATTTTTTGAGAAGATCTTTGTCCTCAGTTACATTTAAATCACTTAATATGACAAATATACATTCATTGGTCTTTTATGAAAGACAAAATGTATCAGTACTCGAAAAGTCAACATTTAAATATCCTTATATGTAAACTTTACTTAACATTATTTGACATCATTATCTTCGCACATGGTTCCAGTATGATGTGAAGAGTGTCAATATTGGTCTAAATACAAAATCCCAGGATGATCCTAGCTTCAGATAGGAAAGAAAATTTAATTGAATTTTAGGAAAAATTACCTTTTCTAGGTGGCGCTGTTGATCCCCTGTAGGGGCTAGGGTTATGAAACTAAAAGACACAGTTTATCTAACCCCAGTCATTCACTGTACCAAGCCAGGACTATGTGCCATGAAAGGAACCCAAAATACCATACTACTACTAAATATAGGGCTTTAAGGTGACCCCTGGCAAGGGTTCAAAGGTCAATATATCAGATAAGGGTTTACAGGAATGTGTCAAATTTACATAAATGAACCCGCAAGCTAAGACCTTTCCAAAAATGGGTTTGACGTTGTTGTACGACAGTCTTATTAAAATCCAAATCTGCCATTGCAGTGAGGTATCTTTACAAGTATAGATTCCAAGACCATTCATAATCTAAATAGACGACATCAGTGGTCAAAGTCAAATTATGTTTTGGTGGCACATAGTCCTGGTTTAGCACAAACAGAACCAGGGTACAGAACCACTTGTGCATTTGTTTATCCCCAAACTTAAAAGATGATTAGTTGTTCTGCATAAGACATGGTCTGAACAGACAGCGCTAGGGTTAGGGGTTTGATGTCCTTGGTGGTACTAGTTCGTGGCTTGCCCTGTCGAATATTTTGGACTAGTAAATACTTTTTTTCACATGGCTTTACCTCTAAGCCAGATAGAGGCTCAACAGCGCCACCTTGAAATGTTCATTTTCAAAATCGAAAATGTGTCTTGTACTCCAATGTATGCTGCTACCGGGCTGAAAATGTCCATGTTGCTCCATTGAGACATTCCATGCAGTGTGACAAAAACATTCAAAACTCGGATTTAATATAAAATAAAAGTATGAGAAAAAGACATTCCAAAGTTTACTTTTGTAGTGCTGATTATATATAATGCGTATTGATCTATAATGCATATACATTTTACATTTCTGATAAATCTAATATAAAATTGGAGATGATATTGGTGTAAAACACAAATTACTAAAAGAACTACAAACGTATTCCATTAAACACTGAATCGAGATGTTGAACGACGCCATATTTGTAGTTCAACTAGGCCTACATGTTTCAAAGTTTACATGTTTAGGGTTTGAAAACAGAACATCTTAACAATTGATATATCACATACAAAGTATGTATGAATAGATTATAATATAATGGAGGTGTTGAAGAGGTAATCAATATTAGCATTAAATGCCCTAGTTGGCAATGGAGTAGTATTTTAAATGAGATGACGCATCGAGGGATTAGCCTTGACTTTAGGTGTATTCGAATTCATGCAGCGCCGGCGGCACCGACAGCCGGCCTCGCTGACTTGAAGGAGTGAATGCCATTGGCTGGTCCGCGCCGCCGGCCCTGCATGAAGTCGAACACACCTTTTGTGTAGGCTAGGGCTACTTAAATCATGGTGTATGGCAAGATTTGTTGGTAGCTATATTTAGCCTTTTTGGTTTGTCATAATGTGTAATTTCGCATAATTAGAAACCATCCGATTACTTCGTTTTACGATTGTTTGGAATCTCGTTGGTTTTAAAGAACTACAGTTAGCTATCAGTAGCTTTCAGCTAATTCAGGGTTCCGTTGGGAGGATCCCTATTTGCGTGGTTTATATGCCAAATATTCCCACTCATTTCTATCAACAGAAAATGCGTCTATAGGTACATTCGACTTCATGCAGCGCCGGCGGCGTCGACAGCCGGCTGCCTTGAATCTGAGAATACCATTGGCTGCGTCATGTCAGCCGGGATGCAGGCGACGCCGGCGCTGCATGAAGTCGAACGCACCTTATATTACACACAGAACTTCAACCTCATCCAGACTCAGATTTTCACTAATGGTCACTAATCAATATTAAATATTGAGATGATAGTTGTCTCGAGTTATACAGAGTTAAATCAGAATTTTTCAAAAACAATCTGGATAATTGAAATATATGATGAATAAATATGTGATGAATAATACATGAATAATTTATCCCCATCATTTCCCAATTGCCCAATCTGCCAGCCAACATAAATTGAGTCCAACCACGCAAGTCAATGTATGTAAAAAGTAATACGAAAGTTTATTGAACAGAAAAACAAGACTGAGTTAGTGAAAATAAAACCAAAACCTGGGAGCCGCTGGCCCTCCCCGCAATGGGAAGGCGGAGCCAGCACGCTCCCTTACCTAACAGTGAATCTAAAACAAAAACCCGAAAACGTTAGCTTGGTCACCAACTCACCCATGTTATAAGTTAAGTGTTATGTTCTATCACTCATTTACAAATAATGCTCTGTGCTCTGCTGCAGTCATGCTCTGGAGGCAGCCTTTGTTGCAATTGACTCGCCTGGGCCATTACAGGTAAAGATCAAAGGGAGAGAACACACAGTATACATTACAGTATATCAAGTTAGGTCTCAGGCGATTACAGCTGTGACTGAGTGATTCAGATCCAAGTGACTTGAATTCAATTCTCTGCATCCTCCTCCTCATCACTATCATCATCCGAGCTGTTGCCACGTTGCCAGTCCATGTCTTCTTCCATTTCCCTGTCCTCCTCTTCCACCAGCCTGTTACTTGGTTTGAGAGTGCATCTGTAGGTGCCTGCTATGGTCTGCTGTTTGAGTCTCAGGTCTTGCAGTCTTCTTTTTAGTGCACTGATGAGGCCCTTGGACCCCTCCTCGGTTAATCCATTTGGCAAGCCTGGAAATGTTGTTAATCTATGTTGAAATGAATTTACCGAAGACTATACTTGCAGGATTGGTTTCCACTTAAATAGTTTGACCTATAAATTTGAAAATGCATGTAGCCAGATCATTTGATTTACACTTACTTCCTGTCTGTGTGCTCACTAAAACAGTGCCCATCAGTGTCTGGACCTTTGCCACTGAGTCCTTGAGGTACTGGCAGTGCTGCAGCATCTCCTTCACAAGGATCTGCTTTTCCTCTTTTAGTCGTGAGGCAAGCATTACGTGGTCAAAGAGCTTCTTCTTTGTAAGGATGTCCACACCGTCTGTCAAGGAATAAAAACATTTGACATTAATAAACTAATTTGATGACATTTTATATGCATACTTAAGTTAAATCTTGATGCAACACCTGTGTTCTGTTCCTGCCAAGGCCAGATCATGCTCTCTGCAGCTTTGTTAGAGAGTTTCTGCACAACTAACTCTGTGTCCACAGGGTCACCATCAGGCTGTTGGTTGTATCTCTGGATGTCTTCCAGCAACCGTTTCTTTTCCTGGGCTATCTTTTGAGTTATTTTCTGTCGCCTTTTGTTGCGATCTGCAAATACAGTAAAAACAATAGTACATAAAAAGAGCTGCCATGGTAATGAAGATATCAGTATAGCCTAAGATTTATCTGCATTAGTTATGTTTACACTATACATACCATTTTGTCTGTAAAGGTAGTGCTTTTTCTGACAAATGCTCACAAAGAGTGCTTCGATTGTGATCTGCAAACTTTGAGCATCAACAGGACCAGGTGCTGTGCTTCCTTGATTAGAGATAAAATAAATACACTTTTAACATTTAAGCTACAGATATGCAGATATTACAACCAAGTGACTGAGAGTGTTTATGAATTAAGTATTTTTCTTACTGCTACTGGCCCACTGCTTGACATCAACAACCCATTGTTTCAGCATGTCATCACAGCAATGCAACTGCTCCTGCATTGTCTTCAGGCTCTCAGCTACATCCACAGTCTTCTCTACTGTCTGAAAACAGCAATACAGAAGGTCTTTAAAACTACCAGAGGTCCTGTACCACTACAATTTCTACTAGGGGGTACTATAACAACCTGATGCATTTTGGGTATAATAAGTAAAAGTTACGTTTATATGTAACTGCTTTAAAAAGTTAATCATCTTCAGTATGTGAACACACCTTCTTGAATCTAGAAGACAAGGCTATATGGAGGCCATTCTCTTTCCGTTCATTCCACCCCATAGCATGGACAGTCAGCATGTCAGTTCTTACTGTGAAGAACAAAACAAAATCACAATACAATTTTGTAAAACAAGTACATTTGCAGGCTGGCAGGGGGAAATAAGCTTACAAACCTGACTTGGCCATATACTTGGTGGTAAGGGCACATCTGGAGAGAAAACTATTCACTTGCTCTACTTCTTCACCGAGAGTGGTGCCGGCGCCCTCCTGGTTCCTTGCAGTCCACAGAATCTACAGGAAGAAGATAATGTGTAAAGCGGTGTGGACACATGTTATTGAAGCATATCCTGAGATTACCAACTTTAGAGGGCAGCACTTAGGGGCTACAGAAAAACTTTAAACACACTCCTAGGTTGTTGTATGGGTCAGTCCAGACCACTGTGGTATGGTATTTATTATGGCATTTTACACTCAGTTTGCCACATCATACTCTAAAATGTACGGTCAAGTAGCTAAAAGCATCACCTCGCATTTTGTATTGTGGGCTTTGGCATGCATCACAGACAAGCAATGCCTCATTTCCTGAAGGGGTTGAAGATGCGTCAGGGCCTCTGACACTTTTGTCAAGTATGGCACATATCGGCAGGTCACATCCATGGCCAAAAATGTAGCACTCTGGAACTCTTTTTGGAGAAACATTGGATATGCAAAGATTTCTCCTCTATACATATTCAGACCTTTAAAAAAAGCACAATGCACATGAAAGAAGATTTAGATCATAATATAAATATATATTATTTTATTTTTTTACTACTACTTAATCAGACCCATACCAACCTTTGAGAAGAAATCCATGTCTACACACAGCAAATTCCACACCTTCTTCATCCAAATTGTTGGCCCGCTTTGAAGTCTCTCTTGCTGCATTCCATTGGGTGTCACCACACATCGCTTTTCCTGCGGTCTACCAAAGTAAATCATTTGAACATGACAATAGTTAATTCAAGTACACTAGATTGCAGGACTGTTCACGCAAACACACAAACTTTAACTGTCAAGATTTTGTCATTGCCTGACCTATCTTACATTTGAAGGATAAAGCAATATGCAATATGAATGTACTGTGCCCCCTGGATAAGAATCTAGTGCTGTATCCCCACCTGATCATAGACTCCCTTCTCCGAAGGCAATCGTGTTTTCTACTTTAACTTTAATTAGAACAAAATAATCCCAATAAATGTTGTTCAGAATAATGTAAAACGTACACTCTTGACAGTTCCCCGGACCTCCT